>NW_020884887.1:13628854-13650227 GCF_003945725.1 Corapipo altera | reverse complement strand
TCTGAGGGCAGCGCCGGGGCCGCGGCGCTCCGGGACGGGGCTGAGGGGCCGCGGGGCCGGCGCTGGGTGGGCCCGAGCTGCCCCGAGCCGCCCCCGCGGCCTTCGCGGGCTTGTTCTAAAGCGGCGTAATTCGCCACGTAGCGCTTCGAACGTGGGTTAGGCGTTTTCCTGGTGCTCCTTGGGTTTCTGCAGGGTCACGTACGTTTTGCCCGATCGCAGCCGGTATAAACACCTGGTTGGCGCTGTGGCCAGCCCGGCAGTGGTGTGAGCGTGTGCTCCGGCTGATCGGGAGATGCTCACAGCGCTCAGGCTTTGCACCGACCCCACAACGTGCCGGTGCTGTCGGGCACGTCTCTGTTTCCCAGTTTGATCAAACCATCGGATTTTAACACCAGAGCTGCCACAGCAGCCCCCACACGCGGTCCTCAGTGCACTGGCACAGCCCCCAGACCCGTAACGGGGGTTTACACCGACAGAGGCAGATGAGCTGAAATGTTACCAACCAGCTTGAACTGAAATTACTGATTCAGTGCAGAGCTGGGCACTCCCAGAGATCCATCTAATTAGCTCCAAATGAGCTGGGTCAGCGCTGGGTGGGACACTGTTGCAAATGTTTAGAAATTTAAAAGCTCTGAGAAATTAACATAATTTTTTTTTTTTTTGCTTGTTCACCTGAATATGATCAATATCCTTTAAGTGCAAACGGTTTTTGTGCTGACATTCATCTGTGTGAATTTGTGTCTCAGGCACTATCGGAAGCGCTCCGCGTCCCGTGGGCGCTCCGGGAGCCGCTCCAGGAGTCGTTCCCCGTCGGACAAGAGGGGCAAACGTGAGGACAGGCGCTCCAGGAGCAGGGATCGGGATCGCAGGCGGGAGAGGTCCCGCAGCAGGGACAAGAGAAGGTCCCGGTCGCGGGACAGAAAGCGCCAAAGGTAGGACGTGAGTTCCAGTCGAAGCAGATCCAAGTGCCTGTCAGCTGGGTGTTGATGTTCTTCCCTCTCATCGGTCACTTTGCTGATGGTTGTATAGATTTCGCTGTGCTCAAGGCTTTTTGCTTATTAAATCCTTTCTAACTGCTGGCGCTGGAGTCTGTGTTCTTAGTGGTCTTGGTGATTGGTGGATTCCTTTTACAGCCTGTTCCTCAACAGCAGACTAAAGTCATACTGTGATCACGGGGTAAATAAATACAATTTTGTTCCATGTCAGACGCTCGAGGAGCAGAGAAAGGGAACGGAGCCGAGAGAGAAGACGCTCCCGGAGCCGGGAGAGGAGGCGCTCGAGGAGCAGGAGTAGAGGGAGACGGTCTCGATCCTCCAGCCCAAGCAAGAACAGGAAAACAGAGAACAGGTATTCTTGTGTTCCTGACTCTAGAAATGTGTGAGACCTGCAGGTTTTGGTCCTTTCAATGTATGTTAATGGAATCTTCAGACATAACTGCGGGCAGCGTTATAATTGTGCTGCGCCGTAAAAGGAGTGGGAGCAGTCTGTGTACAGAATAAGCAGGTTGGTGGTACTCTAGAAATAGAAATAGAAGCTGGAATCACAAAGCCTTTTGAAGTAAGTGCGTGTTCTGTATTAGAATAACCCAAAGAAAAAGGTGTAAAAAGGTTTAATTGGCTAAAGTGAATTTTAAATTTATTGTTGTAAGTTAGCACGTATTTGGTTTAGATGCATTTTTCTCTTTTAAATTGGAAGCAAGTTGGGGTAATAAAAGCTGTGATAAGTGGGTTTTGTATTCACTGCAAGTCTGCATGTTACATTTGTGTTAAATAAGTAGCTTTTCCCAGGGAGAGGTGTTTTTGTGTATCAGTACCATGTGCTCAGGGGAACGTTCACACTTTCATGGCAAGATGCCATTTTTTTTACCTTTCTCTAGAAATTCCACAGTTTTAGTATCTCCTTTCTAAATGCTGACTTCAAGGAGGTGTAAAATAAACTGCAGAACCACTCATTTATCAATTGTAAGTGTTCTGGAAATGAAGTCTGTGAAGAAATGAGAAAAACAGAGCCAAAGCACATGAATAGCAATGGATTCTACATTTCTAGTAGTTAGAGGAAGTAGTTCCATGACATGGAAAGATTGTCTGGGAAGCAGCATGTTTTGTGAGGTGTTTGAAAACATAAACCTGTACTGGTTGTTCACATTTCTCTTTCTGTCCAGCACATGTGTATCCTGCCCCTGAGAAAAGCTTTAAGTTTCTAAGAAACCTCTGATCTTACCTTTCAGGTCAAGATCTAAAGAAAAGACAGAAGGAGTAGAAGTTTCCAAAGAAAAGAAAAAAGACAAAGATGACAAGGAAGAAGAGAAGGATAAAGATGCTGCCACAAATGCTGTGGCCACTGAGGTAGAGGCTTTTAACACTTACAAGTTTAAAAGATAAAGAATTTAAACCAGGGAGTTTGTGGATGTCCAGTCTACAGCATGCTCATGCAGTGGTTCTGTTTGTTTGAAGAAGCATAGACTAAAGTCAGTGGCCATTAATTTTCACTGTTTGGTTGGTTTTTATCATAGAATTTTGATCAGAACAAACTTGAAGAAGAAATGAGAAAACGAAAGGAAAGAGTGGAGAAATGGAGGGAAGAACAACGCAAGAAGGCAATGGAAAACATAGGAGAGCTGAAAAAAGAAATTGAAGAGATGAAGCAGGGGAAAAAATGGAGTTTAGAAGATGATGATGGTATTTTAACCTTTTATATATAACAGAATGCTTTTATTCCTAATAATATTTTTATTACATTATCTTTAAAGCATTAAATTATTCCTCAGAATGTAAACTGTAAAATAACAAAGCCTAAATCTGGTCATGGCTTCAAATGATTTAAGATACATTTTTAAATTAAACAACTGGAGAGATTTGTATGAAGAAAAATTAGGTAGTAATTACACTGAACTGTAATTATTTGGGTAGACAAATAATTTGGCACATGTGAGCACTTTTGTGTTTCCCTGTCTTTTATCCTCATCTTTCTTGCTCATATCAGATGATGAAGAGGAAACTGCAGAAGGAGAAAAAGAAGGCAATGAAGTTGAAGATGAGGAGTTAGATCCTTTGGATGCTTATATGGAAGAAGTAAAAGAAGAGGTCAAAAAGTTCAATATGAGAAGTGTGAAAGGTGGAGGTGGGAGTGAAAAGGTAAAATCACCAGTTGAGATTTCTAATTTTTAAAAGATAACTTTCTGTTTAAATAGCAAAATGGGGGGAAGTGCAAAAAAGCATGAAGTTAGATGCACTTAAAGCCTGTTTGCCTTAATTTCCTGTTGGTTTTTTTGAAGCTGTTTTCTCAAGCTTTATTCTGATAAAATTTCACTGAGGGGAGTGGAGAAAAAGCTCAGCATAATGCCTTCAGAAGTACAAATATTCTATATATTTTATAGAGCACATTTTTTGTTTTACATAAAATGCAGTAACTTTCTTAACTGTTTTGTAGAAGTCTGGACCAACTGTTACCAAGGTGGTAACCGTGGTGACAACCAAAAAGGCAGCTGCAGAGTCAGAAAAGAAGAAAGGGGAGCTCATGGAGAATGACCAAGATGCAATGGAGGTAATGGAAATGTCTTGTATTTCTACTGTGAAAACACAACGTGCCTCTGCTTTACTTCCTGAGGTTGTGTGTGGGCCTGAAGGGTTGTTAAGGGTGTGGGCACGTGGCTGTCTAACACAGTGAGGAGTGCCTGTTTCTAAATAAAGTTCATGTGTGAATGGAAAACCATTCCTTCATACTGATGTACCCACAAATGGTGATCTCCACAGTATTCCTCAGAGGAGGAGGAGGTGGATCTTCAGACTGCCCTGACTGGCTATCAGACCAAGCAGAGAAAGCTGCTGGAACCAGTGGATCATGGAAAGATAGAATATGAACCTTTCAGGAAAAACTTCTACGTTGAAGTACCAGAACTGGCAAAAATGACTCCAGAAGGTAAAGACAAACACAACCAGCACACCTTGGGTACTGTTAAAGAAAAAAATGGTGGATTTCAAAGGAACAGCAGATGGGTTTGGAATATAAAGAGCATTTGAAGCAACTTGGTATAGAAGAATGTTGAATCAGTTGCATCACTATTGATGATAATTATAATTATTGATGAGGCTTGGATTGGAGGAAAATTTATGTGAGTCCTTTCCACCTACCTCCTGTGTTTACATGTAACAAGCACAAAACTTTTTCTGGTGGTGATAAAATTAGTATTTCATGTTATGGGACGAAGCAAGAATTTTTTAATCGAGGTAATAGAGAAGTGTCAGGTTTGACTCTGTTGTAATGCAAATTCTTATTTCAGAGGTGAATGTGTACAGGCTGGAGTTGGAGGGAATTACAGTCAAGGGAAAAGGCTGCCCCAAACCAATAAAAACCTGGGTACAGTGTGGTATTTCCATGAAGATTCTCACTGCCCTCAAAAAGTAAGCAAGCACTTTGTGAACTATATTATGCTTGGTTTTGCTCACTGTGTTCTATGTTCATGAGCAAAACCTTTTTCTTTGTTGCATAATGCCACATGTCCATGTTTGTAGGTGTTACATATATATCATCACAGTGTTTATCACTCAGTGTTGACTTATTATTATTAACTATTCTCTGCCATTTGTATCATGGTTTTGCTGCTCATTTTAATTTGTATTTTTTGAATGGCTCTGATATGTATATATATTATATATAAATACGAATATGCAAAAAAATTTTGCATGACTTGGTGATTCACATCTGTCAAATCCTATTTTGTTCTTCAAATATCTTTTTTTTTTCCCTTTCTTTAAGACATGGCTATGAAAAGCCCACTCCCATTCAGACCCAGGCTATCCCAGCAATCATGAATGGACGGGATTTGATTGGCATTGCTAAAACAGGAAGTGGAAAAACCATTGCATTTCTGTTGCCCATGTTCAGACACATTATGGATCAGAGAGCATTAGAAGAAGGAGAAGGTCCCATAGGTACAGAGATTTTGTTTTCAACGTCACTATTTAAATGAATACAACCTCAAGTATATGATTTAGATGGTCTTCAGTTCTTCTCTTTGTTATAGGGAGAAGTGCTTACTACTGTCCATTAATTAGTGTCTTTTTTTTTAGTTAATACTGTCTCATGTTTCAAGAGCACTCCCATGTCCACGTGAAACCTTACTTTGATTTTGGCACTTGGACCAGATTTCCACTCCATTCTCTTATTGTCTTATCTTTTCCTTGAAATTACATTCTTTAAAACAGGAAGTAAATTGCTGTAAACATCATCACAAAAGATTAATTTTTATTGTGTGCATTACAGCAGCAGCTGTGTTACAGTGTATGATGAAAGTGCTTTGCTTTTCAGCTGTCATTATGACACCTACTCGTGAGTTGGCTTTGCAGATTACCAAGGAGTGCAAGAAGTTCTCAAAGACACTTGGGCTTCGAGTTGTCTGTGTTTATGGAGGAACAGGAATCAGTGAACAGGTACACAAAACACATCCCTGCCTTGTCAAAGAATTCTTGGACTTTATTAGTTAATGTTACTTTTGCAGTGAATTTAGTTCCTTTCTCTCTCCCATAAATCCAGGACATTTGCAGCCTTCATTATAGACTTTCTCTGTGGCAATGGTAGTAATGCAAAAGCTTAAGCATTTTCAAATAACTTAACCTTAAACATAATGATTTTGAAAATTCTCAGTTTCAGACTTTCTTTTCATGTATATATTGAGCATGGCATTAATTAAACAGTGGGATGTGATAGTTACAAAGGGAAGCTATATTTTTGAGAGTTCCCCTCAAGGTAACAAAAGCCAGAAAATGGTAACATTGGTTTATTGCATTATCAAATGCTGCATGTTAGAGTAATTTAGATATTAATTTCAGGGGTTTCCACACCCCCACACCACCCACCTGCTTATGGCAACAAGAGGAGTGTCCATCTGTGATGGAAGATGGTGTATTTAATATAATTAGTCCCTGCTAGAACACATATTTCCTACAGGCTCTTAACTGTATAGAAATCATATCCCCATTATAACTCCTTCAGGTGGTAACTTAGGTTGTCAGAGCTGACTCTTCTGGGAAGCCAAGTTTTCCAAAGACTTAAAAAAATTGCTGAGTAAAATCTTTATTACAGGGTTGGTTGTTTTCTTTTTTACAAGGTGATACATGTTTAAAAAAAAACAAATCACAAAGCAAAAAATTAATTAGTTTGTTCACTGTGTTTTAAAATCAGATAGCTGAACTCAAAAGAGGTGCTGAAATTATTGTTTGCACACCTGGACGTATGATTGACATGTTAGCAGCTAACAATGGTGAGTAGAAAACCTTTTCCTATGGAGAAATTTTTGTATTTGTTGTGTAATTCTTACAAATTCAAAAGATCATGTATTTTGTTAAATGGTCTTATGGAATTTTCTTATATCTCTTCAGGCTGCACTATCTAGCTATTGAGAATATATAGCACTAATAATAGGTTTAAGCATATATTGGTTTGACTCTTTTTGGGAGGACAGGAAATACTACATTCTTGGAGAGTTTCTGAGAATGTTTATTGTTGCTAAGCTTAAAATGTGCTGGTCCAAATTTTGTAGCTCCAAGTCCCTTAGGTAAAGGTTATGTAACAGTTGGTTATTTTGTCTGCCCGTTGATCTGTTATTGTGTAAGTGTAGCTCAGCAGTTTCCCACTTTTACATAAGAGCATCTGACTCTGCCTTTATCTGTTGGTTTAAAAAACCAGAGAAGCCCTCCCTAAATACCTGCTCAAAAGTGAGAGAACTGACCTTATATCAGATATTCAGATTTATTAAACTGAGCCACTGCAGCTTTAAGAGGTTTTGTCCTAGTGTAACCATTGCATGCTTATTAGATAAAGTTTTATTATTAAATTATTCCACATCAAAACCTCTACTAAACTGTTGACATTATTTAACTTCTGTGGAAAAAGTACCTTCAAGACATATAGAACTGGGCTTCCAAGACTTAAATCGTCAAAGGTAGGTACATTAATGCTGTTCCCAAGTAATTTTACCAAGTTATTATTTGGGGATGAAAATGTTAAGATGTTAAATAGATATGTAGATTTTAAGAAATATTTATTTTGTTCCCTGAGTATGAATTCCAGATCCTAAAAAACGCAGCGCTAAATGTCTTTAAAATAATTTGAGGATTCAGCTACAATTTGCTGAAGCTGAGAGGACCAAATTCTACTGTAGTTTGATAGGCACGAGTCTGAGTGATAGTTGTAGAAAATGTGACAAATCTGTTCCATTCTGAGAGCATTTGACAGTGTCACTCCACAGCTGTGTGGAACTAAATATATCATTTGAGAGTAGGATTCTTAAATCCTTGAGTTAAATCCTTCTCATGAAAGGGAATCTCTTAGCTCTTTGTTTGGGAAGGGTGCTAATTATCCTGTCCATCATAATTTCAAAATGTCCACCGATCTACAACTTATTGTGTTTCCAGCTGTCCCAGAGTTTGGGGTGGTTCTTGATTTTAAATTCAGTAGTGTTACTGGGTAGGTTTTACTCTTTATATATTCATTTTGAAAGAACTGCTTACTCTGTTTTATGCATATTATTAGCAGTGGTCTAGAACTGGTATGCTTATCCTCCAGTAGTTACTCCTAGCTCCAAGGAAGCATTACAGATTGTGTATAAAGGAGTTTTCTGAGGCTGCAGCAGTTAGCACTGGGCTTTGCCTTCCACACATGCGCTGTAATCTCTAATATGTTCTTTTCTAGGTGCCGCTGTCAGATACTGGCTGATGTGGCTCCTTGCTTCAGCTCAGTCTTAGTTTTATGATGTGTTTTGGCGAGGGCAGTTTTCTGAATTTTACAGGTTCTTCTGGCCCTATGATGGTATGCAAGAGAAGAGTTTGACAAAATAAAAGGGCCTTGTGCATACTTACCCATTTGCCAGAATGTACGTGTGATTAAAGTGTGAACATTAAAATTCACATTTAGTGAATTTTTTAAAGAATTAATTAATGTCTGTGTTAGAAGATAGCGAGACTATGTAACATTTAAAAAAAAAAATATTCCTGAGGGAAACTAGATTTCCATTTGATTTTGTTTCCCATGTGTTTTTTCCTCTCCTTTCACAGGTCGGGTGACAAACCTCCGCAGAGTCACGTACGTTGTGCTTGATGAAGCAGACAGAATGTTTGACATGGGCTTTGAGCCTCAGGTAACTCAGGACATGAGTGATGTTGCCACAAGATGCTGTTTTCCACTTGAAGGATTTTGCAATGCTGCATTGTTCTTGCACTGCCAGTGGGTGTTCAAAAAGATGTGCTGCACATGGACAGCAGTTTAAACTGACTCTGCTCTTTCTGTTATCCTCACATCTGTTATCCCATTGCTGTAACATCACATATTATCCTCACATGTAGAAGGTGTCCCTTCCCACAGCAAAGAGTTGGAACTGGATGATCCCTTCCAACCCAAACTATTCTGTGATTCTGTGTTTTGCTTTCAATAAGCTCTTGTATAGCTTAGATTTTTCTCTAATATACAGGGTTTTTTTGCATCCACGTTTCTAATACTTGTGGCCATGTTGTAGCCCTGTGTAATCCCTTGATACAGGTGTTGTGTTAGCACTTAGAAAGTCTTTGGTGTCTCTTGGCAATGTCGTGCAAGAGACAGGAACAGAATGTTGGAAATGCTGGTGACAAATCACTTGCTGGGAACTTTGGACATCCTGGACTCTTTCAGTTGCCATAGGCTATATTGTTCTCCAAAAGTGGGAACATTCCTTTATTTCTCTCTTGAGCTGTAGGGTTTCTGCTGCATTTCCTAAGATTCCTGCTGGGCTGTTGTCAGGTTGTGTATGGCCGCCCAACTTCCTTTTGAATCCAGCAAGTTTTGCCTGTCTTCCAATGCCAGCAGCTCAATCCCACGAGGAAATCTGTAAAGACTGCTTTGTAGTCTGTGTAGTGCAGATACCACCTAACCTTGAAGCTGAGAGCTCTGTGTGTGTGCAGTTGAATTCCAGCACTTGGATACTAACAGGGAACGTTCTCCCCACACAGGTTATGCGCATTGTAGACAACGTCAGGCCTGACCGGCAGACTGTCATGTTCTCTGCTACTTTCCCCAGAGCTATGGAGGCCCTGGCTCGGAGGATCCTCAGTAAACCCATTGAGGTGCAGGTTGGAGGCAGGAGTGTTGTCTGTTCTGATGTGGAGCAGCACGTTGTGAGTATCACACACCTGCCTCCCTTGTCTTCTCGTTTGCTTGTTCCCAGCAATATTGAACATAAACCAAAACACCCACGGGGCTTTCATTTTATGAAGTTTAGTGATCTCATTAAACGTGAACTCAGGAGAAGTTAACACCCTAATCTGCAAATACAATGTGATCACTTTTTTTGTAAACCTGGTTTATATAGCCCTGAACAGCAGTTTGGCACTAACTGTGGAAACAGCCTGAAAAGGTCATCTCCTGTTCTGATTTTTATTTTTATGCACCCTGAATGTATTTAATGACACCAGATACAATTTATACTCTTTCTCCTTTGCTTTTTTATTTCTTTTTCCAGATTGTCATAGAAGAGGAGAACAAGTTTCTGAAGTTGCTGGAGCTGCTGGGACACTATCAGGAGAAGGGCTCCGTTATCATATTTGTAGATAAACAAGAACACGCTGATGGGTTGTTGAAAGATTTAATGAGAGCCTCTTACCCTTGCTTGTCTCTTCATGGAGGTAATCTGCAGACTTAAGGATTTATATTTGCTGCTCCAGCTAAAATGTTGGTATTCAGTAGCCAAAATTACTTAGGTCCTGTGTAATACCAATTACTGTTTCTTCCTAAGCAGGTTTTGCTTTGTAATTGGGGAGGATAATTGTCTCTTAATTTGAAATAGACATGATAGTTTTCTGTAATTACAATTCATTGCTCCCTGTGAGATGTCATCAGATACCAAATCTTGTGTCTGTGCAACAGGACTATTATTGAGAGTTTACACCTCTAGAGGAATATTGCTGAATGCCATTGGGGAGTATTATATGAAATTTTTATTTGAGATTCACAGTAATAGCAGCTGTTGCTTTACTTTTCTGCTATCAAGTAGTAATACAACAGAAGGAGCAAGAGGAGAAAAATCTCATTAGAATATTGTCCATCCCAGAACATCTTAAAACTTTCCATGTATAATGCTCTAAAAAACCACAATAACAGTAAATACAAAGAGGGAAAAATATTCCCCTTCTTCTGAAATTTCTGTTGCCTTTAGAGACCAAAGCCTCCAGATGAGGTCTCCACTGAATATAAGTCATCAAATAGAAAATCATATCAAAAAAACCTTTTGAATATTCTGGTAAGGGGAAAACATCTTTTGGCAGTCGAAAAATGAAAAGTTTTCTTATTCTAGATAATAGAGATTTATTATTCTGGTTTATGCATTTTGCCTGTGAAAGTGTGAATGTGTTGAAATTTTATTTGCTTATGCTTTTGGTT
Source organism: Corapipo altera (assembly GCF_003945725.1). Lineage (NCBI taxonomy): Eukaryota > Metazoa > Chordata > Aves > Passeriformes > Pipridae > Corapipo > Corapipo altera. The sequence continues at coordinate 13,639,823 of NW_020884887.1, read as the reverse complement.
GTTCGAAGTTGGGAGGGTGTTTTGACCTGGGTATAAATTCTTTTGGCTTAAAGCAGAGCTTTCTAATCAGCTGATCTGTCTGGTTTCTGGCAGGTATTGATCAGTATGACAGGGACAGCATCATCAATGATTTCAAGAATGGAACCTGCAAACTTCTGGTGGCCACATCTGTCGCAGCAAGAGGTTTGGATGTTAAACAGCTGATGCTGGTGGTGAACTACAGCTGCCCCAACCATTATGAGGATTATGTGCACCGAGCAGGCCGCACTGGACGGGCTGGCAATAAAGTAGGTGTTACAGTGGTCTGCTTTGGTCAGTACTGACATTTTTCCCTTCTTTATTGCTTGATCAGGTTGTTCCCAAAGGATAGTTATTGGTGGAAAGAGTGTTTTCCTTTAATTATGTTCTGAATTTTAGCACTGTGAAAGTTGGAACTTTACATGTTCTGATGTATGAGTGTTCTTTTAAATCCCATTTGTGGCTGAAACTTCGGATGTTTTTCACTGTTGGAAATGTGCCCTACTAAATTGATAGGATTTTCATTTTTCAAGCTTTTAACCATGACAAAATTGATTTCAAGATTTCAGCATCTATCATCTTTGGTTGGTTACCTCTGTATCAGCTTGCTGGGAAATCACATTATTTATTCTACATTTCTACTAAGAAAAGTTATTACTGACTATCAGGGTTACTTTCACTGACCAGAACAAGAGCATCTGTGCAAGGGTGCTTCAATGAATTTAGAGATAAAGTGTCTTTAGAGCTTTTTCTTAATTGTCTTTTAAATGAACATTGCCCAGGGCTATGCATACACATTCATTACTGAGGATCAGGCCCGGTATGCTGGTGATATCATTAAAGCTTTGGAATTGTCTGGGAATCCAATTCCTCCTGATTTGGAGAAGCTCTGGGCTGACTTCAAAGACCAGCAGAAGGCTGTGAGTAATTCTTTATTCTGCAGTGGGCTTTGGTCTGGGTTTGATGTGTGTTTTATGCACGTGGGTCCAGTTGACCAGGGTACAAACATGGGTCATCTCACTGGCTTCCCTGGGGACACGGGTGTGCTTGGCTAAGTGTGTGAGTGTCTTCAAGATTGGGGTCTTGAGTATCATTTACAGGACTGAGAATTTAAATATTGTCACCTGGTGTGTGATAGAGAAACACCTACAGTATAAGGGGCACTTGGGCTTTTATACATACCAGATAATGAGGCTCTTTCACAGAATCTGTGTGATTATTTCTAGAGCTCTCACCATCAGAGGGTCTCGCTCATGCTGCGAAGAGTGACTTTGGAATTTTGCTGATTTAAAAACTGGAGGGTTTTTTTTCCCTGCATTTGAAAAGCATTTAAAATGTATATTTACAGAAAATCCCAGTAGGGTATTGCCTCTGTCTGCCGAATTAATGTTGTTTTTTATTACACTTCAGTGTAAAATGCAGTTTTTAAATTTGAAGAGCTTTTTGAATGTCTTAGGATTTGCTTTTTAAAAAACTTCAAAATCATTTGTATAATCTTATAACTATCAGAACTGGGATTTTAAACTTCTGAGCATGAAAATATGTGTTTTTATTTTCAGGAGGGAAAGTTGATCAAAAAAAGCAGTGGATTCTCTGGCAAAGGCTTTAAATTTGATGAAACAGAACAAGCTTTGGCTAATGAAAGAAAGAAGCTACAAAAAGCAGCTCTTGGCCTGCAAGATTCAGATGATGAAGATACAGCTGTTGATGTAAGCACCTGGAAACAGGATTTAAGTTGCTTAAGGATTTCAATACATTTGGGTTTTTTCTCCAGTAGATTACAGAACACATTTTGTTAATCTGTGACCTGTGTTACCAACTTTGTTAAATTCCATGGATAGATCTCTATGTATTCTTCAATATAAAGAGACACAGCTATGAAGATCAAGATCTTCAAAGTCTCTTTCCAACTTTTTGCTATTTTACTATGTGTAGTTATTTAAATGTCACATAAATTATTTTATTTGTGGTGTTAATCTTGCATAAATGAAGCAGAACAATTGTCCTCAATTGCAAGCATTTTTTTTCTGTGCAGTGTTTTAAAGACATTTATAGTAGCCTTTTCTATTTCTAAATCTTCTTAGATTCCTTTCTTAATGTTTGTTGGACACCTTTTTGTGACCTTACAAGTAAACACTCTGTTCAGACTTTTTCCTGATGATTAGATCATCTGTTCCTTTTGTTGAGTTGTAGTTTTGGGCAGCATTCTATCATTTATACAAGAATAATATCTTTAAAAGCATGTAAACTAATTACCCCTTTCTTTAGGATGGTGGGATTATATAGTGGGAAATGCAGTGATCTAATAATTTTTATTTTCTTTAGATTGACGAACAAATCGAAAGCATGTTCAATTCAAAGAAGAGAGTAAAAGACATGGCAGCACCAGGAACTTCAAATGCTCCAACACCATCGGCTGGGAATGCAGAAAAATTGGAAATTGCTAAAAGATTGGCTTTGAGAATCAATGCCCAGAAGAATCTCGGGGCAGAGGCACAAGTAATGGTCCCCTTCCACTTCAAGGTCAGGCTCTTTACAGACCAATTTTTTTTCTTTTTTTTTAATAAAGGTTGTTCACTTCTTTGTTCTGTGGCTGCCATTTTATTTAGTGTGTCTGCACACTGGTAACATGCTGCTTTATTTATCTCATTTGTGCTGGGCTAACTCACTTATAGGATTTGTAAGTGAGCTGATATGATGATAAGACCTTGGTACAGAGCTGTAGATGCTTTGTCTGCCCTGGCAAAGAGTTAGTTCATTACTGATAACACTACACAATTAGGTTTGTCAGCTTTGGCAGAGCTGCAGAACATCTTTCTCTGCTGAAGCCTGTGAGATACAATCATTTGGATTGAGGTTAATGTGTTCAGGAATGTCCAAAGATGTTTTAAGCTGAAGATACAAAGAATCTGTAAAATCTTTTCTATGCAGGTGTGAGGGGAGTTGTTTAGAGGAAGGAAGGAAGAACAGGAGGAATCTGGAGGAGTGTATTTGTTGTGCAGACAATTATATTACATAGAGATCTTTAATGAAACCCTTGCTGGTTTATATAGAATTTTTTTTTGGCTACCTTGTTCTCAACATGGACCTGTGTTTTTACAGGATGTCATGCAGCAGGCTACAAATGCTATCCTGAGAGGAGGCACAATTCAAGCTCCTACTGTGTCTGCCAAGACCATTGCAGAGCAACTGGCTGAAAAAATCAATGCCAAGCTCAATTATGTACCCATAGAGAAGCAGGAAGAAGAGAAACAGGATGGAGGACAAAATGAATCCTTTAAGAGATATGAAGAAGAATTGGAGATCAATGACTTCCCACAGGCAAGTAACCATTTTGCTGTAATCAAGTGTAAATGACCATTTTTTAACAAAACCTCTCTTTGTAGCTTAAATATGATTACATCAATAAAATATTTTGTCTGTATTTCTGATCATATCTAATTGAAATTACTACATTATCTGTGATTACTTCTCAGCTTGTATATACACAGTGCTTTGGACTTATTCCAGAGAGTATCAGAAAAACAAGCATTCCTTATCAGACAGAAGTCTTTTTACCTTCTGCCACTGACTTCTCTTGTATCCAAATCTCTAACACTGCCTGGTGATTTTTGTAAAGGCTGTACTACTATGACTGATACAGCTCTTTGTTTTTTTTTAGTACTTGAGTATTTTTGCCATTCAGAATATTGCTGCTCTGACCTACCTCATCTGTTACTTTGAGGATTTAAGTTTCACAGTATCAAGCACAAATTCCCTGTATTTATGTTTGAGGTTCTGCTCAGATTGCAGAACTAAGGGATTGCCATTTTGTGTGGTGCCTTTCTCCTTGCTGATCCTGCCATATCCTTGCCTTGCAGACTGCCAGATGGAAAGTTACCTCCAAAGAAGCACTGCAGAGAATCAGTGAATATTCTGAAGCTGCTATTACAATCAGGGGAACTTACTTCCCTCCAGGCAAAGAACCCAAGGAAGGAGAAAGAAAGATTTATTTGGCTATAGAAAGTACGTATTCTTTTTATAAATGTTGCCATTAAAGCTATGAGTCTGATTTTGAAATTAGACATGGAATCTCTGTAGTCAGTGTTTGGACACTGAGTTACAGACCACTGTATTTATTTTGCAATTACTAAAAAACCACTTGTTTATCTTCCTGCACTTTGTCATATGATCTATGGGGATCACAGAGATGCTTCTCCTCACCTGCCACAGAACAACAGCAAACATGTATGGAATCAGTTTGGAGGAGAGGGAAAGAGAGGAGTTAAAAAAAAAAAAATAGAATAAAAACAAAGAGGTCTGTGCCACTGTGAAATAAGGAAGAAAATAGAATTCTGTGGGTTTAGGCTGTTAAAGGTATAAGAAATTGCATCAACTACTACAAAAAAAACTTTGCAAATGTCGTGGTGGTAGAGTAGAATTTTTCTCCAAGAAATGTCTAATCCTGCGTTTTTCTGGAAAGTATCATTTATGACTGTTTTAAGTATCTGCCTTAAAACAGAACACAATCGAGCTGTGGCAGGCTAGAGTGCAGTACTAGAGTGCTCTTTAGCTGAGGATATTCTGCAAGTTTTGCTGTTCTTCTGAGAAGAGCCAGCAGCGTAGGCCTCACATACAGAAAGTGTTTATGATTGTAATACATATTTTTGTCTTCAGGTGCCAATGAACTGGCTGTACAGAAAGCAAAGGCAGAAATCACACGACTTATAAAAGAAGAGCTCATCAGATTGGTGAGTCAAATATCCAGAATGCCGAGGGAAAATGCCTTAATTTGTGCTTTTTAGGATTGACTTGTGCAAATGTTGGTGCTCTGGCATACAGTTTTTATTCGTGTCAGGGACTGGGACCTACAGATCTCAAACACCCTGTTTCATTGAACAGCCTCAAAATCTGTGGCTTTGTTTAATCAGCCAGAACACAACTGTTATCCAGCCAGCAGATGGAGATAACACATTGACAGAGCTTTTTGAATGAAGACCCCTCAAAGAGTTGGGTCCCAAGAAATTCCCTAATTTCAGCACCTTCAGGCAGGGGAGATGAGAATTATTCCCCTCGATTGAATATTTTACATGTGTCGAGAGATCTGTTTTGCTGTAGCTTTGCAGAATACCCAGCTGCTAATCTAGTGGGGGTTTATTGCAATTCATTGTCCATTTTCACTTTTAACTGTGATTATCCTCTCCTTTATTTGCAGCAAAATTCTTACCAACCAACCAACAAAGGAAGATACAAAGTTCTATGAGTATTTGGAGTTCTCTGTCTGTCAGCAGCTGGTGCGTGAAACTTTGTGGCTTCTGTTGTTTTTGCTGTTTACATTGCTTATTGTAAATTAAGAATTGTTTTGGTTTTTTTTTATTTTGTCCTGAGGACGTTTTTTAACAGAAAATTGATCCTTGCTGAAGCATCTTAATTCTCTCCACTAAAGTTATCAGTCTTAAAGCAGACCAGTTTGGGCGGAACGTGATTTAATTTAAAAGTGCATTTTATATACTTTTCATCAGAAGGAATATTAAATAAACAGATTTTAATTTTTATGACAGACAGTATGCTGTTAAGTAAATTAAACAGTGTTGGGATTTGTGTTGGGAATTGTTAGAATGTACCTGCTTCATTTTGTTGGGATGGTTCACGCCATATCAATTTATACTGGAAAAATGATAAAACACCAAAATAAAGGCAGGATTTTTCTCCTGATCCACAGATCTCTCTGGCTGGTTCCACACACATTACTTCCCTGTACAATTGTCTCCCTAAGGTCAGAGAGTCTTGCAATGATTAGAGTAAAGAATCTTATGCAGAAATACTTGAGGTCTTGTTTTAAGATCTTCTTATCCCTCTCATGTCCCATTTTGTCTTTCTCATACGTAATAAAATAACTCTCTGGGTTTTTTGTAAAGTGAAATGTTTTGTAGTATGACGGTAGTTTTCCTGGTTTTTTCTAAACATGAGAATTTTAGGATTTTTTTTCTTCCTTCTGTGACATAAGAATGAAAGCCTGATTAAGTTTAAAAAGAAATTTGCAGGAAAAAGAGAGAAACCTCATTTTTAATGAAATACAACTTTGTCACTCTTTTATAGTGTTCTTATATATACGTTTAATGTGATTATTCTCCTGGGATTGTCATCTTTACTGCTGTTAGGACGTGGCTTTAAGTAAAAATGAATAATGATATTTATGAATGAATTCCACAGATATTGACTATCATTGCAGTCAATAAGCTACTGGGACAGGCAAGACCTTTCTTTTTGAGGTCTCATCCCCATAAGCATTAGTATTCGTGACGGACAGTACTTGTCTGGAGAAGAAGCAGTAGCAATTTGAATTGTCTCATTCTAGCAGCTGCAAGACTTTCAAGATGATGATTTTCGAAAGGACTTTTGTAGAAAGCTTTTCTTAACTGACACATGGAGAAGAAATGTGTCATTTTAAACCAGCTGTGTATATACTGCTTTAACCCTGGGGAAGACAAATCATACAATCTGCGTCGTGGCTGTATAAATTCACAGCTTCTCTTTCCAGACTTCAGGTAATTCAAGTGACTCTTTCTGCCTGCATCCAACTGTCTGTTACTCTGTCAGTGCACCTTATTTGCAATATAGGAAAGGAAAGGAATGATTATACCAGCTTTGCAGTCTACATTTAGGATGAGAACACCCCTAATGTAGTACTTGCCAATATTAATACATGGAGTAGAGCAAGAGGAGCAGCACACACAGTAACACTTCTCAAAACTTAAAATAGAAAGCTCAAAGTAAAGCCCTGTGGTGCCCTTTAAATACATCAGGTTTCCTTCCCTTAAGAACTGGGGTTTGATGTGTTTCATACCACTTGTTCTTTGAATTGTCTTAACTTTTAAGACAGTGTCCCTTCCCAGAAGAGCGACAGATTTTGGTGTATTTAATGAAGAGCACTTGCCAGTTTGGACAGCCTGACACTTCTTTAAAAATCTTGTTTCAAAATGTTCATACATATATTGGTACCTCCTAAAAAAAGCATGGTGGAGACATTTTTGTTGGATTTCAGAGATGCAACAATGTATAATCTTTAACTTCCTGGGGTTTTTAAATGCAATGTCGATATTCTTATGTTTTTTAAATTCCAGCAAAAATAAAAAATAATTTCAATGTATATTTTTCAGAAACTGTCTTTCTGAATAGCTCCTCTGTTTTCTGCACTTGCACTGCTTGTGTGTTTTTTCCTCTGACAGTTAGACTGTTTGGAGTAGGGTGATGTGAACAGCAGTTTGTGCTTTTGTTTTTCTTCTGGAAATGGGACAAAGCTCACACTCAGTTAAGAAAGTCACAGTGAAGGTCTTTGGATACATGAAAGCAGGAGCAAAATGCATATAAGCCAGAGGAAAAGAAACTCTCAAATTAATGAATACACAGGGAAAAAACAGTGGAACCAAGATGAGAATAGAAGTTTGGAGGAGATACAACGAAGTGATGAAAAACGCTATATTTAGTTCCTCACAAGTGTGTCCATGGATATAGACAAGATCTTTGTAAACATCCCAGTTTGGCAGCTCTCCAGGGAATCTGCCTTGGTTGGCTTCCTGTTGTCAGAAGAGCACAGGGATGCCGTATTTGTTGGTTTTTTTCTTTTCAGATATACATTTGCAGAGCTTGTTCTGTCCCCTGCCCCAGGTGATCTGCTGCCAGTTTTCAAGGTTGCTTTACTCTTTCAGTGTGTGAGTAAATAGTGGTATTTTGGGTGGATAAGTGATATGGGTATTTGGTACTGGGTCCTGAATGAGCTCTTGGTTGCATGTCACAGCAGTGTGGTGCTGCCATTGTGCAGCAGGTCCCCACCAGTGAGAGGAGGGGAGAGCGAGACTCCTGATCACAGCTCCTTCATCCACGTGCAAGTGGCTCACCAGGGATGCACACAGCAGTAATCCCCACCACACTGTGAAGGGTTAATTCCCTAGCCAGGAAAACAGGAGAGACTAAATCCAGTGTTTTGTAGGGGGGAGAAAATCCACAGCAAGATAAGAAGTGCCTGCAATTGCAATTCAGAATTTTATCCTCCCTGAACTACCTGGTACGTTGTTGCCACCCGTTGTTTCATTAAACAGGCAGCTCAAGGCCTACTTTGGTGTTAGGTTTTATGCTATAAAAGTTGTAACCAAAATGTAATAAGTGTAGATCAGAAGCCAGGCATGTTCCATAGTTTTGCCCTGTGCTGGCTGTCAGAGATTTTACTTGCACACTTAAAGCAGTGCAATCTATTTAAATGTGCATTTGGCTGCTAATTGAATAAAAAGATTCAGAGGCTCAAAGTGCCATTTGTAGGGGCTTTTATGCCTCAAGTCTTCCAAGTGGAAGACAGAAAAAAATAAAGATTCTTTTAAGCAAAGTTTTGCTGAAATTCTGCAATTGGAACAGCCAAATATAAAACAAACACCAAAGTCTGGATTGGGGATCTTCCTAAAATAAGAAAAAGAATGCTGGAGTCAAGGGAACACTTTGGTATTTCAGTCCTTCAGGCTTGTGTACAGTTGTAAGAAGTGGTGGTTACTTCAGCAAAACTATTGATAGGGTTAGAGACAGGTACCTGTGTCTGTGAGGATGGAGACTTGCCAGAGTTAGTTTTTAGCTTTCTGCCGTGGGCATAACACTGTCAGTGGTTGTTGAACCCCACATTTATGAGAACCTAAATTGGCTGGAGAGGCGGTTCCCAGGGTGACCGTGGTGTAAAACCAGCCCTTGGTGGTGTAAAACCAGCCCTTGGTGGTGTGAAACCAGCCCTTGGTGGTGTGAAACCAGCCCTCTCCAGTGAGTCCCCGTGAGGGTCGCGCGCGGCCCCTCCACTCCCCCGAGCGTGGGCGCCGGGCCCTGTGCGCGTTCTGGCCTCCTCACGTGATGCCCCAGGAATGCACTTTCCTTTGATTATTTCTCTTGACCCAGATCTCTTCCAAATATGGTCTCAGCTTAAACAAGTTTGTGTTCCTAGAGCTCGGGCGTTTGCAGAATAAATCCTGGCTTCCAGCTAACTGTGCTGTATGGAGGAGTGGAGGCGGAGAGCAGCCTAAAAATGCAAAGATAAAAGGGGCACAGCTGGACTCAAATTTGTCCCAAAATGTACATTTTGTACAATGTTTATACAATGCTAGGCAGGAAGATTTGTTTTCATAGTTTTAGCTACAGTGGAAACAATTGTTTTTAAATAGATGACCATTAGGCTGAGTGATTGCCACCCAAACGTTGCTTCTCTGAGACTTCTCATCTGAAACAGATTTAAATATTTTTCTTTCGTCAAACTGAGAGATACAAAATTGTCAAGCTGACCAACTAACATCTCAGAACTAAGTTGTTCTAGTGAGCTACAAAATTATTAATCACCTACTGTGGAGTGAGCATATGATTAAGTTATTTTATAGTTTGGCCATTCTAAGTATGAAGTTCATCATCACAAATGTTTCTCAGAGCAATAAATACCATTGGGCAACTGCTCTGAAATAAACTGCCCAGCAAGGAAAATGTTACACTGCAAGTTAAGATTAAGGATTTTCATTAAAACCTACATTTCCTTTGCCTGTGTGAGTTAGCAAGGATACCAAAAAGTTATCGAACTGATCTGTTCTTCCTTGGCAGCAGCATTTCCAACAGGAGTTTAAACAGCAGAAAGATGAGCTTTGTAAATAAACTGAATCATTTGCTAAATTAAGCTAAATAAATGCTGCTTTTCCCTGCTGCTTTCTTATATTGCAAGTGAGGATTCCTGCATGTGTTAGGAAGCACTGGCAAAAATATGAAACATCATCTTGGCAGGATGTTTCACAGCAATTTTCGACCTGAATAACTCCAAGTACTGTAGAAATGGAATATTACAGTGTTGGAATACAGTAGTTGGCTCCCCAAACAACAGCAGGAAAGGAAAATTGTTAGAAAAAGAGAATTAGCCATTTGTAAAAGCTGCAAGTTCTTTTTTTCTCTTGGTCTTTTTTTGCTTTTATTTTCCAAAACCTCATCTGAATAACACAGAACATCTTTCAGGCTCTCTCATATGTCAGTCGTTTAAGGACTGATATGTTCATTTAGACCCTGTGGTTTGAAGATGTGTTGTTGCTGAATGTCAATGGCCCAAGGGTGCTAACAGAGGGCAGGAAGGCATAAGGATGAAAAAATGTGTTGGTCCCAGCCCTCCACAAAGCAGGCTGTCACGTTGTTTCACGAAAACTTGACCTTGGGGACAAAAGGTTACATGGTGAAATGTGTTGGGCACTTAAAATTCCTGTTTCTATGGGATCTCTTTGGAAACAGTTGAAGTTACTGTTCCCTGCTTGAAGGTATGAAGCCTGGTTTATAGTGAAGTGCTGTTGCTCTTCAGAACATGGGGGAAACAGAGCAAAATATTTAACAACCAAAATAAGAAATACTTAATGTCCCACACTGTAAGATGCCAAGGGCTGATGGTCTGTGCACAGACCCAATCCCATGTGAACTGTGTTGGAAATGGTGCCATTCTCACTGCAAAGTCAGCGGGGAAAGAGAACTAATTTAATACATTAATCTAATAGTCCTAAAGCTGAACTGTTCTGTAATGGACTCTGTGTGCGGTGGAAGTGGTGGAGTCACTGTCCCAGGTGTCTAAGGAAAGACTGGACATGGCACTCCATGGTTGACATGGTTGTGTTGGGTCATGGGTTGGACTCGATGACCTCAGATTGATTAGGTTGATTCCTTAGATTGAATCTGATCGATTAGATTGACTCTGATTGACTTTGTGCGTAGTTTTCTGACAGGAGAAACCGCAGTCCTCCCTCCAAACGACAGCAATGGAAGCAGAGGGAATACCGCACCCACTTTTTTAATTAATTACAGCGTTCAAAGCACACAGGACATATAAGTCTGCACCGGCCCGGCCTGGCCCGGCCTCGCCTCCTCCCCCCCGCCCCACAAAATGGCGGCGGGCGCGCGGCCCTCAGCGCCGGGCGGTGGGAGGGGG
>NW_020884887.1:13610638-13628454 GCF_003945725.1 Corapipo altera | reverse complement strand
GTGTGTGCAGGGCTTTTCACTTAGAGCGTGTTCCCAATAGCGTGTGGGGTCTGGATGCGTTCGTACAGCCCAGGGATGTATTCCTGGCGTGCCCAAGTAGCGGATGCCTTGGCTCACCTGCAGGTCGGGATACCTGGAGAGCCTCGCCGTGCTCCTGCTGTGCCTCTTTGCCTTCTCACATAACGCGTGGCAGTGCTGTGCATTCTTGTGGATAGTTACGGGTAGTTTAGTACAGCCTTGTTTGTGCGTAGTCTTTCTGGGGCAATCAATTTTGTGAATAGTTGCACCTTTAATTTGCACGTAGTTCTCTCTGGATATCTCTCTAAAGAAAGTAACAGTTATTTTGACCCATGTGGTTTTTATTTTTGTAAAATGAAAGAGTAGGAGGAGCACTTAGTTAATATATTTATTAAATTATTGCTTATTTCTATTTCAGTCTTCAGATACCACGATTTCTGTTACAACTTTTTGTGTGTGTGTGTGCATGTGTGTCTTTATCCATACTCTTCAGGTTTTAGATGTAACCTTAAAACGAGCCCTGCGTGTTTGTCCTTTGGCCATTGTTGAACAGATTCAACAAGTGGATTTTGTCTTTCTGCAGTGTCACAAAAACATGACTGCACTGGCTGTGTTTTTGGGTGTGTGGACAGGTGTCCAGAGCCCTTTGCACTGTTGGGGGGTGTGCACCAGTGTCCAGAGCGTTTTGTACCAGTCCTGTCACAGAGAAACACCCTGAAAAATCACATCAGGGAGGAGAAGCTGGATCCATCCCTTAAGCTTCTGAACCCTTTTGTGGGAGCAGGCTGGGGAAAGAGGAGAGGGTAGGTGAGAACACCCACTGAGATGAATGAGCAGCTCTTACCTCTCCGAGCTGTTGTTCTAGACTGCAGCAAGGTCTGTTCCCTGGGGAGAGGAGCGGGTGGGTGAGAACACCCACAGAGATGAATAAGCATCTCCAGCTCCTCAAAGCCCTGGTTCTAGGCTATAGCAAGGGCTGCTCCAGTTTACTTGGGACTAGCTCCTTGAGGTGAATGGACAATTCACAAATACTAATAATCCTTTCTTCATAAAGACCCACCTCTACCTGCTCCATCATTCATATGCATATTTGGTTTGCCTTGAAGTTTGGTAATTACAGAACCACAGGATAATCAGGGTGCAGTTTCACTGTACTCTCCACAGCCAGTCTGTCTGGCCTGGTGGCTGTGATACTCCATCCCCAGCTGTGGGGTTTTTCCCCAACCCTCATTCCCTGTGCTGCCACCCAGGATTTCTAAGTCCATTAAGACCGTGGTTTTGAGGCCTGTGGGTTTTGGGGGATTTTTGAGTAACAGGGACCAGGGAATGGGTCAGTGGCAACCACTGGGTAATGTGGCTTAGGCTGACCTGGGACCTCAGTCTGTCTCTGTGCTGATGGAAATGTGCATTTCTGTTCCTTTCTTGCCCACAAACTGTTGCTTTTGCCTTCCTGTTGGATTAGTTTTCACCTGGATCAGATCCCTGGTGTTGATTTGCCCTGCTCTTACATAATAGTTGGTGTTGGCACAAGGAATGGGAATGTGGGAGCAGAGGAAAGGGCGAGATTGTCCCGTTCAGAAAGTGTGGATTAAGAGTGGTTTCTATTGATTATGAAACCAAACTCTCAGTTGTGTCAGTGTAACTGGAGGTGCACAGGTAATTAAATCACTGATACCATCTTCCTTAATTTTTGTGAAGCTGTCTTAACCCTTTTAAGTGTCCTGTTCCTCATCATCATATATGATCTTAGTTTTGGGGTGGGAAGAAGTCAGCTGACGTCCTTGCTGATGTTAGCATCGAGTGAGACTCTGCCCTTGGATATGACTTATTTGTTTTTTAGGGTTAGAAAGCCTAACAATTACTTGTTTGCCTGGTTTTGCAATCAAATCATGAATGAACCCTAAAAGTTCAGTTTATTTGACCCTCAGCCTTGCTGGTGCTTGCCAACACCAACTCTTTGTGAGCTCTGTGTGTATGACAAAGCTGGTGCTTAGGCTCTGGAGAGAATTGTTTCTCCAAGGGTGTCTGAGTCAAACCCCTCCAATTCCCAGGGGCACAGAGGAGCACCCAGGGTTGCAGCTCTGGTGAGGAGCAGGAATCACAGACCTTGGTGAGGGGGAAGTCTCCCCCTCTGCCTGGCATGACTGGGGAAGAGGAATTTGAAGGGGGTGGGTGTTTCAGCTCCAAATAACTCTTCCTTTAACATAAGAAAATTACCCTGGGTCGTGGGGGGAAGGACCATACTTGTAAGTTCTTGTATTGCTTGGGGAACTCTTAATTTCTTAGTGTTTTTGCACTAAGAGTAATTGAGATAGAAACTGTTTCCAGAACTGTGTTGACTCTTCAATCTGCAGTCACATGTTGTCACGTAGTAGCTCTAGCAAGTCACTGCTCTATAAAGAGATTACTTCTTATATTTTGGTAGTTTTTAATATATTTTACCTGGTGTCAGATGGTGAGAAAATCATACTATACACTGACTTTGGAAAGGGCTTCATAAGCACAGTGTGGAGAAACTGGTTATCATGCTTCACAAGTAGATTAGATTTCAGTTGTAAGTTCAGGTGTTAGTGTATGTTGTGCCACTGATAAAATTTCATACTTAGTATTTTAAAAATATTTATATTTAGAGGAATGCTCAAAGTAAGGTGCAGCTTCGTGAAAGCAAGCAGTTAGAGGGTTTTAAAAATTGGGTAAGGCCCTACTTTAGTTAACGTGTAGAAAAGGAGCTGACAAAAAAGGGGACACTTGAAAAACATTTAAATTGATAAATTCATTCTTTTCAGTGAGTGATGAAAGGATCTCTCACACATGCTGTCCTGTGAGGGAAGAACAGAACTGATGCCTTATCTCTGTTGCAGTCTTGAAAGGGGTAATATTCTTGCTGCTGCTGCTCAAACCCCCCTGCAAAGCAGTGGAGCCCTTTGCAGCTCCCCAGGGCCTGCAGCCCCTGTGCCGAGGAACGGGGCACAGAGAGCCCTTTATGGGAGATCCTGAACAGAGCCCGGCCTGTGCTCGCTCCAGGCCTTCAGAGAACTGTGCACAAATGATACTTGTAGCTGCTCGTGTCGTTCTGTAGCTGTCACATACTTTGTGTGTGTTGGATGGTGATGAAAATGTACTGCTACAGCCTCCTGCAGCTGCACAGACCCTGCTGAAACTGTTGCAAGCTCAGCGCTGAAAACCTCTGAAAAACGAGTGGGATTTACATGCATTAGAAGGAAAACTGTCCTGTTGGCAAGAGGAGTTTACCTTTCCTGGTATTCATCATTTGGAAAACTGTAATGTAGATGTACTTCCAGTTTTGTTCCATTTTGCTCTGATTCTCGTGTGTTTTATCCGAGGTCAGAAGCACTTGCTGAGTCAGGCCTGTTGTGGAGCTCACCAGGCCCCAGAGCACAGGCTGGGCTGGGTGAGAGCAGAGCAGTTGTGCTGCTTATGTTGGAACTGATTATTCTGCTCGGTGCAAATGATGGGTCACAGGTCCAGTGCTCAGTAGAAAACAGCTGCTCAGCAAGTGCCTGTTCTGGGGGGCCTGAGAGCTTCTCTGCTCATTAAAGGTTTCACCTTGTCTGTGCTGGCAGCTGAATTCTGCCCATGAAGAAGACAAAGGGCATGATGTTTGAAAGCCAAAGACAGCATCACGTTGCAACCTGAGAGGGTTGTGTAATGTAATTTTATGTAATGTCACTTGAGTAGCTTTGATCTTAAAATGTTGTGTAGTGAACAAGCCATGAATGGGGATTTTCTGTAGGGTTTCAAGCCTGGAGAGCAATGGGCCATATCAGTCCTGGGAGCCTTAGCAGCTGGAAGCTGGAGCTGTCTGGTGTATTAACCTGCATTTAGGGTACAGGGAGGGGCCATTGCCATGTCCAGACATCCCCCTGCAGCAAAGCTGTGAGTCCCACCTGGATGGTCCCCTTTCTTTCTAGCTTCTGTGCTTTGTTGCATGGGAAGCTCTAGTGCTGCCTCTCTTTTCCCAAAGCCAGCTTATCCAGTGTCTCCTCCCTTTCCTAGCATTTCTGTAGATATAAATTACCAGACAGAAAAAGATCCATACAGAAAATCCTCTGCAGACACTTTCCAGTAAGATTCATTTTGAAATACGACTTAATTTCTTTCCTGCAGTGCCTCATCTTAACTATTTGTTTATTCAGAGAGTCAGTTGAATCAGTTTAAAAACTGATTTAAGTAAACTGTTGCAAATATTTTTATGTGTCTATTTACAGGTTTTAAAACAAGCAAGTTCTATTTTGTTGGAAACTTTTCTGGTGGGTTTTATTCAAGAATGCTTGCACACAAAGTTGTGTGTGTTTGGCTATACAATTTAGCTAGAGTGTGATTTTTAAATTGGCATAGCTTTGCATTTTATACCAATTCTCCTTTATACTGTATATCTCCCTGCCAAGAAACCTGCTTCCACTCTGCAGATAGACTCACTGCATTCTTTTATTCCCTGCTGTAATGTGAATGAAGTAAAGCTGTGCTGAAGATGGCCATGTTAGGGTAATTAAGCTCGATTACAGATTTCCTTTTCAGAACTTTTCCAAAAACAAAAGTCTTAAATCAAAAAACACAGAATAGAAACCTTGGCTACTACTTGAAATTTTCATGGTTTGATGAAAAATGGTGTCAGGAGGGGGGAAAGCATTAAAAAAAAAAAATCCCACTGGCAGCTTTCCACCGAGATTTGGGTTTGTTTAAGCTTCCTCTTGTAAGAAGTTTTAAACAGTTTCTGATTTGTACATCTTTCTTCGTTCATCCATTCCAGTGATACTGGTTGTTGCCAGGTAGAAGGTAAACCAGCATCAGCCAGGTCTCGTGTGTGAAGTTTGAGTTCACTGAGAGCTCTCAGTGGTATTCCAGCAGACACAAAACACATGCTTGTGGTGATGGAGCTCCAGCGTTTGGCAGTTACAGCAGAATGTATTCGCTGTCTTGGAGTACCTGTGATGGTTCTCCCCTGGAAAGATTGATGCTCTCTGTCTGAAAAATCACCCCCCACACCCTGAGTGGAAGGAGGAGAAAAAGCAGAGAATAAGAATGTAACATAGACAGGAAGGAGTCTGAGCAGTGGTTGGTCTCATGGGAAATAGCAGGGGCCCCTGCTCTATTCAGTGCCTTCTCCCAGCTCTGGTGTGTTCCTTGGATACTGGGCAGCTGAACTGATGCTTCTTTGTGGCAGTCGAGCTTGGAGCAGCTTTTTGGGGCCAAAGCCAGGATTCCTGTGTTTAAAATGAGTCCTGAGACAAGAATGCTGCTCCACCACTCCAAGTGTCTCTGGAGTACCAACAAACAGCTGAACAGCCTTTCAGGGCTGCTGGGCTTCACTGTCTCCGCAGCTAAAGGACCTTATTAAACCCTCATGTTTGCAATTACATATCATGAAAAATCTCTGGTATTTTTTGTGATATTGCAGGCCCTTTTCTAGTGGGGTTAAGGAAACGTAACATTTTTTGGACTGCTAATTGTGGAAAACCTTAAGCTTCCTTTTAATTGCTGCATGGAAAAATCTGTCTGGTCTCCTGACCTGAGCTTATTTCCTTTGTCCTTTGCTAAGCACAGGTTTGCAAATTATTCTTAGTTGTTTGTTTGCTGGTTAACACCTGCAGTAACAGTGGTTTCACTTTGCTCTACTGTACCCTGTGCAACACACCAGCATTGTAGCACTTGGATTATCTCTGCTAGAACATCTAATATTTAAACTATATTATTATCATAATTTCACTATTTGACATATATTTGCACAAGAGTAATGCACACTGTAATGTGCATTTGACAAGCCAGGGTGGATTGAGTGTTCCAACAGGGAGTGTATCCTTTGCAATCAGGAGAAAAGAGCACGGGGATTGACTCCAGGGTAAATAGAGTGTCTCTGCTGTGTGCTTTCTCTCTGGCTGGGAGGAGACATTCATAACTGCCAAAGAAATTCAGTAATCAATGGCAGAGTGTAAATGGTGTTGTTGTAGGTGCAATTCCAGAGCTGTTGCAGAGAAAATGTAATAAATCTTCCAGACTTTGTCTACTAGAGAAATTTACCATGGGAAGAAGTATTTGGTGTCCTAAGTGTGGCTGTAGGGCACAGAAATACTGTGATGGGCCAGATATTTATTGGCTTAATCTTGTCTTCAGCATGGGTAAATATTGCTATCTTAAGCTGAGTATTTGCAGCTTATTTAAGCTGTAGAACCAATATAGTTGAATGGGTGAAAATATAATTTTATTTCCCAGAGTTGTCACTTCAGTGTTGGCATTACCAGCAATTTGTACTCACTAGGACAGCAGTGGCATTTTTGCAATCCAGCACCTCTTGCTTCGTTACAGATTCATTTCATCCCTCTGCTTTCCCAACTATGGCACCATTGCCTTGCTGAATGCCTTACCTGTTTCTTTCTCTGACACTGATTGTGACATGAGATTACAGAACTGATTAGCACTTTATTATTTTGCTTCAGTTAAACAAACATAAAAATCTTTAGGACCCTATATTTAGTAAAACAAGAGTGTGATACTTTATCTCTCCTTGGCTGAGTCACAGGTTAATCTTAGAACTAGAACAAGTAAAATTTAGATGAGGTTTGGTTGGAAAGGTTTTGAAATCACGGTGGGTGAGCAAATATTGTACATCTTGGTGCTGAAATGCTCTTGTTGGTTTTTTTTCCGCTTACTTCTTCTCTGATTATACCCATCTGAATAATACATGGTTTAAACTGTCCTTTTTAACCACGTTTAGAGGTTACTGTGCAAAACCTCAAGCAAAAGCTTACTAAAACTCACTTTAAAAAGTAATTTACTGGCATCAATACTAAAAACAGACAAAATAGTTTGGACTAATTTTGAGAAACAGGGGGAGCTTCTGAGAGATTCTCGCTTGCGGACCGCTGACTATTATGATAATAAAAAAAATATTATTATATATATTGATACATATTTTTCTCTCTTATCTTTGGTAGAAAATGATGCACCCTGTTGCCAGCAGCAATCCAGCTTTCTGTGGGACGGGCAAGAGCTCTTGCCTTAACGAGGACAATGTGAGAGCCGCCGATCAGTTCGACCTTTACGCCACCCAGCAGAGCAAGTACGGCCACGGCGTCGCCCACAAACCCATCGCCTGCCAGAGACAGGACGCCCTGAGCGAGTCCCACTTGCAGACCACGAGTGGCAGGAGTTTAGAGACAAAAGATGAACTGAAGAAAAAGAAAAACCTCAACCGCTCCGGGAAACGTGGGAGGCCCTCAGGGACCACCAAATCAGCAGGGTACCGGACCAGCACGGGCCGACCCCTGGGGACCACCAAAGCAGCTGGATTTAAGACAAGTCCAGGCAGACCCTTGGGTACAACTAAAGCAGCAGGATACAAAGTCAGCCCAGGCAGACCTCCAGGTAGCATTAAAGCTCTCTCACGGCTTGCAAATCTAAATTATACTTGTGGCAGTGCAGCTTTTCCTTACCCTATGGTGCATAACAGAGGAGTACACGCTGCTGGTGAAACTAGTAGCAAAATCAAACAGCCTAATGAATGAAAGGAGGGAATTAGTAACTCCTTACTAATCTGCTTTACGCTGATTTTGGGCATGGTTCTCACGTTTTGTTGTAATGTTTGTCTAAGTCTGGGTTTCTAGATTTTATTTCTATTCAGATAATGCCATAGCCTGTGGGTGCAGTTCATAACATTTACAGTCACGCTGAGAAGGCTTTGGTTTAAAGGGGCTTTTGTTGGGCTTAAGTCATAATTGATAAGAAAGTCTGAAGTGATGAATTATGCCTGTTAATACTTAGGTAATGTCCATGTCCCTAATTTTACATCCAGTTTCTCACAAATCTAGATGTGGTGATGCATCAAGTATTTGCAATAAGGAGGACAGAATTAGCTGGCTGATGGATCATGATGTGACCTGTCCCAAAATAAGCAACTTAGGCAGTTAAGTTCTTACTTGATAAGGAAAATTGATAAAGAAAGCAGCAAGCTACATTTTCCACTTCTGCAGGAGCCTCTACAGACCTCAAATAGATACTTAAAAATTAAATTAAAAAACCCAGCCTTTTCTTTTTAAGGTGATTTCAGGTGGCTTTTGTTTCCGGAGTTGTAGCATTAAGTGAATTACAACTAATGCTCCAAAAATATTTTTGAAGATACTGGAGAGACCTGAGCATTTGTACAGTGTGTTACAGCTTCACAGCCTTACTAGGACAAGTTAATTTGCCTTTGGGTGAGAGCTGTTCTTTCAGTTACACTGTCACTGCTGTGTAATTGTGAAATGCCTAATAGTACATATACCAAACCACAAATAATTCTTTGAGATTTGAAATATTTTATAAGAAATTAAGTACTGTTCATTCTGGTTAGGCACTTGGTTAATATTAAGCAGTAAGTTCTTAAATCTGTAAATAGCTATTTACGCTGGCTTTGGCCTTTAAAACCTGTGCTTAGATGGCAACAGTTTAATAGCTTTTAAAGTATTAACCTATAATGTTTACAAATTAAACTTTTTAAATAGACACTGTTGCCAAATTTTTAGACTCAATTTTGCCAGATATTCCTGGAAATACAATTATTTCGTTGTTTGACACTTATAGTATATTTAAGTTATGTAAGCTTATATATCTACCAAAGGACACGATTTTCATGATTTATAAAGGCAAACTGTATAGCTGATGCAAACAGGATGCAGTTTACTGCACTGCTACACCCCAGATACAGAGTAATTCATCTATGCATGAAAGCTGGAAAAAAAATGTTGTTGGTTAACTATAAATACCTTTCTTGACTCAAACTAAAACCTTCCTTCCTCCCAAAAGAACTGCTCCATTTTTCAACTGGGTGTGTTTAATTTTTATTTTTTTTTTTGAAGTGTGAGAGAGTGTGTGAATGTGTAAAATACTTTCATCTAGACTTCAGAAAAATCAGTCCTCAATGTTGCATATTCTTGGTCCTAAATTTATTTTACTGAAATTAAAGCTCTTTTTTTAATCTGGAAGAAAGTTTACATTTAAGTCATTTCACATATAAAATGACTTTGTGATAAATTTGTAGCTTGAAATATCTGGGGAGGGGGGAGTTTGCAGATTTGGGGGAGCATAAAAATTTGGGTTAATTGAGCTTGTGCTGAATGGGTAACGATGCTGATAATTTTTGTTAACATAAATGTTATTCTGGCCTGCTGTCATTTTGATGAGACCTCTTGATTTCAGTGTTGACAATTTAAGAAACAGATGTCATGTTTCATACCTTTTTTATCAGGAAAAAAGCAGCAAGCCTTCAGGTGTTCCAGTGATGCCTAACACATATTGAGCTGGACTTTTGCTGTACTTTACAATAGGTGTGTTGAATGGTTTTGGGGGAACTGTGTATGCACTGGCAACTAAGACAATGAACCTCAACTTATACTGGATGGCTCCTTAGTCCATAGATGAACTAATGGCAGCTAAACTGCTACTAAGGAACAGTTTCTTCACGCTGAAGCTCTGAAATCCAGTTGTACCTTCTGTTCCTCAGCAAACTCTCCAGTCTGACCTTTAGCAGCCTCTCTCAGAACCATGTCACTTGTGACACGTGCAAATGCTAACGTGAGCTCACTCACCCTCAGGATCTGTCTTGTGGTGGCTGTTTTTAATCAGATGATTTTTCAACTAAAGACTGCTTTAAGTTCTTTCCTGAACTCAGCTGGGCAAGCAGTCCTCTTCAGCTGAATGTATCACTGCAGGAGTGTCACACCTCGCTGGCAAGGAACGTGTTGCATGTCACCACTGTCCCTTGGAGAAGCTCCACTCCTTACCTCCTCCTGTTTATCCTGTTGGCTCCTGCTCCGTTCCTCACTTGTGCATCCACTCGATGGTGCTGTGCTGTGTGTCAGGAGACAATGCAGATGTATTGCTGTTCTGCTAGTATAATTTGTATTCAAGTATGCTGATGAAATAATGGAATCACCTAAGCAATTTCTGTTCATTACGGTGTTGATTAATTATATCAGATGGAATATAATCCCAGTAAAAACTAATTAATGTTGTCAGTTGTGAAATGATGAGCATCAAGTAGAAAAGTGTTCAGAGTCTGGAATGGGCTGCTTGGCACTCCAGATTTAGGAAGGAGACCAGAAGTGCACTGCTGGGTACTTCCTAATCTGCTCTTATTTTATATCTGACTGGAGTTTACTGGTGCCCTGCACTGAGGGGAAGGAAAAAGAGGATAAGAGATTCAAAGTGACTAGAAATGGAATTTTCAAATACTCCTGCTCTTCCTGTGTGTACTCTGCAGAACACATTGTGCTTTTTTCAACACTTTTCTTGCCATGAGAAACACTGAAACAGCATGTTAATGCCTAAACTTTATTAGTACCAATGGGAAAACTGGCCTTTTCCCCCCATAGTATGAGAACATTACTTGTAAGGTAAATTGCTTATTTTATATTATATATCATAATTCAGCTATTCATAAGCTAGGATCACTGTTGTGTGTTAACACTGTTCAGAAGACCGACATGTCAAGTTTGGGTTTTAATAATTTCTTTTAATTATCAAGTTTCTAACGTCTTATTTATACATAAATGAAATGTATTAGCTTGCTATTATTCCTTAATGATGCTATACAAGTTCACTGTTTAATATACATATAGTAACTACTATTCATTTTCTGATTAAATTTACTTAAACTTTAAAACCAAATAATTTTGCTACTATAAAGTCTTGCACTGGACAGATTCAAGATGCTAGCACCATATTTTGGCAGAAAAAAGTCAGATACCATCAGAAGCAGCTGACTTTGATATCAAAGATAGTATTTTTGAAATCAGCACTTAGCTTTGTCATTAAAGCAATGTTCTTTATATCTTGGATTTAGTTTGAACTAATGGAAATAACTAGAGCCATTAAAGATCTCTCTTCTGAATGAATATATTTTCATTTTGTCTGAAGGATCTTAAGAGTTCAGTCAGGACAAGACCAAGCATTGTCAGTGAAGAGTGATGTGTCTGTGAAAAGAATTACCTGGAACTACAAAACACAGAGTAATTCAGATGAGAATTAACTCCCTCCCCCATTTTCGAAGAGCTTTAAAAGGCAGAGCAATGTGAAGTCATTTGTGTGATGGTTTCATTAGCTGTGACTCTGCTGTTCTTTGTTATCTGTATAATAATGTTTCACACTATCCTTAGAGTTGACAGTTGAAACAGCTGATAACAATCATAAATACTTGGAACTGCAAACTTCATTTCTGACCACAAAAGAAGTTTATTCTTCTCTATTTTAATGCATATATTTTAACACTGCTTAAATATATTTATGACTTTAGTAGAGATTAGACCTTTCTCCTTGTGATTTTTTTTTTTTCCCAAATAGAAAAATCTGTATTCTAAAATTTGAACCACTTTCTGATACTTTAATCTTTCCATCATTTCCTTTTCCACAGGTTTGCTTTGGGGGAAACAATAATCTGTTAAATAACTAGTATTATCAGCACCCTGTCCTCTGCTGTAAAAAGCCTGATTAGATACTGTGTATGTTTTTATGTCCATGAACTTGAGCTACTCGTGTGCAATTATGTGTATGGGAATGGAGTAGTGTTCATGATCTGTATTTACATCATCATATGGATGTATATTTATTAATAAAGTTAATACTTTAAAACCTAACCAAAAACAACCCTGGTGGGTTTTTTTTTTAATATCTTATAAATTCTGGCTGAAGATCCCTGTTGACTGTTACTTGCTTGTTACAGGCAAGTTACATATATTTACATGAAGGCAAAAAGCCTCTATGGATGGCAAGATGTCAGGAAATGTTGCTCATTTTTTAATGAATTGAAAACACTGCGACAGTGACTTAATTGTTCTTGTCCTTTCCCTCAAATGGAGGAGGGGAGGAAAGGAGTTACAGCCATATATGGCTAAATAGGAAGCTGCTAACTTTTTTTTTTTCCTTTATTGCACATGGAAATCAGTTTGCAAGTACTCAGAAACAAAACTTTTCATGGAATGGTGGTCATTAGTCATTATTCTGTGATGAATAAAATATCCTTATCCCTGTATGGCAACAATATTCCAATTTATCTCTGTTGGTAAGATGTGCTCTGCATACCACTCAGTGCCTCTTTTTAATTTTTTTAATTTGATTTTTTTTTTCTTTCTTCACTGAAGTGTCTCAGTAACTTTGGGGCAGACAGACAGTGCTGCTCACCAGAAGCTGCAATCCAGACTCCCAGGTCTGCATCCTCCCCTTGTTTTCCAGCACCCTTTTTGTCTTCCATGAACTTCCAAAGGCCTTGAATACATCTGGGGTTGGGACATTCCAAAAGGCAGTTGCAGTTATTTTGGGACATTTTGCTTTTACCTGAAAAGGACCTCTAATGCCTTGTTTGTTTGTGGGGGGTTTTTTGTTTGTGTGGGGGTTTTTGTTTTGTTTGGGGGTTTGCTTGTTTATTTGGGTTTTTCTGTTGGTGATTCTGGTAATGCTAAATATTTGGCTTTCAAGGTGACTGGATATGTTCAGAACAGAGTTCAGCTTCAGTCTGCTACATCCTGCTCTAAAAATCAGTTCCTGGATGTCATTCTTGAGCAAAATGGATTATTTTCTTGGTTCTAAGGAAACTGTAAGTATTAGCTATTAAATCACACAAATGATATCATAGAAGAATACAGGCTTTTCAGCTCAACTGCTTCCATGGCTGCTGTGTTCCCTGCCATGGAGGGAAGGATGGAAGCTGCAGGGCAGGCTGTTCCCTCGGTGCACACTTGGTGTGGTTTCTGATGACAGTTTATGATTTATTCATGCTGACAGACTGGCAGTGGTGGGGTATCAGCTGCCCAAGCTGGACATCTTCAGAGAGTCTTTGAGGTGGTTCTGTCTCTTAATAACTTCAGATTTGTGTATGGTGAGACACCAGGGCTTGTTCTGGGGCTGGACTGGCATTTTTATGTTCGGTACCTGGTGTTACTGAGCAGTCCAGCTGCACAAGTCTCAGCTGCACAAATACCCACCAAGTTTTCATGGGCGCAGAAAGACTCATGTTTTGCAAATCTTCCTGTTTGCTAAATTTCAGCTCCTCCCCACCCTCACAGGGAAGGATTTTTCCCTAAAAGATTTTTAGCAAATAAATTTTTTCCTAATACCCAATCGAAACCTCCTCTTTCAATCTGAACCCATTCCCCCTCGTCCTGTCACTACACGCTCTTGTAAATGCTCTTGCCCCATCTTTCCTCTAATGTCCCTTCAGGTACTGGCAGGCCGCAGTGTCACCCCGAACGCTTCTCTCTTCCAGGCTCAACAATCCCAACTCCGGGTTCAGCGGAACCGCGAGCAAACTCGGTTAAACCCACACGATTCCTGTCTATAGCGGGCAGGGCAGGGCCGGGCCCCCACCGCGCTCCCGCACGGCCCGACCCCGCCGAGCGCGGCTGTCCCGGCCCTGCCCCGGCCCCAGGGCCCTTCCCACGGAAATGGGAGCCCCGGCGGAACCGGAAGTGTCCCGGGCATCCGGCGGAAGCGATCGTTGTCCGGGGAGACGCGGCCGCGGCGGCCGGGGCCGAGGGTGAGGATGTGGCGGCTGGCGCTGCTGGCGCTGTCCTGGCTCGGTAGGACCCTTCCCGCAGGTGAGACCGGGGGGCTCTGGGGGCGCGGTGCCGGCGCGGGAGGAGCGGGGCACTGACGCGTCCTTTCCTCCCCGCCCTGGGTCCCGCAGGGGCGGCGGAGCGCGGCGCGGGCGGCCCCGAGCCCGTGCGGTACCGCACGGCCGAGATGGCGGACGCGATGCTGGGCAGCGGCAGCGATGCCCCGGCCGAGCCGCCCGTGCTGCTCTCGGCAGTGCCGGCCGAGCCGAGCGGCGGCCCCTGTGAAGGGGGGACCGCGGCCGGGGCGTGCGGCCCCACCGAGAGCGGCCCCGCAGCCCCCCCGGGCCCGCCCCGCGAGCAGCCCGTGCTGGAGCCCGTCCTGCCCGAGGAGCCGAACGGCACCGACAGCGCCAAAGCCCCCAAGGTGAACTGCGAGGAGAGGAACACCACGGGCATCGAGCGCTTCACGCTGCAGATCCTGAACGTGTCGCAGGTACCCGGGGTTGGGGTGAACGCCAGAGGGGGGGAAGGTGCCGGCGTGGTGCTCTCAGTGCTTCACCTGGTTAATGTTATTGTGTAACACCCTCTGTGCTGCCGAAGAGAAGATATATCCGGGCAAGGAGGCGTTTCGGGTCATTCTGATTGGAAAAAAATGGAAATACAGCGCACTCCATGTGCCTGTGCCTGTCATTTCTGTGCCTGCAGGGAACTGCCAGCTTTGCTGCTCTGTGCACTGGTGCTTCTCTCTGAAATTTTTAATGGCAGCTACTGCCAGCTTGTTTCTTGTAATGGCTATGCCTGTGTATATTTTTAAATTATTAGCTTTTAAATCAACCTTTGAAAATGCAATCCTCCACCTGTTGTAAAAAGATTAAGCAAAGGTGCAGTTAACTTGGTAATATTGCCTGGTATCTAATTGACTGAGCGGTGCATCCCTACATAAAATTTAACTCTGTGAAATATGTAGTTGTCTGTGCTTGTTCTTCTCGTTCTTTCTCCAAGGACCTGATGGAGTTCCTAAACCCAAACAGCAGTGACTGTACGTTGGTCCTGTTCTACACTCCATGGTGCCGCTTTTCTGCCAGCCTGGCACCTCATTTTAACTCTTTACCCCGAGCATTTCCAACCCTTCGATTCCTGGCACTGGATGCATCCCAGCACAGCAGGTAACTCTCACTCCCTGTGCTCCAGCAGCAGTTTAGTTCTGTTAATTTTGAGTTTTAAAAACAGCAGTGTTCTTTTTTCCATATAAGGTGACAGTTTAATTTAGTGAGACTGACAATTCCTGGAACATGACTGTCTTTATTTCTTCCTCCAGTGGATTTAATTTCTTTCCTGCTTTGTGTTTGCCTTATGTCCACCAGTTTATCAACTAGATTTGGAACTGTGGCTGTACCAAATATCCTCCTTTTCCAAGGTGCTAAACCTATGGCTAGATTTAATCATACAGACAGAACGCTGGAAACCCTGAAAGACTTCATCTTTAACCAAACAGGTGTGTCAATCAGCCCTGATGTGTCAGTGGGAAGAACAGGCTGGCTTTTAACTCCAAAATTTCCTCTCCCTGTGTTTGTTCCTTAAAATGAACTTCATGAATACCCTGAGAGGACCCAGCAGAGGTTTATGTAATCAGTTGCTGCCATGAGCTGGATTTCTGTGTGCTGAGAGCAGAAAATCAGTTCCTTGGGCTGCTGTCATAGAGCAGGAGGAACAGTAGGGTTTAGCTAGAGCGGGTGCTAGAAGGTTGGAGCACATCTTCCTGCCCAAAGATTTAATTAAAAGTGAAATAAATTTAATTCTCTTTGCCAGCCAGCTAGTTCTCTTCTAATCTACACTGAACTGCTGTGTGGGTCTACATTGCCAGAAATGCACAAAAATAAAATTCCTGAAAAAACACTCTAAATTAAATTTCTGTGCACTGAAAAAACCCCATAAACTTACCCAAGGCTGTGCTGTGGGAGGACAGAACAAGCCCTGTCCTGCTATGAAAATACACATAAGAATCAATGTTTTTATGTAAGTAAATCCTTTGCTGGGCATATGTTAACACACAAGGGCCATCTCACCAAAATTTTAAGTCTACCTGTACGTGAGCCTTAGTCTGAGAACAGAACAAATCTCCAGGTAGAACCAGCCTCTCTGTATTTGAGGATTATGACGTTGCTCTGGTGCTTTGTTTTTTAGGGATAGAAGCTAAAAGTGACGTGGCTGTGACGAAGGAGGACTGGGAAGGGCCCCTGCCCAGCGTCCTGACCAAGGGCATAGACTGGCTGCTCCTGTTCTCCGTGCTCTTCCTGGCCAGCTTTGTCCTCTACGCGACCCTTCGGACCGAGAGCATCCGCTGGCTCATCCCGGGACAAGAGCACGAACACCAGGAATAACCTCAGATGCTGAAACGGGGACAAGAAATCCCCCTTATTGGTAAAAGCGGGAATTTCTATGGCCTAGAAGCACCTAAGAACGAACTGTTGAATTTTTTTGGTTGTAATTTATAATAACGACTAAAAATCGGCTTTATTTATCAACTGCTGAATCTGTAAAAAGCACATTCGTGGCGACTGCGGTGGTAAGAAAACAGATACGAAGAAACATGAACTAAACTATTTATTAAGCTGCTCTGATTGGCCTCTTTTTCATGGGCTCCAGTGTAATTAGTGGTACAGTTCTACTTTGCTCTTCTGAAGAGCTCCCTGATCTACAAGCTCTCCCTTGTAGACCAAGAAAGATTTTTAGAGCTCACTGGTCTGCACATGGCACTGCAAGGAAAACACTGGTGAAGGGAGATAAATGATGTTTTCCAAGGCAGTGTACTTCAGGTGAGCTGTTCCATTGTCTGCCAGCAGTGACAGTTCCAAAGCTGTTTCATTCCCGTGGCTGACTGTTCCCACCTCTGGCACTGGGATGGTGCTGCTTTTCTCGTTCACTCTGCCCTGAGTTTGGACTTGGTGGCAGTTCTTGATGAGATTTAGAATAACTTCCCAAGCTGACCTCACTATTTTTGTGTGTGTATATACAGCTTATGTACCACATTCCTAGAGGATGAAATTGTATTAATTGTCCTTTTTAAAAAAAAATAAATGAGGTTTTTAGTGAAACCTTTTAAGTCACTTTCTTATAGAACTTATAACATGCAATTTCTGAACTATGGCTCACCTGCCTAAATTAGCAAGACTAGTCCTGATGTTTATTTAAATTTCTACTGCCATGTTTGCTGGTTCCACAGTCTCCAGCTGAGGCTACATAAAGAATTGATTTTTTTTTTAGTTATAATTAGTATGGAAGACTTTGGATAAGGTATGAACTGGTATGTTTTGTGGGGTTTGGATTATTTGGTTGCATAGCATTTATCATGTTGGAGTCTTGCCAGAGTACCCTGATAGGAAGATTTAGAGAGCAAACTAAGCTAAGGCAAAACAAAGACTTATTGCTTGACAAAGAGTTTGTGTCTCTGCAACCTCACTCTTCAAGTATTTCTCTGCTGGCTCTGTCTTTTCCTTTGGAAAGTGGAGGTCCTGTATTTCTGTGTCCAAAAAGGAAACTGCACTGGTAAAACTTTGGTGTGACCGAAGATAAAGCTACGATGGATGTTATTAATAAAGATCCAAGATTTTGAATGAGTGTTCTTGCCTCTGCCATCTGGTTTGTTTGAGAGGCCCAGAGCTGGATTGTCCCTGGTGCTCATCTCTGCACCGCTGAAGAAACAGGGATGTGTTTACAAGTGGAACAGGGCTGTTTCAGTGCAGCCCCATGGGATGGAAGTGAAACCTGGCAGCTCGCAGTGCAACAGGATCCACCCCCGGATGCATCCCGTTCTCCTCCCGGGTAGGTGTCATGGAATAATGGAATCACAGAGGTTTGGAAGAGACCTTTAGATCGTCCAGTCCAACCGTCCACCCGGCACCGCCACTGTCACCCCTGAACCACTGAACCGCATCGCCCAGCGCCACATCTCAAACACCTCCAGGGGATGGTGACCCCACCGCCCCCCTGGGCCACCCTTCAGTGTCTGACCACCCCAACAGGCAGAACTTTCTAATATTTCATCTGAACCTCCCTGTCTCAGTTTAAGGCCATTTCCTCTGGTGCTCTCACGGCAGCACAGCCCCGTCCCACCTCCCTGCACCCTCCTGGCAGGGAGTGCTGCAGAGCCATGGGGAGCCCCCCGAGCCTCCTCCCCTCGTTCAAGCGGGAGGCGCGGCGGCGGAGGCAGCTCCCCATTCCCCGTTCCCAGCTCCCCATTCCCCGTTCCCAGCTCCC
>NW_020884887.1:13549641-13605638 GCF_003945725.1 Corapipo altera | reverse complement strand
GTACGGGGACAGGACAAGGGGGAACCGCTTGAAACTCACCCAGGGCAGGGTTAGGGGGGATACTGGGAGGAATCCTTCCCTGGCAGCGTGGGGAGGCCCTGGCACAGGTTGCCCAGAGAAACTGTGGCTACCCCGTCCCTGGAAGTGTCCAAGGCCAGGGTGGACGGGGCTTGGAGCAACCTGGGCTAGTGGGAGGTGTCCCTGCCCATGGCAGGGGGGGTCAGAACAAGGTGATCTTCAAGATCCCTTCCAACCCAGACCATTCTGTGATTCTCCCTGTGCCCTGCCACCATCCCACTTCATGACTGTTTTGTTTTACACAAAGCTGATAACGAGTGGCACGCACAGGGTTCAACCCTCAGCCCTCAGGCATGAGATGTTTAGTACTAATTTTTTTAAGTAATTAATGAACCATTTCCTCGAGCTTCCTCCAAAAGAACATTACCACTTACAGGGTTAAACCCACACCCGGTACTTGTTCCTGCCTCTCTGGGGGCTCTGGCTGTGCCCATGATGTGCTGCTGGGAGGTGGTGACTGCAGAAATGCAATTTGAATCTCCCGCCTTATCTTCTTCCTTCTTCAAGCAAATTCCTGCTACTTTCTGCTACATTTCTGAATATCGTGATGCGTGGCCTCCACAACCTATTCCAAAGCAAAATGTCTGCATCAAACCCAGTCTCCATATTCCTATTAAAACTGCGTGATCACATTTCAGGTCACAGCACTGTCTTTCAATGCCCGTGTGTCAGGTGAGGTGTCAGGAAGACACCACGGTGTCCCCGGAGCTGACAGGACATCTCTGTGCCAGCAGGAGGAGTGGACTTTGTGCTGCCTCCTGGTCGCAATCCTGGACTTTGCTATCTCAAAAAAAGTCCACCCACCCCCATGATTTTTTGTAAATTAGCAGACTGACTTCATCCTGCACCAGAGAAAACAGGACATTTTGAGACAGCCTTGAACTGTGGCGATTGTTGTATAGGGTTGGAAAAAAGAGGAACGTAAGAAATTCATGCCTGTGACTGTGTTTATAGCAATGACAAATCTGAAATTTGTGTTCTTGCAAGCCCAAAGTTGTGTTTGAAGTGTAAAGAGCCTAAATTAGGTTTGGGGGCTGTAAAACCCATCCCTTGGTTACGTCTCTGGATGTATCCCACTGAACACAAGCAGCAGCAGTGGTGCTGTTAGATTGATTTACACCAGTTTTGGGGTTTTTATCCCATATTATTGATGAAAATGTTGCTCCTTGGCCCTCTTGCATCATAAAGCCTTGCTCAGGTCACACTAATTGCGTTAATTCCTGCTCTGCTCAGACTCACAGCCCCATCTGGTGGCATCGGGGCTCCCGCTGGAGCAGCAGCTGGCAAAGGTGGAAAGTCCTGAGCTGCTGAGCTGACAGTGGGTCCTCACTGGCCTCCCATGTCTGAGAGAAGCTCTGGAGCAAAACTGCCTTTCTGCAGGTTCTCAAAAAGCTGTGCCAGCTGCTAAAGTAAAGAGTAAAGCAATCTGAATTCAGCTGTACTGGGGAGAAAGGTTCTTCCCACCAAAGCAATGCCTTTGTCGTGTGAGTCTGAGACCCCTCTGTCAGGATATATTGTCCTTAGTCTCTTCTTTTAGGAGAAGTGTCAAACCTCTTCCAAAGGCCCCACTGAACATTCCTGTGTCTGGCTCTGGCCTGTATCAGCCCCTGATTCAGATATTCAAGTGTTAGTCTGTCACATCTGTGCTCCCAGTGGCATCAGGAGGACAGGTCACTTCAAATAAATCATATTTAAGCATCAGTGCTCTGCAGAATCTAGTGCTTATAGCAGTAAATTGAAACTTCTTGTAATTGTGTCTGTATTGCCATTTTTTTTCTTTTCATGCAGTCAAAAAGCTCTTTGTTTCTTGTAGAACTCCACAGTATGTGCTGTCTTAAAATCCATTCCTGCTTTCTCAAAATAGTAAACTATAACCTGGGTAGAATGCAATCTCCTGTTTTGCTTGTCTCTTTTGAAACATATTTTCTGATATCTCTTTTAGCCTTGTAAGTGTACCTTTAGCAAATAATGTAAATAATCCTTTGCTTATGTGACAGAGTGGAATACCTGAAAGTTATTTGAGGTGTTACAGCATCTGAATAATCCAGAAGACCAAGGGTGCAGGTGTGCTGGTGTCCATATTCATTCCTGGGGAGAAGCCTGTTGCTTTTCCTTAGTTTTGTACAGAAGCATTTAGCCAGATTTATCTACCCAAAGAAAAATGATGAGATTTGGCTGTTTTAGATATAACTGGACTGTGAAATTATAAACAGTAAGAAACTGTGCAGTGAATATTCCACATCCTTACCTTTGCACAGCACATAACCACACTTTCTTCGTGTGGTTTTCTTATTGCTGTACAGCAGAGAACCTCAGCCTCACTCCTGCCCTGCCTTTCCTTGTTTCCCTCAATAGTCTTCCCAGTCCCACTGGTTGACAACAGAGGAGAGGAACCAAGTTTTACTGGATCTCAAAGCTTCAGGCTGGTCTGAGTTGGGTGAAAGAGATGCCATCTACAAGGAGTTCAATTTCAAAAATTTTAATCAGGTAATTAGTGTTATACACCACTTTTCATATAAAGGAAATGTAATTGCTTTTAATTTCCATACGATCCTGATGGGAAAATATTTGTATTCAGAAATTTGGGAGTATCCTTGTGAGGCCAAATCCTCTTGGCTTTGCCTTGACGAATTCCTCTCTGATTCTGATCTCATTAGGTGGAGTAAATTAATTCCATTTCATAGTTGATAAGTAGATGATTATAATATTAGGACCAAGGTTGTTACTGTGGAATTAGACAAATAGTATTTGATCTCCATTTTTTTTGTTGTTTTCATTACCAGTGTGTGTAAATGAATGCTGGAAACACATAACTGATGGACAGTGGGGTTCATTTTTGTCAGGGAGAAACTTGAGAAAAATGGGTAAATACAGGAACAGAAACTTTAACAAATAAGGTGGGGAAAATGGGACGTGTTTCACCTTCTGAACAGGAAGACAGGGTTCTGGTGCATCCTTGAATGAGTTGTAAAACATGATCTCACAGTGCCTTTGGCACACAAACTGCTGTTTTTTATTTGGAGACAGGATCCTGAGCCACGTCTCAAACCCACAAGAGCTCGTGCTGGACCATCAGTTACAAACTTGCTTCAGAAACACTGAATTTGCCTCGAGATGTGCGTTCAGCCCCATTCCCCTGTAAATTCCCTTCTGAGGAATCATGACATTGCTTAGAAAAAGTCACGTTCCCAGAGCGTGCATTTCCCTTCTGTTTTATTTCTGAGGGAGGGGTGAGTGATTTCTGGGGAGGGAGAGAATTCCCAGGACTTTGTTGGGATGATGGCTCTCCCTGAGCTGGTTCTCTCCCTCGCTGTGGAGGGACATGGTGAGCTCCAGCCCAGGGATGCCAAGGGTTTGTGGGTGTGTGTGGGGACCAGGAGCTGTGCCCTGAGCTGTTTATTTACATGGCTGTGCCTAAGCCCAGACCAGGATGTTTTAGGAAACCACAGTGAGCTGGATAAACAACAATTTGTAACTGTGGCT
This sequence comes from Corapipo altera, assembly GCF_003945725.1. Taxonomy (NCBI): domain Eukaryota; kingdom Metazoa; phylum Chordata; class Aves; order Passeriformes; family Pipridae; genus Corapipo; species Corapipo altera. The sequence goes on along the minus strand of NW_020884887.1, from coordinate 13,602,077 downwards.
CTTTTTTTCACTGTTTCAGTCAGTAGTTGTGGCGTAAGTAAAGCCCAGGCAGCAAAGGTGAGTGAGGTGATCCCAGCCCCTCTGAGCTGGGTGAAAGCAAGAGAGAAAACCACTGCAGGCAGATCCAGCTCATGAGCAGGACAGGGCTGGTCCAGGGAGCACATTTTTTTCTGGATTGCACTCCAGACCTGAAGGTTACTACAGAGCAAAGAGAACCATGTCAGATCATACAGAGGGCAGTGAAAGGGAGAAGCCCATGAGAGGGAGCTCACATGAAGCCTTGGTGAGATGTGCAGGCAGCTCAGGGCTGGGGCAACCTGCAGGTTTGACACGGTGAGATAGTACTGACCCTTGGAAGAGCTGAGATTTCCAGCCTTTGTGCTTTGAACATTCATGAAAGAGCAGCTCTGCTGGGTTATGGTCAAAATCTTTGTTGGTTCAGCACAACTACAAATGACTTTTGTTTTCCCCAAAGTTAATTTAAAAGCAGTTTTGCCCACTGTAAATAAATAGGTCAGTTTGATCAGATGGACTTGGGCAGTCTCTGCCAACAGGCAGGTCAGGAGACAGATCACTGTGTGCACCAGCAGGTATCTGGAAAACCCATTGCTTTGACAAAAATTCACAAAGCTGTATTTTTTCTTGATGGTGTAGATTTGTCTTACAACATGGGTACATTTCCATGTGTCTTCCTAATGTGAAGATTGATGAAGCACATAATAGTATAGGAAGTTGAGTATATTTAAATGTGCTTATTGATAAATGATGAACTATGCATTTATGCTTTTAGTACATGTTGTCTTACAAAAGGTACTTTAAAAAATTGCCACTTGAATTGTTTGGGAGATATTGGAACAGTCTCTTTCATTCTTGGTTCTTTCCTGCTGCCCTTTTGCAGATGGAGTAAAATCAGGTGCGGGAAAAAAAAATCACCCCCAAAAAAACAACAAAAAAAAAGTAGAAAGTAGTTGAGCTGACATGAAGGGTATTTCAAATTTATGTTTTGCAGATGATATTGGTATGATTAATGTCTTCATTGCTTTTTTTATTTTTTTATTGCTTCTTGCAGATAGTGTTCATGATGCATGGAAAATTCTGTGGCTTCAAAATCTATGCCAGGTTTACAAAGTCTGTGTATGTCAACAGATGTTAGGAATATAAACACAACTTTTTATTATAAAGTCGAGCAAATGTGTAGACATGAGCTTGGTTTATGTATATTATTTTCAGCATGAGAATGAAATGAAACTTCTGTGCAACAAGAGTTATTTAGATTCCTGAAGCTTTCAGGCTGAGCTTAGCTCTGTTAAAAGCGATCAGCAGCGAGCTGCCTTTGTGAGGCTGACAAGCTAATGACACTTCTGGCTCAGGGAATTAGTTTGTAACCCACAGCTTGAAAGCCCTGGTGCTGTTTGTTAGTCTGAAGATACTTTTTCATGAAAGTGGGCTTTGGTGGTGAAATTCTCTGAAACAAGCTGAAAACCAGCCTGGGGGCCGTGCTGGAAGCCCTGTGTTGGTTGTGTTGCTGCGGGTCCTGGTGGCCTGGAGGATGTTGGTGCTGGATGCTCCGGTTGCCTTTAGTGAGGCAGGCTCCTGGTGGGTGGGTGTTCTGAATCTTGTATAAAATATAAAATGCAGCAGTGTATGTACACAAACACAGCTCAGCTGTGGAGGAGAGCCTTGTCCAGAAGAGCTGTGCTGATGGCACCAGTGCACCCGTTCCTCCTTAAGCCTTGCAGTTCCTGTGAGTTATTGCCACTGTGGAGCAGCAGGTGGGCAGCAAGGATTTAAAGTTGGAGTCTTTCACCTCCAGGACTCTCACTCTTGTGCACTCACTGAAGAGGCCCTGTGTTGAGTCTCTTTTCCCAAGGAACATCTCCTGGGCAGGAACCTCTGGCTGTGAGTGGGATCTTGGAGAGCGGGTGGGCTCGGAGCACTCCATGGCGAGTCCCAATCCCTGCCACGCATTTGGGTGCTGGTGAGCCTCAATAAACCTCACAGCCATGTCAGGGAGCTTCTCTGGGGCCTCTTTCCCAGGCTGCAGGGCAGAGAAAAGCAGTGAGCAAGGCTTTCAGGCTGTGGTGTAGCATCAAGAAGGGACACTTTTCATCCATGTCTTTGTGCTACTGAAACAAAATGTTTTTCTTCTGCTTCCAGTCTGCTCAAGCAAAATTTGGAAATGGGATAGAAAGTTAATTTACACCTCCAGACTGTGCTGGTAACTTCTCCCAGCATTCCAGGTCAATTCACCTTGGGAGCAGTGATCCAGCAAAGGGGACAGGCCTGGCTTAAAAATGTGAATTTCTCCCAGATCCATCCAAGCCCACTCCCGGACTGGGCAGGCTGTGGGTGCTGGGTTCTGAGTGCTGCCTTTGGTTCCTGTATCCAACTGCTCACTTCCACCAAATCTGCTGGAACATCTTAGCTCTTAGACTTCCATGTCTCTTGTCAAAGTTGGTTGGATTTGACCGGGGGGTTTAAGGGGCAACTGCCTGTGTGATTGCGTTTCCGTAGGTAATCACACTAAGGCAGCAAATGCAGTTAGGAAATTACAAAGGTGGGCAACTTTGCTGATGGTCAGGTTCAGCCTTTACAGCTGCTTTCTTTTATAGAGTAAGTTTTTAATTAAGTTTGTTGTTTTTTTTTTTTAAAAAAAAATAAGATCATGTAGGAAGTCTCCATGAGACCTCTAACGTCATTTTGTAAAATGACAGGAAATCAAACGCTCGAAGAGTTTTAAAGCTATTTTAAATACATTTTGTGTTTTGGGGCTAGAGGGTGGAGGTGGAAGATGAGCCTGAGTGGAGGGGATGGTATGGAAACAGTGTGCAGTGAGAGAAGAAGCACGTGTGTTTCAGTTCAGTTGTGCAGTCTTGGTTTTTGGGACCATATTTAAAAATGCGCAAAAAATCTAGAACTATTACATAAATTATTATTCTCACTTTGCATTTCCCTTCCAGATTTGCTATCTCTCTTGCTTGGAATCCAGGAGAAAAAGGTCAGACAGAGCATGTTATGGTAGATGTCTTTTTTCCTCCCTCCTCCTTGTGATGCCAGTTATTTTCCTTTGGCCATAGGGAGACATGCTCAGATTTGCCCCTTTAAATTGACATCTTTGTTGTATGATCCCAATTACACATCCAGATGAATTTGGTAGGATATGCAATGAATGCTCTTGATTTCTTTCGATGGCAGTACTTGGTGCCAGTGTAATACAATCTGTCAGTCCTTCCTTTTTCTACTCCCAACACATTGCTTTGTTTTCTACATTGATCAAAGGTTGGAAAATTTGTTTTTATATATACAGGCAGTGTATTTCATTGCTGCTTTTTTGTACTTAATCTTTTGGCTGTTTGGCTGAAATACGTCCACGCCTTTCATGTATTGAAAACATAATATCCTTTAACCTACAATCTGCAGAGTTAAAATGAATTTTATGGTAAATATTCGGTTGTGGACCACATCTCCAGCTTTTTATATGCCACAGCGGTCTTGTGTTTTTTTTCTTCTCCATTGTCTGATAGTGAGGTCATTTTCAGTCCTCTGAGAAATTTTATTCCCAGCCAGATGCGGGCCATATATTAAAAGTAGCACCTGTGGCTAATATCACAGCAGCTTACCATAAATTTACATGGTAACTAGGATTATATCTGTCAAGACTGTTAAAAAATGTCTAGATTTAATTTGATTTCCAGTATTGAAGGAGCTCTCCAACATTCTGCTTCATAACTATATTTTAAAAGTTAAAATCACTCCATTGTTAAGTTTTATAGCACTCCCAGTGCCCATTAAGTTGATTTGTTAAATGGGGGTCAGAATAAAGCAAGTTGGCTACGGGAGGATCGGAAACCAACCCATTTGTGACAAATTCAGTCCTCGCGTGTGAATCTTCTCGGAGCCCGGGGAGTGATTGGATTCAGGTGCAGCTTATGTCACTTGTGTTTAACCTCAAAGCCTGAGCAGCCTCAGCCCCACTGTCACTTCTGCTGGTCAAAAGTCAGCCCCATTTCTGTATATTTTGGGGGGAATTGCTGTTTTTAGTGCAGTATCACTCTGCTCGCTCCCTCAGCCAGGGTTTTGCGTTTGATTGCTCGTCCACCAAAAATAAATTATATTTTTTATCCACCTCAGTAGGTGCTGGTTTTCATATAGGCTTTCCTAGACTGCTTCATTTTCCATTATCCTTTGAGTGCCTTTCCCATATGCAGTGATTTGTGCACCTGCAAAGTTATGAAAGTATTTCTGTTGGTAGTTATGTTGTTCACTGACTTCCCGGCGTTTATGAATACAATAACCGATTTACCATAAATCAGAATTATTTATGGGTGGGTTTACAGAGCTGAGAAAATCTTTGTATCTGAAAATAATGAGATTCTGACGTATCTACCTGTTGACATTTTCCTTTATTAGAAACTGATAGTGAAGTCTGTGGGACTGGCAGAGGTTAACCTGCAGGGTGAAACGCAGGGAATGAACTGGATCAAGTGTCTTGGAGCAGAGCACAGTAAAAATATATGATTCCTGGATGGTCACACCTTCCTTGAGTTTATTCTTGGGATGGACTGAGTGAATAACACTCTCACCTCGCAGTCAGCAGGTCAGGGTGCAGCTGCAGGACCTGGACATGATTCACTTGCCTGGCACTGCCCAGGGGAGGAGGGTAGTGCAGGGTCTGGGGGAAATGAAAGGAGAAATTCTGGGAAGACAGCCTGTTTGAGAGCTTATGAGACTCCTTCCTTGGCCTTGGGGGAGCAGGACATGACACTGGTGCTGTGATCAGTGCAACCTGTGTCCAGTGATGCCTCCAGTTAACTGGCAGTCAGTGGGGAGAAATTATGGTGGAAATATCTGAGAGTGTCCTTGGTGCTGGCAGCTGGGAAATAAAGGATTTATTTTCTTCCCAAGGCCACCATGGCTAGTGGTGTACAAAACCATAGAATGACAGAATGGTTTGATTGGAAGGGACCTTAAAGATCATCTCATTCCAGCCTCCTGCCAGCCTTCCACTAGTTCAGGTTGCTAAGTGATATTTCTCCCTATAATAAACCATTATTTTATAGTTTATAATTATTGGGGTGTGGCATTTCTACTTGCTGAGTTTCCCCCTCCCCTCCAGTAGAGCTGCTGTATCTCCTTTTATTCAGGCCACTGCTTAAAATATGCCCAGTTGACCTTTGAGCTGCTCTCCAGTTGACTCAAATACAAATTGCTTTCCTTAAAAGATGGATTTATTATCACTCAAGTAAAAATTAATACAGCATTTGCCTTGTGCTTGTTGCATGCATTGATCTGAAAGTGCAAAAGAAATTATTTGTCAAAATGCCTTTTGGATCTCACAAGCTGTTTCTCCTTTTTTTTTTTTTTCAGCTGCACAGATTGTCTGTTTGAATTAAACAGAACAAATGTTCTGTCAACCATGTGGACAGGGCTGCTGTATTGTTGTACCCAAAGAGGGCAAATGGTCAACTTGATTTTAGCTACAGTTTGGGCACTTTCCTTGTTAAAACTCCTCTGGAAAATGAAGGGAAAATTCAACGGGTTTGAATTTAGTCGAACAACTTCATTTGGGAAAATACAGGTCTGACTGCTGCTGCCTTTTCTGAAGAAGATGGTCACTCAGCTGAATTTTTTTTACCTTCTCAGTTAAGGAAAACCGGTACCTTGAAACTCTTTATGCATTGAAACTCATTTTTATGGGGGCGCTGGGGCGATGCTGGTTAAACCCAACCTTGCTCGTTTCACCTTTTGCATCCCCCTTGCTTTTGGAGCAACGCCTGGGTACAGTTCCAAACCTTAAATTGCCTTTAGCAGCAGCAGCAGCAGCAGCTCTCACTTTCTCATCCTCCCACGGCGGATCGCTGTGCTCGGGGACGTCGCCCGCCGCCGCCGCAATTAAAAATGAACCGAAATGAAACTGCAACGCCCCTGCTTCAAAATTAACCATTACTCACCGAAAGCACATCAAACCCACTTAGCGGACATCCGTTAATCCCGCCGTGAGCCGCTCCGGGCTTTAATGCCCCCTGTTTTACACGTTAAGGGGTTTGAAGTCGCGGGCCGGCGCTGACCTTTCGCATCTGCTCCTCTCGCAGTAGGAATCTCCGCTCGCCGCTCCCCGTCAGCCTGGATTAGCGTGACGAAGTGCAGCGCTTCTGCTGGCTGCAATTTGGGGTTTTGATCAGAATTATTTCTTTCACAAACAATCACGTTTTGGCTAAAGCGTTACATCTGCTCTGCGAAGCCGCTGGCAGGGCCGCGGTTCGTCGGGGCGAGGCGAGCGGAGGTTTTTTTCGGTCCTCTTCTGTAAAGCTGCTTCACGTGGGTTTTTTTTTTTTTTTGTGGGGAGAGCTTCCCTTCTTCCTCTTCTCCCTGCCCTTTATTCCTTTAGTTTTGTTTGGCTGAGAGCAGAAAGTCGCTTTTGGACAAACTTCGGGTTGGTCGTGATGTCTCGGAGGGGTTTGGTGGGAGCCCCGTGCTGAGTCAGCACTGCACTGTTGGGTTTGTTGCTAAGGATGCTTTGTAGGAAGATGTTGTTTATTCCTAGGATCAGAGGGAAAAGTGCTGATTTCGTGATCTACCATGATATTTCTTGTGCTGTGATGAGAACAACACTAGGCAGTTAAATATATGTCTGTGTATGACCAAGGGTGTCCCTGGTTGAGGGAATCTTTACTCCATGATACAGTGGATGGGTGCTTGTAGTGAGCAAAACACAAGCCCAGAATGCTGTGTTTATGCACGGGGCTTGTAATGCCCAAACTAATAAAAACCCAGAGTTTTACAAAGGGTTTCCCTTTGTGGTGTGCTCATATGAATTTCTAAAAGAAATTGGATGTTCACTGGAGGACTCAGAATTTGCCTCCCCTCGTGAGCCCATCTCTCCACTTCCAGATGTACCAATGTACAAGCGGTGTGGGTTGCCCAGAGAAACTTTTGTGTTTTAGTAAAAAAAACCCATCAAACAAAAAAACTGTGGAACTTCTCAAAATATCGCTCATTGGACATACTCTGCCACTTAGGTGAGCCTTGTTCTCAACAATACATCTTAAAGTGGCTGCCTTTGTCCTTTTCTCCTTGACCTGCTCCTGCCATTCTTCCAAATACCAGAGACAGGAGAGGAAGCTCAGGTTGAGGTGACCTGCAGGTCACAGAGGGAACAGTGGGCATGGCAAACCAGGCAAGGGACTCGAGGGCATGGAGCTTCAAGGATGCCCCATGTTATCTGGGAAGATACTTGGTCTCTCTTATTCTTTTTTTTCCCCAAGGATCCATCACTTCTAGACTTGAAATGATTGATTGCAAAATAATATTTGAATTTTAGGGTGCAATATAAATTAGCAGCCTGCCAGTGCTGGCCCAGGTAAGTCTCCTGCTGAGTTCACTGCCCCTGTGTATCATCTAAACTGTTCTACTATGGGAGGTGTCCAAACATTAAGACCCATTCTGACAGTAAAGTAGGACACCTTCAGCAGTTCACTTTAGTGAAATAATCCCCTGACTGGATCTGCAGTAAATCCTTAGTTTGCTTTATTTCACATCTTTGGGTCTTTTTAGCTTCTGGCTTGGCCAAGAGGGTGATTGGAAGGCCTCTCCAAATTCCCCGAGTCTCCATCGTGATTTCTCTGTTACATGTTTGAATCATTGAACTTGTCTTTAAAAAAAACAAACTAAACCAAAAATGCTGACAGGACAGTGGAAGATGAAATGGTCATGAGACCAGCTTCTTCTTCTCTTAATCCATCATAAAGCAAAGCCTTTCTTACCACTCTTTGATGTGTTCTTAGGATCATAAAGGGCAGAGCTTTAGAGGATTATCAGAGGCAGGTTATGATTGCCCTTGGACACTCAGCAGAGAAGATCTTGGATATTAAACTGATAGTATGTGTATCATCTTGGCCAAAAGACCAGGGAGAATTTTGTCTGAGCGTTCCTGGTGTTATCAACAGCATGGATGGCACGTGAACTTCTCTTTCATGTCTGCAGGATGAAATCATTCCTTTGCATGTGAGTAAAAAGAAACACTGGGGGAAATAGTGTAGTATTTTGTTCTGCTCCAGCCAGACCTGTTTCATCCAAAATGTGGTGTGATGAGATAAAGAACTTCTCTGTTCTTATGCACCATACCTGCACTCAGAGTCAGAGGTTTGAGCACCTTTGAGAAGTGGAGCATTCACTTAAACTAGTTCTGATTTGCTCTGTTTTCCAGCACCTTCATGTCATGGTCTGGCACCGTGAATCAAGGATGATTCAAGTGCCTGAATTCAGAGGGTTGGAACTGGGGACTCCCTGCACCTTGTTACTACTTTATTTTTATAGTGGTTTGTGTGATGGCTTTATTACAGTACAGCCAGGGGTTTGATTTGCTGGGCCAAACATTTGCTTTAACAAGTCAAATTATCATTGTTCTTTCAGTTGTGCAGCCAAGAGAGTTTATTATTTTAAGTGCCTGATTGCTTTAGCAGGTGCTCAGTTAATGGGGGCTTCGCTGTGTTATTTCATGTTTTTAGGTAGGGTGCAAAAAGCTCATTTTAAAAAGTCATGTTTCTTGAAATAGCTATTTTATTTGGTGTAAACCTCCTAAGTGCAACCTTTATATTCCATTTTTTAACACAAAGCATGCAATAATGGCTGGGGAGGTGCAGAGCCACATTTAGCTGATGACGTAGCTGGAGGATTTATTCCACGTCCTAGTTCAGTTCTGAAACCTGGGATTATGTCCCTCTTTTTTTTTTTTTTTAAATATCTAAGTTAGATATCTACATTTTTTAATAAATAAGATAATATTTAGGAGTCTTTGTTTACCTAGAATGTTAAGCAACTGTGAAAAAAAGGGGAAAAAAACCCCATTTATTTTGACTATTCATATATGAAATGGTACATCACAAATACCTTGTTAAAGGTTTAGTTGGGATTTAGGGTATCTACTTATTTTGCAGTAGTCTTAATAGACAACTATAATCATATTTATCTACCTAGAAGCAAATGAATGTATTTTGTAATATGGTTGTATTGACATTGAAACTTTTATCACTCCCAGGAAGGAGTTTTTATGCTGCCTTAAGACACCTCCACGTTCTGTCACTTCTGCTCCACCAAGTCTATAAATCTTTTTGGTGGAATAGGTGATTAATTTTGGTGTGAAGTCTGTTCATTGAATCACCAAGAATATTATCTGTGTGCTGTTCATGAAACCCAGGTGCAATCACTTACTGTAACAAAAAGGAGAATAGGAAAAAAGATCCTCGGCACTGAGGCTGCTGGAAAAGTCAAGATGTGATGAAGAAGGCAATAGGTGACACATTTTGTATTGTATTATCACCAGTGAGGGGAAAAAAGGTCTGAATTCAGCAGTTATTAAAATCCTGATATAAACAGGCTTTAGAAAAGATCAAGTTGAGGTTTGTTGTGCAGATTGCACACAAGGGTTAAAAACACTCTTGGAACTCGAGAGGAGGAGCAGAGCAAAGCAAGGAGCAGGATTTGAGTGCAGCTTTAGTGCTCTCTGCCTTCCTGCCTGTCCCTTGCCCTGCCCTGAGCTGTGTCCTTCACCTGAGCAGTTTGCTTTTTGGACCAGTTGAATCTCAGATGGGGCAAATGGCACTTGCACCTGCTTTGTGACTCTTAACAGCTTTCAGCTGAAAGAGGGTAGGTTTATATTGGATATTAGGAAGGAACTCTTCCCTGTGAGGGTGGGGAGGCCCTGGCACAGTGTGCCCAGAGAGGCTGTGGCTGCCCCATCCCTGGAAGTGTCCAAGGCCAGGCTGGACAGGGCTTGAAGCAACCTGGGGTAATAAAAGGTAGGGGCATTAGAACTAGATGTTCTTTAAGGTCTCTTCCATCCCAAACCATTCTGTGATTCTGTGATGTCATAGCTGAGGTCACTGCTGAGCTGGGAAGATGAAGCCTTGGACTCAGAGTAGCATCTCGAGCACCATCAGAGCTGTGTTGTATCAAGAGCCACACTGGGTCTAGATGGTGCTGAGTGAGTGTAAACCTCCCTTTGCCACAAGCAGCGTGGGCTTTCCCTGGGACAGCATTCCTGGAATTGCCTTCTGTCATCTCCTGCAGCTCTTGACATTGTACTGGTACCTGTGAGAGAACCGTCCCCGCTGAGGCAAGGCCATGCCTCCCAGCTCTGCTCCTCTCTGCCTCCACTTACTCTTCATGTTCTTCAAATTGGGAAATCATATGACAATAAACAGAAATACCCTCAGTGAAGAGAGAAGGGGAAACCGTTGTTTATCTGGTCAGGTGGTTTAGATTAGCAGTGATGCTGGTCTGTATTATGTTACTTTAAATCATAGTGTCCCAACAGGACATAAATTATGAAGATTGTTACAGTATGTTTCATCCAATGTAAGATCAACAAATTGGAATAATTTTTTTAATAGGAAAATCAGTGCTTTGGCAAGGTTATTGTTGAAGAATTTAATTTAACTTGAGCTTTGCTTGCATTATTTCTTAATATATAAAAACTATTTGCATAATGTACAAAGTATAAACATTTTTAGAATCAAAGGCAAGAATGCCTTTTCCAAGATTACACAGAGTGGCAAACTACTTAGAATAGATCAGTGTTTGTGCTTTTGCTGTCAAAAATGTTTGATATAGAGCTGGCAAGCTGGTTTCTTCACGAACATAATTGTAAACAAGTATTGGGAGACAGAAACAGCATTCTTTGGAGAATGTGGTGTAAAGGTTTGCACATTCACTGCTGCAGATCTAACACAGAGAGCAGTGTTTACAGCCAGAATAGGAATATAAATAGGTAACTTTTTTTAGAGTGCAAAGCAGCATTACACTTCTGTGTAAATGAGGTGTGCAGATAAGTACTGGGGATGAGAGCGATCAGCTCTGGATTTTTAAAGAATATTGTAAACACAGAAAAGCACAGACAATTCAGTTGGAAATGGGAATTGTGGGGGGTTTCACAGTTTCAGATTTTGCTATGATGACAGAAATGGCATCTCAGTCCATGCCAGTATGTCTGAGTATTCTTCTTCCATCCCTTCCCCTCATGAGTATCCTTCAGAGTTTGGAGCACTGCTTTCCCCAGTCACGAGCGATGCTGGGGAACAAGAGGGTTGGTTCTATTCACAATATTTTGCTGCTCGAGCTATTAAAGGGGAGAAAACCAAATTTCTACCAGTAGTTTGTCAGGTAGTGTTCACCTTCAGACCCTGCTGGCTGCCCATGCCAGGATGGGGTGAGATGGAGGGAATAGGGATTGCAGGCACAATGCCTGAACTGCTGGAGAGATGGGGACATGAGTAACCTGAGTTTAACTATTTTGGGACTTGGTTTAGTTGCATTCTTAATTACTGTCCCACTGTTTGTGGAATGATATTAAAAAGGAGGAGAGCAGTGGGAAGATGTTCACCTGATTTACGTTGTGGATGAATCCAGACACAACCAAAAAAGAAGAGGAAAATACCCAATGCCACGTGAATCCAGTGTCCCTGAGGATGGTTCAGGGAGACTGATGATGCCACTGGGGAAGAATCCCAAAATGGGCACATGGTTCTGGGAATTAATACCTGTTCTCCTGTGCTGCCATCACCTTCCTACATACTAGTTAGATTCCTCTTTTTTGGTATGTTTTAACTATATTTTCACTCTCAGATGAAGAGATGTGGCAGATGATCAGATGATGAAGATGCTTTGTGAGATGATTTTTGCATACTTATATGATCAAAGTCTTTAGTAATGGAGTAAATAGAATTAAAATAAACTAATTAAAATAAACCCCGCTTTTTTCATGAGAGCACAACCCTTGTGACAAGCTAAACCTCTACATTAAAGAGCTTTTTCCTTTTATGTGCTGGCCCATAGCTCACTGTTAGGTAATAATGTCAACTGGATGTGTGAAAGCTTCTGCAGTTTGGGAGTGAACCTTAATGATTTAACTTTATTGTCCTAAGTGTCAAACTGATGAGGAGAACACGTGTTCCTGGGTATTTTTTACTCGGGTGAGCGGAGAGCAAACGTGTGAGGCGTGGTCATCTCCTGCATGGCAGTGTCACTGTAACTTGACTAATTCATTAATTTCCCACTGATAAATGGTACAGATGCAGCCTGGGTGGGTGGGGAAGGGAAGACAGGTAGCCCTTACACTGCAGAAGGTCGAGGTTAATGCTACCTCCAGCATTATAATGACAGATGGGAGGCAGAAACCTTAATGTACTTGCGATTAGCACATGCTTTCCTTGGCTGGGCGGCCGAAGGATTTAAGAAACCCGAGTGCACACTTCATTTTAAAACAAACAAATAAAAAGTGTGTGTGGTTATATCGTTGAACCTTTCAGCTGTTTTTTCTTAAAGATCTCCACTTCTGAGTCAAGTACTGTCAGCTGCTTCCTCCTGGAGATGCACGGGGGTGATCCATCACGGGGGGCTCGCGGTGGGTGATGTATGAGCACGACACGGCGACCTGTGGGCCTTTGATGTGTAACTCATCAAGATAATGTTGGCAAGCATTGTACAAAAAGCAGCATGTTTAAAAAGTATTAAGATGAATGGATTCCTCGCTTAAGGAGTGTGAAAGGAAGAATAATAGCAGATTAGCTCCGGGATCCCGCGGTTCTCCCGGAGCCGCGCGGCGCTGCACGGAGGGGAGGATGGAATTTCATCTTTCCTCCCACTCCTGACAGCAAAGTGTCTGGCCCTGGTTTTCCCATTCTCAGGAAACAAGAGTCACATTAAGTCTTATTTTGTGATGGAGGATTTTATCACTTCCAAAAGCGGTTTGGCCAAACATTCTGAGGTAGCTGGATTTTTATAAAGTTTGCTTTTGGGTTTTTTCCATTTCGTGGGGTTAACTTGTTCTTCTAAGAGTAGCCCTGATTTTTATCTCATGGAGACATATTATGGCTGGTAGTGTTTAACAAACGTTTTAGATGTGATGTTGCTACTAAAACAACATTAGTTTTTAGTTCCTTCTGAAAGACACGAAGGGAAGAGATGTAGCAGTGCACCCAAGGCATCTTGTCCATACAGGATTGCTTCACTCCTTACTTCTTCTATTGCTCTTCATGGTTCATTTTAGGACTCTACACTCTGCCATCATTTGGGTGATGTGATGTACTTATGTAGAATACCCTGTCTGGGTGCTATTTTAGCCCAAATGTCCTAAAAGGGTTAGGTTGAAAATGTCTGTCTAATGTGCCTGTTACTGAAATACCAGAATACTTTATAATATTTAATACATCAAAGTCTCTTTTAAGACTTTTTTGTGGCTTCTAGAAAACGCACGTATCCTTTTTTTTCTCCTCTCTTTTTATTTTTGAAGGAAAAATCAGAAAAACTTCTCATGAGGGGTAGAGGGGCTGCAGATCCCTGGTAATAATACAGTGAAAGTCAAGACTTTGTTGGGTCTCACTGTCATGAGTAAAGTGCTTGTCCCACTTTCATCAAGAAATGTGTGATGGTCTGATAAACTCTGCCCACCAGTGCAGTCTTGACAATGATCTTGCACTGCAGACTGCATAATAATTTTCATTATTTTTAATTAAAGTTGAAGAAGTGCAGACTCCTGCTCAAATTAGGGTTGGTTGTGTTGCCGGAATGCGGTAATTACTTTAATTGATCACAAGATAGTTTCCTTGATCACCAATTAGACCAAATTACCGATCAAGTTTCAAGACGTGAAGAAATGTCCAAACTGATTTTATGTAATAGTGTTTTCATATCTAATCAAATCTAAATATCTTTTCCTTCCAGAGCCAGTTGTATTTTCCCAAAGAAAGGTTAAGGCTCTACAAATATAAAAGTGATTCATAAACAATAGCATTCCAATTCATTTAATTAGCAAGGGAAGCATTTAGGACCTTAATGGAGATTGCGTTGGTAGCTCATTTTCCCTAGCTCATTTTCTTAGTGGGAGATGCTTTTTGTGTGTAATTAAAATAAACTAAAATGCAAGGAGTAAGTTGCTGTGGGTGCAAGGAGGGAGAACGTCTCTGAGCAGAGCAGGGCACGAAGGCGGGTGGGCTTCGTCTTCTCTGGGACACCAGAATGGGGCTGTCGTGGGCAACTGGAGCAACAAGCAGCAGGACCTGTCCTGGGGAGGGTTCTCCACGCTGGAATTTATTCCTCTTCGTGAATTGGACAACCTCAAGCTGAGCAGTCTTGGTAGGATGAACAGTTTTGAGACCAATGTCCATTTTATCCAGCCGGAGACTTCACTGGCTGCAGGGAGCAGGTAGTTGAGTGGTGTGTTTGTGCATGGACTGGGAGGATTTGGTGGTCCACTGATGGGGAGGATTTGTCACCTGAAGTCTAGAGGAAGGTCTACAGAGCAGATTAATTTTGCAGACTCGTTTGCTTGTGTAATTCTCTCTGTGAGCCTTTGCTGGATAGATGATTGCTGTCCCACAGCCAGTGACTGTGTTTGTGCAGTGCAACCTGGGTTTGTACCTGACTGAGTTCCTGGGATACACAGACAGACCCCAGAAGAACATCCAAAATCTAGTAGGGGTTTTTATAGATTTATTCTTATTTTTTCCCTTGCTGTTTGCTTCTACAAAGGCAGTCTGACTGCAGACCCATCACTAATTTAAAGTCCTGGGGACATTCCTGTGTATAGATTGCTGTGTTGGAAATAGCATTGCTGTCAAGGCCATGGACCCTCTAAAAACCATTTGAATCAAGTATCATTCAGCACTATTAATGCAGAAGTTTTCCAAATCATTGCTAACATCTGATGCACAACTTGCAACTTTCTGCCTCAAAGCATGCTGCTGAAACGTGGGCAAATTTTTAAAAGTAATTGTTCACTCCAAGTAAAACTAAACCGAGCGAGAGCTTCAAGGGAAGTTAGATTTTTCTGAATTTTGGTGTGCTCCTGGGTCAAAGAAAAAAAAAGCTTTTTAATTGCTGACAGTTTGGTGATTTCCAAATGACAAACCTCATTGGAGTGATTTTCTCTGATTATAACGTTTGCATTCATTTGACTGGCAAAGCGACCAACAAAGTCATACTTCATCCAGGCACCGATTCTTTTTCCTTTCCTTAAAGGTTTTTGTAATTTGTGAGAGGAAAAAAGACTTGAAACTATTATCAACCATTATATGTTATTCATGGACCACATGTTTGTTTGAAATGGCCATCGCTTGGTGGAATGCGGGCTATATACATTCTCTTCCATAAATTAGCACTAAAAAACTACTTAAATCAGGTAGGGTTTTGTGGAGCTTGTTGTATTATAATCTGAACCAGACTGTAATGTGGATGTTCCTCCAGCTTTGCATCTTAATTCAGGTCCTGAACCTGATGGATGGAGCTTGGTATGAACAAAGCTCGCTGCTGAGAGGCGTCCTGCTCACGCTCCCAGGCCCTTTGGGCCCTGCTGCATAATTGCATTCTTGATTTACATGGACATTCTAATTTTCTTTATAATGCAGTCATTTGCTCTTAAGTATTTTGGCAAGGGCCTGTTATTATTTTCTTTTTGAGCCTGTGGTAAAACCTGTGTCCTGGGGGAGTGTGCCGTGCAGAACGTAGGGGCAGAGGATTGGAAAGCCTATTTTAACTCATTTTAAGGGAAAATATTTCTCATAAAGCAGAGGGGCAAACCCACCTGCTGCCTTTTTCTCCCCGGTAAAATAAATAGCAAAATAGTTAGGCAGAAGGATGTGTTTCTGGAAGCAGTGTTGGTAATACTGTGGCACGATGCTTAATTAGAAATGGCGTGTTTCTAAAATACAGTAAGGGAGAGGGGGTTGGGGTGGATATTGAAAATCCCTGTTGGATGCTGAAGGTAAAATCAGTGCTCTTCTGCAATAACTTTGAGTCCTGGAGTGAATGACATCGAGCAGAGTGATTTACCGGGGTCTGCAGGGCGTGATTTCAGCAGTTTTGGGAAATGCACGAGTGGCATGAGAAGCTGAAATGCTCCTTTAACGCTGAGGTGCTGCCTCTGTGGCATCTTGAGGAGTTTTTGAGATTTTGGGTGAACCTTGCCAATCTGTTGCCAGTCCTGGCAGGTAGAGGAGTATTTTCCTCTTTGCTCTCTCTTTCCCTAGGCTTTTGGATTCATGACCCGGGTTGCTCTACAAGCAGAGAAGATGAATCACCACCCGGAATGGTTCAATGTCTACAACAAGGTAACGTGTTCACCAGCCCTGGTTACTCACATGGCAAGTTAAGGAGACCAAACCACTGGTCCATTCTCTCTGCCTTGTTTGTAGCTTGTCTACAAGATACAGGAATGAGAAGTGTCATTATAAAGAGAGTTGAGATTTTAAAGAGATGCTGAGATTTGCGGTGGTGGGGAATGGAGAATGAAGCTCTTTGCGCCCGCTGCCAACTGCATGGTTTGAGCCTGTGGCTTCACCTCTCTGGCTGAGATCTAAAAATAAAATAGAAGCCTTTAAGCTCTTATTTAGCCAACCTGAATAAATCACTCTTTTGAAAGTACTCACCAACTCTCATTCCTTTCTGTGCAGCAGGTCGGGAGCTCAGTGGTGTAGGGTAGCAGACTGTTGGTGTGTTGCTACCTAAATGGGAGCCTGGCAGTCTCAGTTTAGGTGTGATTTTTTAAAAATTGTAGGCTCCTATGTCTGAACATAGCAGCTTATAAAATTTGTTTATAATATTACCTAACTGATGGTGGTCTCATATTTACAAGGGTCACAGGGATTACTGCAGCCCTCGAATGAAAGGTGCTGTGTGAAGGGGGAAATTATTGCTCTCCCTTTGGTTTTATTTTCCAATACTTCTCATTGCATTGTATCACTTTGTTTGTTGTAGCACTTGGTGAATATATGGCAATCCCCCTAAAAATATACTAAAAGAAAAGAAAGGACATGTGGGTGAGCAGCCTGCAGCAGGACATCTCACCTCTCCACACATCTGAGGCTCCCAGCACAGGCTCTTCCTCATCAGCCCCTCAGGTTTAAGGGACATTAAATGATCACTGGACAAAGTCGTGATCGCCAACTCTTCGTGATTTTCATGGCTTTCTAGAATATTCAGAATTTGTCTTTTTTTTCCTCTTCTGTATTCCAAAAGTCTCGGTCAAAGGCAAGACAAAGTAATGCCCAACTTGGCATCTGGCTCAGTCTAGACAGACCCACGAGGCAGCCACGTCACAGCAGCGTGCACTGGTCTGGTTTTTGTTTTTTTAATTAAACTGCTACAAGCTTAACAATTTCTTCACCTTCGGGGTGCTGGTTTTTAACAAAACACATGAGCCCCTGACCCAGCTCTTGCAGCTTGGTCACTGGCCCGGGTTCTTCATGGAACCGATCCGTGGAATTTATTATAAAGACCAAGTGATTTAATCGGACACCTCTTCTTGGATGAAGCCCAGGAATGCAAAGCCTGTGTTATTCTGCGAAGGGGCTCATTTTGGTGAGATTCCAGGCTCTGTTAAACCTCCTCACCTACAGCATCTTCTGGTTTGCCTGAGCAGGGAAGGTCCCACTCTGTCCTTGCCAGGAGTGAAACCAGTTCACTGTGGAGACACACAGCATTCCCAGTGAACTCTGCCTACGTGTCAGAGATCAAAATGACTTTGTAACCCCTTTCTTTTCCTTTTTGACAGGTTCAGATAACTCTGATTTCCCATGACTGCGGTGGGCTGAGCAAGAGAGACGTGAAGCTGGCTCAGTTTATTGACAAAGCCGCTGCCTCAGTTTAACCAAGATGTAAATTGCTCTAATGCAGTGTCCACCCATATTTTGTCTTTAAATGGCGTCCCTCTTTCCTTGTAACCCTGATTTCACAAAGCCCTTGAGACAAGATACTTTGTAAAAAGAGTGGCTTAGCTTTGCTGACCTTTAAGACCTTAGTCTTGAGACCCTTCTGGATGCCTGTGCTTGTCCTTTCCCATTGCTGGCTCTGCAGGAGGATGCAGCAGATAAACCAGCAATAAATAAGTTTTGAACATATAAATAAGTAAGTTTAGTAACTAAACCAAGCTGGAATGAAATTGGGAGCCCACCCATGTATGTCAGTGTTCCCCAAGCCTAGAGGAGCTTGTGGCAGCTGCCATGTGATCTTACCCCATGCCTGGCCACTTCCCTCCTATAGATTTGTACCTCTCTGCACTTCACACGAGGTAAGAGCAGCTCAGCCAGGTCAGTCCCCTCTGGCTTGGTTTGGGTTGAGATGAACCTTAAAGCCCATCTTGTTCCACCCCCTCCAGGGGCAGGGACACCTTCCACTAGACCAGGTTGCTCCAAGCCCTGTCCAACCTGGCCTTGGACACTTCCAGGTGCAGGATTGGATCTTGCAGTTGCCGAAAACCTCAGCTCTGGAACAGCAAATACAAAAAAATCTTGGTGAGCTCCCGGCACTCACATCTGTAAATGAAGCCTGCTTGGCTTAAGTGCTTGGCCAGGTCAGTGCTCAGCACCTTGCAGGATTGAGCCATTATTTGTGTTGTAATGCTCCAGTACCTGCAGGATCAGGCCGGGGTAGCTTGGCCGGGTTCCCAGAGCCCTGACCAGAGCTGCCGGTGGTGAAGGAAGCAGCATTAGCAGGATTCTGGCTAAGCTGGGCTCTACTGAACCTGTGCTCACCCTTCCCTTTCTTTTTTTTTTCTGTAGCTACAATTACTCATTGCAAACGTTGTGGTGGGAGCTGCAGATCGCACTGTCAAGGTTTAAAACCATTCCTTCCGCGGTTTCCAAGTCTTTGTTTTTATCCCGCGATCCTCACCCAGACAGATTCCCGGTGCCGGCAGGGAGATTTCACCCTGCTCCAGGCTCCCAGGAGGGCCTCTCGCTGCAGTCCCACCACTGCTGAGTGTCCCCAGCGTGCTCTGTCATGCCCTGGGAGCAGCTCCGGGCGCGGAGCTCCCGGGAGATTGACACCTCTGAAATGCCGGAGCGCATTGCTGGGATGACACCGGCGGCACAGCCACCAGCTACTGAGAGCTGAGGCGCGAGTGCCAAACCCCGTATCGGGGGGATGTGCGAGGTGTGTGGTCTCTCGGATATTTCGGGCTGCAAAATGCCACGAGCTGCCACCCAAGCGCTCGCCTCGATAAAATAAGAAAGGTATTTTTTTGTAAATCCTCGGCGAGCGCCACTGTCATGTGCTGATTAGTTGCGGGAAGCGAGATGTTGGGGTTTGTTGTCAGAAACCCTACTTGGGATATCAAGTTAGTACCTAAAAAGAACCCAAATTCGGGCTACGTGCTCAGATGTCCTTCTCTCACAAGTGCCTTCCCCCAGTGAAGTGGAGGATTTCCCCGATATGGTTTGAAAATGGTCACTGTTGTGAGGAGTGAATAAAACTAAAACAAACAACCAGGCTGTGATGTCTCCTGTCACTGGTGGGGAAGTGAAATGAGCTTCACCCAAAGTTTTGACATCTCTAATGAATTGTGGAAAGCCTGCTGTTAGGAATTGATATATAACTGTGTGTGCGTTGAATAAAACCAATAAAATCAAATTCCTCTTTTGTAATTTGTTTCTTTATTATTGTACATATGTGACAAAGCTGTTTGGTTTGGAGCTAAATTTAAGATAAATAATATTTAGTTGCTGGGAGGTCTTTGGTTTAGAATATTGATATTTATTTACATACTCTGAGGAAAAAAAAATCCCCATCAACTAATTCAGCTCGGAGAGCTGCACTGTCTGGCTATGGCACAGAGCTGTCCTGGGGGTGTTGAGAATCCTGATCTGCAAAGAGGCAAAAATACTCAGGAAAGGGAAGGATGGCTTTGAAATGCTCAAAGTTCTATCATCAGTGCTTGTTTAGCCATAATTTCAGCCATAATTTAGTAATTTTTTGTTAACTTCTGGGGCATCGCACAGACCTGCAAGTGAGGTGAGCATTGCTGTGTAGTACTAGGGAATAATCAGCTTCCACTTTCTTTTCCAGTGAGTGCTGACTTGGGAGGCACTCTCACAGTGAAATCCTGGCTCTGCAGATGCCATAAAGAAGATCTTTCCTTATACAAGCACCTTTTATTTTGGGGCTGCTTTGGTTTTTAGACAGGTTTCCCATCATTTCTGAAGTGCGGCCCCAAAGTGCACTGAACTTCACCTCCCACCCTGTCTTGGCAGCATCCCCAACTTTCTGCAGAGCTGGGCAGAGGAGTCCTGTGATGCTGAGGAGCCCGGACCCACCTTCTTGTAGCTCCCTAAATCCACGGCAGGCAGCTCCCAGCCACTCCATGCTCCCACCTCTCCCCAGCTCCTCCCCACCTGTACGTGTGCGGCCAGCACAGGGTGCCGGGGGCCATGGGGAGGGGAGGCACAGCCCCCCTGGCTGAGCTGGAACTTCACAGCAAATTTAGACAGCAAGGATTTAGTGACAGGCACTGGATTTGGGCCAGGAAACACAGCCTAAGGCTCCTTCTCTTGTGAAGAGCATCATCAGCCCAGCTCTGAGCCACAGCAGCCGGTGTGCAGGGGTTGGGTCCTTCCCAGGTGATGGCATTGCTGGAGCTGTGCTGCTCTGGGATGTTACAGCCCGAGTAGCTGCCCAAAATACAGCTTCCTCTGCTGTGCTGGCTTCTCCTCAGGGTCAGCCTGGTACCTGCTCCCCGTGAGCCCACAAAGTTGCACCCCAAGGCATCATGTTGCTGCTCCTGCAAACTAATCACTAGTCACAGCTTCAGCTCACAGCTGCCAGCCACCAGGTTAAACACTCTCCTGGAGTTTTGGGGTTTTTTTTTTGCTTTAAGACTGACTGTGGATTAAAATATTTGGATAATCCATCAGAAACAACTTCCTTGCAGGCAAATTCCCTGTGTTGAGACTGATATAATTCACTGTGTCCCCTCCGCCAACCTTGTCCATGGCGTATGAGAAACGCTGTCCCTGGGAGACCCTCCAGTGGTGCTCTGTGGCCACAGGAAATTAAAAAAGCAAAAACTCAAGGCTGAGAGATGCCTGCAGTGCGCTGTGTGGTTGGGATTGGTGCTCAGCTCCTGTGAGGCTGGAGATCAGACCTTCACAGGACCGTCTCTGAAACAGAGCCAACAAATAATCCTTTTCTTTCCCCACACTGGGAGCTCGGGTCCAGTAAACTGCAAAAGTCATATTGAAAGGAGAGGCAGCGGCATCAGATGTGCTGCAGGGCTCTGGGGATGGGCTCCCACAGCTCTGCAGGAACATGTTAGAAAGCAAAAGTCTATCTTGGTGTGTGAGTCACGGCTCGGTCTGGCTGCACAGGGATTCCTTCTGCCCTTCCTCCTCCTCCTGCCTGCCCACACTGCAGGCCGAGGGGTGGTGGTGGAGTGGCTGAAGGGGAGGTGGGTTTTCTGTTAATTAACCTCTCTCATCTGGAGCAGTTTGGACATTAGAAGGCTAATGAGGACATGTCCTCACCCAGCTGCCTCTCCAGGCTGGAAGGACAGACTGATGTGGTTACTTTTCAGATTGTGACACATCCCTGGCTCCAGGGTGGGGCTGGAGGGATCACAACATCCCTTGGAACGTGTCAGGGCTTCTGTGCTGGTGACCACTGCCTGTTCATTGGTCTTGTCTGGAGCTCTGGGGGTTCAGCAGAGCAAAACCACAGGGCGGATCCCATGGCAGTTTTGAGTTGGTTTATGTTCCCTGGATGGGGCTTGGCCCAAGGTCAGGGGTTCTTGCAGCATCCCTGGTTTTGGGTGGCGAGCACAATTCCTGAGTTTGCCCAATCCCTGCTCCAGCAATGCCTCCATGCTCAGTCTCACAGCCTGCCAGGTCCTCAGCCCTGCCCTGCCTTTCCCTCCTCCACGGGGCTTTTCAATCCTGCAAAACATAACTTTGAAAACTTTGCACTTTCTGCAACTTCTTACTGGTGTGTGGGCATCTCCTCTGGCCCTTTAAGCCTCACGTTAATGAGGGGATTGTAAATTAACTGAAGTTAATGAGTTCTTCTGCATGACCTACTTTCAGTTTTCACCATTGTTTGCTCCAAGAAACAAATATTTGTGGCTCACTCCAAGATGCACCTCGGGATTAACCAAACTCGTGTGAGTCCTGGAACAAGTGCTTGCACAGCGTCCAGACTCGCAGCACAGACATGCTGACTCATGGAAATGGCAATTGTTAGTGCTCTTTCTCCTCAGGATCCAAGGAAAGGAGCAAACACCGACGTGAGCTGTCCTGCTGACATCAAAGGCTGTGTTTATGTAAAAGTTGCTCACTCTGAGGATCTGTTGCAGACTTGGGCTGTGGTGAGGAGCTGACAACTCGTTTGCAAACGAACTTTGGAAGGAGCCCAGGCTGCCAGTGATTGCCCAGTCAGAGCCAGCCAACCCACATGGACTGCAGGGATGCTGGAGCCCTGGGAGAGCAGAGGTCTCTACTTGGGCTCCTGCTCCACTTCCAGGCCTGGTGGGTGCACAAAGAAAGGAGGGTGAGCCCCCAAAGCTCAAAGTCACAGCCCAGCATGGGAGCATGGGGCAGTTTTTGCTGTTGGACACTGGAGCCAGGTGACAGGGGGGTGTGATGGTCTCCATCTCACTGCTGGCTGCTCCCACCTTGGCACGGAGGCAGGCTGTTCCCTGGGATGCTGGGAGGGATCACACCCAGTGTCTGCACACCTACTCCCCCCGGCAGGAACAGGTGGGTGCCTAAACTTCAACCCAATAAATTAAGAATAATCAGTGTCTGCTTGTTATACTGCTAATGCTGGAATTTGATTTACCCAGGATCTTGGCCCTGGAGCTTGCCTGTGTGGTTTCTTCTGGAAGTGACCTCATAAGGTGGTGACATCAAACAGCAAGTTCCACCCTCCCACCCGTGCTGAGAGTGACTTGGGGAAGGTAAGAAGCACCCAACTGTTCCATGCAGGTGGCACATGGAGCATCCAGATCCTTCCTAGGATGGATGAGTTACATCCGAATTTTCTTACCAGACCCTTGCAGCACCTATTTGAGGCTGTTGCAAGGTGTGCTCCCATATGCCTTGGCCAGGAGGGGATGGGGGTCCGGCACCCATGGCTGCTTGGGGTGGCTGTCAGGCCACTGTCTTCCCTGTGCCACTGCCTGCACTGGCTCAGAGTCTGGATAAAATGCATTTCAGCTTCAGATCCCTTTGCCTATTTGACATTTAACCATTCTTAAAATACCATTGTCTGGTCCTTTCCACAGCAGCCCTTTCCCCCTCATGGTTTTGGCTCAGCACCCTTTTAATACTCACTTTTCATATTGAAAAATCTCTTTTGTCACACTCCTTGATTTCCTTGTCTTACTCAAGGCAGCTACTGTAGATAAACGTCTGAGCCTTAATTATATATCCCAGTAAAATATAACCAGGCCTGGCTAATGTCAAGAAATCCAGTCATGAGCATCAGAGGTTTCCAAGAGCTTTGACTGCAGGACCAGGCTCCCTGCAGGGAAGTGAGTGGCACGTGCCTGGCACTCTGAGGTACAGGTACAGGTTTCCCAGAAGTGTTCAAGGCCAGGTGGGATGGGGCTCTGAACAACCTGATTAGTGGGTGGCATCTCTGCCCATGGCAGGGGGGTGAAACGAGATGGCCTTTAAGGTCCCTTCCAACCCAAACCATTCTGGGATTCTGTGATCTCAGGTGCCACCATCCTCCTCATTGCCTTCCTCCCATATGTCTTACCCATGGACAGCAACACACACACCCCCTGGAGGGGACAACCAAAGGTTTCCAGACCCTCCACATCCTCCAGCTCACCAAGGGCAGCGGTGGGATGAGTGTGGAGCACTGCTCCACAGTTAAGTCACAGCAAAGAGGTGTGGGATCCAAGCTCAGGACTCTCCTATACCCACATGTCAGGGGCTGGCTGGCCCAAGAGGAGCTGATGCTTGTGGTAGCCCATGAGAAAAGGTGAAAATGAATAATTCCTGATTTTTTAAGAAGCCCGTGGCTTGTCCATTGTATTTTCCCTTGGTTTCTCAATCCCCAAAGGAGAGGAGAGATTTTCTTTTTTTACTACAGCAGAGTAGACACACACACAAAAAAAAACCCCTATAAAACATAGGTCATGTCCTATCCTTGGTCTATGTGTATTTTTCTCTCCAGCACACCATCTCCTACTTAGCTTTGTCCTGACAACTCTGGAGGTTTATTTTTCAGCAAGGAGCTTATGTGGGCAATGAATGCTCAGCCAGCATTTCTGCCTGTAGTTAATTGGCTGGGTAGCCCACCAGAAGTGGGATGTTTATTGGCACAGGGCTCTTATAATGTTCACTTCTGAGCCTTCATTCCTCTAGTTTGGATCGTAAAGTTCACTTATCACCAGACTTTTATATGTTAATTATTCTGTGTCACTGGGAGAAGGGAGGACACGTAGGAGTGCATGAAATAATAAATAATTTAGGCACAGGGGATCAGATGCTCCAGTTTGGGCTGACTGATTATAAGAGAGAAAATTGATGCATGGCAAAATTGGGGAGATTTAAATCAGGGTAAGTGTGTGTTTGTTGGTTGAGCCTCATGCCATGCACTCATGGAACTCACTGGCAGGGGATGCCTCGTCTGGGGACCACAAGGAAGAAAACCTGTAGGATAAGGTTTGGCACCATTGCCCCCTGAGACACTTAAAACGTTGAGGTGCTTTGAAAAAAATCCCAGTCAGCACAAATCTGCAAGTTTAAGAGCCTAAATGCCTTTGAAAACCTGGGCCATGCAGCACTAGGGTTTGATGGAAGTCTGTGGGACTTAACACCTGAGGGACTGGGACCACTGGGAAATTGCATCCTGGCTTTGGGTGAGAGTGCCTAGAATGGCATTACTGGGGGAAAAAATACCAAAGAGAAAAATTCTTCAGGGTCTCACAGTCCCTTCCCATTCCAGAGATGCTATAAATATCCTGCAAAGCCCCACCAAATCCAAGGGCATTTGGTACTTGGCTTTGTGTCCTGACCTGAAGGGGCAAATGCCCTGAGCCACTTGGCATCCCAAGAGACAGCACCTCTTTGCCTAAAATTTGTTTAAAATGCGCTAGAACCATCTAAATGCATTTTGCTGAAGGTGCAGGAGGCTGTTTATGCCTATGTGTGTATTGTTATTTATTAATTGAAGCCTAAATTAGCCCTCAACAGGTTAGCAGTATTTAATGCAGAGAGCTCAAACATGCAACACATTCTTGGCACGTTTCCCTTTATTAATTAAAAACCTCTTTAAAACACTCTGCCTTCCACCTTGGAGCAATAAATTTCCACCTTGAGGAAATAATTTCCTTGTTGTATTCCATACAGAGACGTTCTGTTAGCTGCAATCCCTGTTTCAGAGTAGGCCCCATTCAGCCTTATTTCAATTTCAAAATAAACTTTCAAAATGCCAAGTTTTTCTATTAAAAAATAATAAAAAAAAAAGCTAAAAAAGAAAATAATCAACTTTTCTGCTTTTTAAAAAATATATTTGGGATTAATTCTGATGTAGTTTACTGCTTGTGCAGACTGTGAGCCACAAAGCTCCTTCTTAATAAGAGCTCACAGGACTCTGCAGTGGTTCCTGAAGCAGGAGAAGAAACCTTGCTGATCCAAAATGAGCTGATGGCCCTGCATGGGAGGCACTGGCCTGCCTGCAGTTGCTGGGAGTGTTTTACAGCCCCCCTGCCACCCCCACCTCTGGGTGGCTGTTTTTCTTTATGACCACGTGCCCCAGCCCAAACCTGCCCGACCCCATGACATAACCTGGCAAAAATGTCACCTGATCTGAGGGGTTGAATGGCTTTTGTTCCCCTGTTAGTCCTGGGCTGTGCCTGCCAGAGAGACCTAGGTGTGCAGGGAGGCAGGAAAACCCTCTGCTGTTTCCTCCAGGAATTCACACCTAACTCAGTGGCTTTAGAGATAAGGGATGATTGTGGTCCCTCGTCTCTCATCCTGCATGGCAGAGAAGGAGCAGCAGAGACATTATTCTACCATCAGTTTGTGCTCAAACCCCAAGGCAAGGAGGTCTATTGCAGCAATCATTTTTATTCAGCTAATTTATTAATGCAGGGGCTTGGGAACAGCTGCATCCCTTATCCAGAGGAATCCATTACTCCATTACTAACCTGTCCATATTTCAAAAGGCAGGGAGAATCCCCTGTGTGGTAGCTGTGATGCTTCTGGGACCAAGCAGCCCTTGGTCTTCCCACTCTGCAGCACTTACCCACCACGGAGCCCTACAAGGTCTGCTTCCCAGTCCCAGAGGCTGATCCACAGCCACAGCCTCTGGATTTTGTCATGCTCCCATGCACTGTGGTGATTGCCCCTTCCTTCTCCTTAACTCCCAGTACAACCCTGAGGATGCAGACAAGGGAGCTGGTTCAGAGGTGTTCCAGGGAGGCTGTCACTTCACACTTCCCAGGCTTCATCCCTGCCAAGATCTCCCTCAGCTGCTGCCTCTGGCCCTTCCACAGTGAGTCTCTGCATGGAGCCAGGGCCAGCTGCCTGTGCTGGGGGAAAAGGGAAAATCCCATGCAAGAGGCATCTGCTCCCATCATCTGGCAGCTGCCAGGTCCAAGGTGTCCCCCTTAACACCTCCTCCTGCTACACAGCTCTGGGGCTGGACCAGGGGTTTTGTGAAACCCAAATCTCCTTGACTGATCCCTTGACCCCCCAGCTGTGAGTGGTGCTCAGGGGCTCGCTCACATCCCCGTGGTTTGGCAGTGGCAGGGCTTGACTCAGAAGGATGCACAGGACTGCAGAGCAGTGGAGAATGTTGCTGTTTGGGCCAAGAAACAGAAGATCCTGAAAGGTCTTCTGGGGATCTTCGGGGGAAGAACATGAGCAACCACCCAAGTCCTGCTGCAGCGGGTGGGCTCTGGGCCGACAGCACTGCCTGCAAATGTCAGATGTTGCTCAGCAGGGCAAGACATGGATGAAAAATTTCCATGGAGGAAAAGTTTCCTTTTCTTTCCTTGCCCATTTTTATAATAATCCAGGCTGTATATCCTATAGGCCTTTTTGGTAGGCCCATCACATGTGCAGCTGAAAGTATTGCGGCGGCACAGAGCGCTTAAAGTATCACAGAGGTGGGGAAAAAGCTCTTAATGGGTTTTGATGGGGTTTGCCTGAGTTTATTTAACTTCAAAGAGAAGTTTAAAAAGGAATCCTTTCAGGTCATGTCAAGCCAAGAGCCCTGTCCAGCGTGGCTTGGACTCCCTTGCTCTGAGTGCTCGAGGGAGGTCGTGCTCCTTCCCGCACTCTCGCAGCCCGTCCATGTGACATATCCAAAATGCTACCATGGACTTGAAACACATGGTGCAGGAGAGCTGAGCACTGCTTGATGAAGGGCTTTTGCAAAGCTGACTTGAAATAAATGCAGTAAAGCTGTCACTGAAATGTAAATGATTAGAGCAATGTGACTCCCTGTTTCCCCCAACTCTTCTGCTCGTTCTTGCTTTTAGCAAATGTAATTTAAAAATAATCAGTTCAGGATGGCTTGGTTGAGAGTGTTCTTGCCTTTGGGCCAGAGAATCACTGGTTTCAGTCCTAGACTGAGTGGGTCAATGGTTGGGTCCCACACAAGGGCAGGGGTGGAGGTCCCTGCGGGGCTGCAGGACCTGGGTGGGCACTGGGGACACCCCTGGCTGCCTCCCTTGGGACAGACACCCCCATCCCATTAGTGCCCAGGAGCTCCTGCACTGCCTGGCACATCTGCCTTCTCCAGAAGTGCCCTGGGAATGGGAATCCCAGACAACCCCCCCCTGCCAGCCCAGCTGGTGTGAAGCAAACAGAGGGTTCTGCAGGGTGACAGTCCCAAGGGTCACCTCCTTCTTGCTGGGAGTGTCTCCTTCCTACCCTTGTTCTTTCTCACAGCACAAAATCACTTAGAGTGAAGATTTCAGTGAGCTGCTGGATGACATCAACAAGACTTTGTGCCACCCTGATATCATAATTATGGGTGGGTTTTGTTTCATCATCCCATTTATTGACCTGTATTTGCCATTCCTGGATCTCCTGGTTGACAGACTGAACAGGTCAGCAATGGTGGAAGGGGTGACTACAGGAGAGACTCCAGGTCACAAAACCAGATGCCCTTTTGGGATACTGAATTATTTTCTTGGGATGAATGGATATTTTGAGACTGTTTTCCCTGGGGAAAGTGCTCTCAGCATGAGCCGTGCTGAGAGTCTGGGAAGGCACCATCATATGGTGCATCCTAGAAATGGACTGGATTCATCCCCATCAGGAGGACTGAGGTGCCATTTCTCAGGACCATGCAGAGTCGGTGTGGGATCAGGGTCCATCACAAATGGGATCAATATCCTGCTGGAAAATTCACTGTTGTTCCTTGTGCCCAGCCCTGGCACATTCTGGGGTTTGCAGGGTCCTGGGTCTCCTCTGGGTGCACAGCCCCAGGCTCCATCCTCATGGTCTGGCTCACATGTTCCACCCCTCAGCATGCCTGGGAGAGAGGAGAGAGCACATTCCGTGTTTATGGGGACAGTGGGGTTGGAGAACGTGTTTACATTGAAGTTTGGGAGTAAGAAGAACTTGCCTTCTTACAGCACTAGTCCAGGCTGACCTGGGCTTTCCCTCAGCAAGGGACTTCTCTGGATCTTATATGGGGAACAACTAACCCCAGGCAGCAAGTCTAAACCATATAACCAGAAAAATCTCCCACAAATCCCCCAAATGGAGACTGCTGAGTTTTACATATCTTGGGTTAACCTTAATGTGGTACAAACCTATGATCACAGCGTGATACCTATTGTTTAAAAAACCCACAGTCTGGCCTGGAGTCCAGAAAAAAATCCCTGGATATCAAAAATTCTCTTTTACCCTGGACTCCAGGTGACTGTGGTTGCTGTCAGGAGTCTCTGTGTTATTTTGTCCCACCACTGATCAGGACTAGGGCTCCTGAAAACTGTTTTGTGTGCACATGGCACACACTGTGAAGCCTCTCCTGGGTTGCCCTTCTGCCATTGTCCTCTGATCTTTTGGGAGAAAATTATTTTCAAGGATATGAAAGAAAATTTGCAGAGTCAGGAGGCTCAACATGATTCAAAATACTTGGGATCTCTCCATTGCTCCTTGCCCTGCTGGGTGGATGGAGGGGTGCTTGCCAAGGGTGCAGTTCTCCATGTGCCCTAGACATGGCCATTCCCATTTTGCATGGCATTTTGGGACCCTTTTACCATGCCCTTCTCTCACTGCAGGTTGCAGCATCACTACTGGGAACATCCTGGCATATTGGGAGAGATCGTGGAAGTCACGAAAGCAAAATCTTTTCTGGATCACGGGAGATGGAAAGTTAAACTCTCTTTAGGCAGAACAGGATCCTTGGGGGCTGTCAGAGCCCTGCCTGCTACCTGTGCTTTCAACCTTCATTAAAATAAGGCAGAAACCTTTGTGACTGAAAATAATTCAGGAAATCTCTGCTCTCCCTGCCATGCTCCAAGCGGGTGGAAGCGCAGCCGCCTCTCCGGCCCCGGAGCTGCTGATGGAGGGAGGAACGTTTCCATTGAGCTCTGGAGCGACTGTGGGCTGGGAACACATCACAGCCTGCGTCCTTTTCCTGGAAACCTTGTGGCAAGGCTGGGACTAGAGCCCAGGCCTGCGGTGCTCTCCCTGCCAGCTCCCTCTTTCTAAGATCGAGCAGCCTTGGCACAGCGAAAGGGCAGCTCCGAGTGGTGGCAAACCAACTGGCAATAAGGCTGCGATGCCTCAGAACAAAGCAGCTCGTTTCTGTGCTCTGATGCTCGTTAGCACCTTGGAACAACGCACTTGGCTTCCTCTGGCCGTGTCTGAGTGCAAACACACCCACTCGGCTCGGGGTAACTGGAGAAGGGAAGGGCAGAGCTGTACCCACACAGCCTCTCCCCGCACAGCACGGGCTGTACCGGCACAGAGCTGCGCCCCAGGGGCTGGGTGACCGTGGTGGCAGAGCCTGCTGTGCCAGAGGCGATGGGTTCTGAGGCACCCTGACCCCCTCCCGGGGATTAGCAGAGCAGGGCTGGCTGCACAGCTTTACTTCGCCCCCGACATGGTCCCCTGTTATTGTTCCTGCTGTGGCAGGAACCCAGAAATGAGTGTTGGGGGTGACAAAAAGAGGGAAAGTGCCTGGAGGGGACCTGGCATCTCTCCTGGATGGCTGATGGGGGGTAGAGGGGTGGGTGCCTTGTGGCAGGGATGCTGAGGGCTCATGGCTGCTCCTCTGCTCCTGTGCAAACGGGCTCCTGCCTTCCATGACCCGGACATGAGGCAGCCACGAGCTCTGCCTTTGGTGGCACTGCTGGTGTAACATCAGGAGAGTTTTTCTTGGTCTTGACAGTTTTGTATGACCATTCTTTGTGATCCTGCACAGTTAGTGGGAGTTCAGCATTGCCAGAGGAACATAGGATCCCAGAAGGTTTGGGTTGGAAGGGACCTTAAAGAACATCTGGGCAGGGGCACCTTCGACTAGACCAGTTTGCTCCAAGATGGTGGGCATGGCTGGGGGAAGGTCAGATACTCTCATTGGACTATATGCCACAGAGAAAAGCAGGTTTTCATCTCATCTCTCCACCAAATTTGTCACATCATGTATTAGAGCACCACATGTGTTTCCATCATGTTGGCAAAGTTTTAGGAAGTATCCCTCATAAAACACAAATGATTACAAATGAGAACATGAAGAACAAATTCAGCAGGAGCTGAGTTGTCCCTGGTTTCTCCTTCACCCTTTTACAAGGAGCTCCTGTTAGCAGCTCTCAGCCAACTTGGGTAAAGGCTTTGAGGCACAAACATCCTGCAAATGGCAACCCAGGGCTGGCATTGGAAAGGTAGATTTAGGAGAGTGGTGGAGATGAACTGGGGGTGGTAAGAGGCAGGCAGGGCCCCAAAAGTGGCAGAGAGAGCTCTGCAAGATCAACCCACTCATCTCTGTTGGGATGCATCAATAATTTTGCTTAGATACTGTTCATGTCAGGCTCTCATTTATTTCACTGCTGGAAGCCACAGCATAGTGATGAAGAGGGTATTTTCTAGAAATATTCCCTGTGAGGGTGGTGAGACCCTGGCACAGAGAAGCTGTGTGTTGGAACATTGCTTGACCCCTTTGGCCAGGTTGGGCAGTGTGAAGCAGCCCTCTGGACAGCCTTTGGGAGGTGCCAGCAGCCTTGCTGGTGCCCAGCTCACAGTGTGATGCTGACCCTCAGCTCTATCCTGAGGAGACTCACAGAGCAACCAAATATCGAGTGGGGTTCTCAGCAAAGAGGCTCCTGCTTACTAATGAGGGATGTTAATGTACTTTGTGAGTTGGATTCTCCTGAAATTTGGACTGGTGTAGACCAGGACCAAGCCAAAAAAGTCGAGAGGGCTGCACTAGTGTGAACTGGGCTTCTTAAAGTGGAAAGGAGAGGCCCCTTCTGTCAGGCGATGGCTTTTCCTCAGAAGCTAAATGATACATAATGTTTATATAGTGTTTTGCCTCTCCTAAATGCAGGCTAGACATTAATTGATTCCAGGTTTGCTCTGGGAAGTAGGTCAGCTCTTTCCATGTTGCAGATAAAGGAGAGGAGGGGATGACTGGGAGGTGCACGGGGGGTCAGCGCCGGCGCCGGGGCACCCACACTGGTGGCTGCCCTCCCTGCTGGACCACGCTGCCACCCTAAATATACACCACTCCTGATGTATGTGGAAATCAGCTGGGCCTCTGTAAACCCAGCTACATTAAGCCCAGTTCAAATGAAATCTGTTTATGTCTCCGTCGCTCGCCACCGGTCAAAGCAGGACTTAACCAACCTAACGCTGTTTGTGTTCAAAGCCTCTTAAACCCCTGCTCTGACCGTCTTGAAGTGAGATACAAAGCACTCTCTGGGACCTGGCTGGAGGCCAGGGAACCGTTTCAGACCCCCCCTCCCATCTCTTTTGCTCGTGGGGCCGTTTAGAAAAAGCATCACACATTTCAAACAGTGATGGAAAAAAATAATTTTAATTCACTTCTGTTTACACAGCATTGGAAGCTTGGGAGGGTTTGTAAAGACAACTATTAATGGCTCGAACTGGCACAGTTAAAATGTTGCCTTGGTCTGGGAACACGAGCTGCATCCCAAGTGCCTGGCCCTGGGTCAGCCAAGCACTGGCTGAGGGTTCTGGGGAGCGAGGACCCAATGACTTGGTGGGTCCCACTGTTGTGTTCCCTTTTGTCATCTTGGAATCAGCTTCCTGCCCATTCTGCCGAGGCTGAACTGCTAAAACCCAAAGCCTGGATCTGTAGAAACACCTGGTTGTTCCTGGTTGCCCCCATTTCTTGCTGCCCAGCCTGGAGGTGTTGGGTGACCAGATCATAGGGAAGTGGAGCATCTCCAGCCTCTCAGCACTGCTCCTCCACTGCTGTCTCAAAGCTCAACTTCACAAAGCTTTTTGGTCCAGCTTTTTGGGACCACAGCCCTTTAGTTTTGGTTGGTACACTGTGTGACTCAGCTCCAGAGCAGGAGGAGCCATTCCCCAATGTGCAATGGGTGGATTGGATCCCACGTGAAGTGCCCTGAGCATCCTCAGGCCATCAGGGAGGTGGGATGAGCAGGCACTGGCACACCTGCAGCCTGAGCCTGGCCTGTGTGTTACACACATCCCTGCATGTGTCCATCAGAAGACTCAGACACAGTTTTACTGGTCCATGGCACAGCAGGATCTTGCACCTATAAAACTGCTCTTAATTACTTCCCAAGTTACTCACCAGGGTGATGCTGATTTTGTCTTATAATCCAACAGGACTTTGCTCACTATAAACCTCTGCCCACCATAACTTCCTTGTCTGTCTGTACTGGTGTGTGATCGTGCACTGTGTGCATGTGTACGTGGCTGGATTTTGGACACCACTGGCCTGCTCATGGAGGCTGCCCGTGTCATTTTTATTTGCCAGCCTGTGCCTTCCACACTGCAGCACTTCCACACAGAGCTGTGATGCTGCTGTGGGGGTCTGGCAGGTTGGGAGGTGCCTGCAAAGGGGGTAACAGCCTGGGAAGTGCCCGTGAGCCTGGGTTGGAGGGTGACAAACTCCAGGTCCTCCATCCCGGTGTGTCCAGCTCCCACATGCACAGGGAGGAAGAATCATCCTGTCCAGCCATGTCACTGACTGCCTCTGATGTGTTTTTGCTCTGCTTTGCCAGCTGAGTTTGAAACAAGCTCTGTAGTAGTGAAGAAAATAGTAGAGAAAACTATGGTTGGGAACTAAATCCATGCCAGCATCAGTTCCTGCAGCATCTAGACACTGCTTTGAAGCTCTCCACTCCAAATATTACCTCTGTGATCCCTGGGATTAACGTGTACCATGGCATCAGAGTGCCAGTGTTACAAGATGCATAAGCACGCACTTTATCTGCCTGCTTTGCAAGTCAGCCTTGCCCAGCAGATGATGGGGATGCTTCAAGGCATGTTGGTGTTAGAGGTTGGATCACTGCTGCCACTCTGGCTCTGGTTGAAACCAGGCTAGGACTAACCTGACCTCATTACCCATCTCTGATGTGTTCTGCACCCAAATCTGCAATGTGTGAAACGCTGCATTTAAAAGAGAAAATTAATTTGTGAAGATAAGGTTTTATATGCAGACCAGAGACTGATCTTTGCCAGAGGGCTCCCTTGAGGTGTTGTGACGTGTTTCTCCATGGCTGCAGACCCTGAACAATGGGGTTGCATGACAGGGAGAAGTGGATAGAGAAGGGGTTTCCCACTGCAGTCATTATTTTCTGCAGTACATTATTTTCCTGTGATGGGAGAAAGTGTTGGATGAAAGATCTGTGAGTAACACACAGGCTGAGGAATGCTTTGTGAGCTTAGTCATCACCTGGGTGAATCAGGCAGGGAGAACAGCCTTTATTCTGCAAGATAGCCCAATCCTACAGGGATTTTCCTTCAAAAAGGGCTCAAAGTTCATTCCAAAATTATGCAGCTGGGTGGAGCCCAGCTTCACCCTGCACAAGAGGTGATCTTTAGGTGGATGCTGTGTTTGATATGGCACTCATAGGTAGCAACATGCTCTGACACATAGAAGTCACGTTACCCAGAGTCATCCCCTCTGCCTGTGCCAGCAGCAAGGAACATTGTAGGGGAGGGTTTGAACTCAGTGAGAACTTCCCTGAGTTCAATGAGTGGTGAGTCCAGTTAGAAGGAGATTAAGAAAAGTCCTGAAAATGGGTTTTCTGTTATAATAGGGATCCTTAGCTGGATCCTTCAGTTCCTGCTCCTCTTGCACGCCCATGCACCAGGGTGAGTTCCAGCTGAGGAAGTTATTCTGGACTGAAGTTATTCTGGACTGATGCTGATGTGGGAAGAGAATCACCCCCAGAGCTTTCAGACCTGTCTTTAATGCTCACAGGCATGAGACCCCACGAGGGGAAAATGCAACCGGGGGCAATTGTGAGAGGCAGCAGCACAGCACCTCAAACCAGCACAGGAGCCATGGCAGTGAATGTTTCATGGCTTACCACCCTCAGCATGGGATGCACTCCAGGGCCTGCTTTTCTGTCCAATTTTCCATTTTGCACTGAAATTGGGCACTTCTGAACAGACTCGTGTGCAGCTCCCCTGGCTTGACGAGCTGCTGCTCCACAGGGAATGCTCCCCACCAGGATACTCCCCTGCCAGGCTGAGCCCATGCTGGGTGCCTGCCTGTGGGTGCAGGACAGAGACTTTGTGGGGTCAGGTCCTCAGGCCCTGGACTTAGATGCTACAAAGAGAAAAAGATGGTAAACCAAAACATTTGGAAATCTGTTTCTTATTTACTGTACTGCCAAGCTGCTGTGAGACTTGCTGGAATCACAGTCCCAGAAAAACAGAGTGGAAAGGATTTTCCTACTGATTTTCCTACTGGTGGTGGGAGAGACCTCACTGGCTGCTGTGGGATGGGACAGGTGAAGGTTGGGACAGGGATGGACCTTCTGCTTTCTTGTGAGGGGAAGATGAATGTTCCTTGTTTCTCCTCAGCCCTTTCTTTTCAAGAGGGGAGTTTACTAAATATTGTGAAGAACTGAAGGCAGACTGGAATATCTGGGGAAGGAATACTTGGAGAGATACTTCACAGGTTAGGTTTTGGTGGTGGTGAAGGATAAACATGATGTCAGATCACAGTGGCAGGACAAAAAATGTCAGATGCTCAGGCCACGGCAGGTTTTGTTGGATGTTTCCACGCTGGTGGCCTCACCTGAATGGATCTCCCAGCACTGCATAACCGTGGGCACACAGGGAGGTGCCAAGGCAGCCTCTGCTCCAGGGACTGTGAGCAGAAGAGGGTTTATGGTACCAGGGAGCTCTTGCCAATGCTTCAAGGACTTGCATCTTCCATTTCCCACCACGAGAGCTGTGCCTGCACCTCTCCTGGGAATGTCACACGTCATCACACACACTGCGAGTGGGGTAAGCGAAGCAGGGAAAGTTTCCCAGAGGCTTTTGGGCCGTGGTGCCAGGAGTCATAATTGCCTTGGCAGAGGCAGCCACAGTTGTTCAAACTTGCCCTCTGCCCGTGAGTCAGAATGGAAGTGCTGGAGTCATGGGATGGCTCGGAGCAAAGATGCAAAGCTGGGAGTTGCTTTCAGAGATTTTTATTTCCTTGAGGGAAAGCCTGAAAAATATTAGTGAGGGAGTGAGAGAGACTCCAGCAGCCTCAGAGCCTGCCTGCAGCCCACAAGGGCAGCGCTGGGCTCTCCTAGCTGGGATGGCAGGGAATGGCATCAGAGCCCCCACTACCCACAGAGGCTGGGACCATCTCTGTGGCCCCCAGGAACAGCAGTGCCACGGCAGGGAAAGCAGCCGTGCAGTTTGGGTGCCCATGGATGGGCCCTGGCACCAGTGACATGCCCCGTGAGCTGTTCAGGGCATGTTTTGCAGAGGCAGCATTTGCCTGGTAGCCACTATCCTACTCAGGGCACAGAGCCAGTTCCAGCAGAGGGACAGAGCCCCAGGTTGTATGGGAAGGTCTTGTGGAAAACCAATCCCCCACGTGTGGGGTTACAGATGTGAGTGTGCCCCATTCAGGCCAGAAAGCATGAGGAGATAGCTCAGCAGGGCTTCCTGAGGACTACTGGAAGTATCAGTAGTGAAACACTCTTGCTCTTGGGGTGTTGTCAGTCCCCCTCTGGTCTATGGAATGGAGCAAAGAGCAGAGCTGAGGGGGAATAAACCCTCAGCATCACCAGTCTGGGCAGAAGGGATGGGAGCTGCTCACCCTCCCAGCATCACGTCCTTGGCCATGGCACCCAGCTCCACCTGAGCACGGGGACAGGCAGCAAAAGGACTGGGGATGGAGGAAGCGTGGGATGGGTACTCCTGGAGCTGGAGCTTTGCAAAGGCTCTGGGGAGGACTTGGTACGTGAACTGCTTCCAACACGTGGAAACCGTGATGGGACAGAGTCAACCCTGCTCCACGGGATGGCTGAAGTGTTCAGAACCTGGGAAGTCCTGAGGTGGGTGTTGGACCAGTTTGGAGGCAGATGGGAATGGAAACCCCGGTACCAAGTTCTCCCCAACCTTGGGGAGGTCCTGTTGCCTCCAGACTCCAAGTTCATGGCTCAGAGCCATCTCTCGTTTAGCCCCAGTGAATTACTGAGCCCCAGGAAGCCAACCTTACCCAGGCTTTTGTACAAGTCAGGGGCTCAAATTGAGCGGGAGCTTGGGGAAACCGTTTCCCTTGTTAAAATAAATGTATTAGTTTAATACGTACCAGGAGAGGATAGGGAGTTCTCCTTGTTAAATATTTACCAGTCAAACCCTGCTGAGGACTTACTTGGAGCAATTCAGCTTTAGTGATTTCCTTCTATTGTGGTCTCAGTCTCCAGCATCGCTGGGAAACCGCCCAGCTGGGCCAAGGGGGCTGGAGGCAGTGAAATTGTGGCTGGGATGGTCACTCACCACTCTGGGGACACTGTGAGGCCTTGATGGGTCCCCAGATCCTCCCTGGGACCTCCATGGAGATGCTGGTACCTGCCTGGAGCAACAGAACAAACACCCCTGTTCCCAAAGGGAAGAAGGCACAGGAGGGATGCCCAACAACGAGGCAAAAGTAAATAAATTTTAAACATTGCTCTGTGCCTCAGCTGTCCTGGCAGACCTGGCAGCACCCCAATAGTGTTTTTCTAGACTCACCACGGTGAATTTTAACAAGGAGCATTATTTCTATGGGGCTAATCACCTCGGGAGGGGGAATCATTATAAACAACCCAAATTGTGAATTACCTTCATTTCCCTAAGATGTCCCTCCTGCTGCCTGATGGTGGAGTTAAGCCCTGTCCTGATAACCTCCCATAGCTCAAGATTTCCTGATACAGATATTCTATTTATAGGACTAATTTTTATTTATGTCATTTACATGTATATATACCAACCTGACACACATTTACATAAGCAATTCATCATTTACAAGTTTATATTCCAGCCCTCTCTGCGGTTCTTAAAAATGGGAATGCATTTTTTTTTTGGTAATCAAGCTGAATTCAGATTATTTGTGTCGTGGGTGAGTCCCACACTGTTTTGTAACAGCATTGCTTTCCCTTAAACTCCCCGGAGTAAAATGGGAAAAGGGAGAGGATGAGGGATCTCTGTGGAAATGCTCATGGCTTGTTGGTCCCTTGCTCTCCTGAGCACAGAAATCCCAGATTTCCAGGGGTCCTGTCGCTGTGTGTTTTTTGAAGAACGACTCTATTAATAATGTTAAGAGAAAACAGATGGGTGAGGTTTGCAACCAGAACTGTGGATATTCCAGGAGACATCAATTGTTGGAAGTAAACAACAGCCCTGATTCAACAAAGCTCTTAAGCAGACGCTTAACTTTGAGCATGCACTTAGCCCGGGCTTCAGCGAGGCGTTAACATATGTTCTGCTATATAAGGAGGGACTTAAGTACCTACTTACAGTTAAGCTTGTGCTTAAGTGCCTTGTTGAACTGGGGCCAACACTTGAGCTCTCCCTCTGTCTCCCTGACATTAACTGTGCCTGACATCCAGGAAATTCAAGCAGGGGCTGCTGTAGTCACCTTACCAGCACAACTTTTCCCTTCAGACAGTGGCTGCACCTATTTCACAGCACAGCCAAAGTGCTCTGGGTGGCAGGGTCAGGTCACCCCCTGCACCTCTGTGCCCCCATCACTCCCCATCCCTTGGGACTCCCATGACACCATCTGGGGAGAGACCAAGAAACCATCATATTTCTAAGTCTCTATGAAGACCCCACCTAGAAGACTATTGTGCCTTTATTTTTATTAATTTTTTTAAATCAATATTTTTCCGTAATGTTTTGCATGTTCATTAAAGATGCTTGTTTTCTTTGTGCTTGTTTTCAGGTGGTTGGGTGGGTTTTTTTAAGTCCTGAGCAGCAAGAAGTGCACTGTGCAATGATTTAGCCTCCCTGGTCCACCTTTATGAATGAAAACTTAATTTTGTAGCTTTTTCTCCTGTTACATCCCCCATCTGTTGAGCTGGACATATCAGCAGGTGAATATGGATGGGAAAGGCTTTAGTGTCTTCACAAGTTACTGAGGACCTCCTGAACCAGCCTGGATGCTCTGAGAAGCCCTTCCAATTAGCCTTAGACCCTTCTCTGTGGGGGCTGTAGGTGACCTTCATTTCAGACCCAAGTTACTGAGGATAAAGGTCTTATCCTGTCACTGCAACAAGGCCTTTGAATCAGCATCACCAAAAACCCCAAAGCCCAGCTCTGAGTTGTGCCATGGGATCAATTCATCATCATGTGTTGGCTTTTATTTGCAGCTAATCAGATTTCTCTGAAAACCGAATGGATCTTGTTTCATGAGCCAAGGAGAGTTAAGCAAAAGCAGGAACCAAAGCTGGCACCTCCAGACCCAAATCCCACAAGGCGAATCCTGAACCAAGCATTCCCAAAGGTTTCCTGAAGTTCTGCCCTTCTTGTAATCAAAGGGGACTTTTGAACTTGCTTCAGTGGTGCCAGGGCTGTTTTCTGCCCAGGATTTTATTTCTGGATGGTTTTTAAGCTGTGGGTACAGCAGCTGCCTTTTCAGTCCCAGCTTTCTGTCTGTGCAAGCTCTACCCAAAAGTCACAGCTGGAGAGTTGTGCTCGCTGCCAAAGAGAGGAGTTTAGTTTGCCAGTCAAAGCCAGGTGTGAGGGACATATGTCCCTCAGTTAAAAGTGTCTCAGGGAGTGTCATCCAGGTACAACACCGAAAAAAAAGAATTAGTAAGGATCTCAAACCAGCTCTTCACTGCTTATTTTCTTTGCAGATGGCAGCATCCAAGTTCCAGTTATTTCTGTCTTGGAAAATAAAAAAAGTCTACCAGAGGAAAAGGAATGTGAGTTTGCAGCTCAGTTTGGTACCTGGAAGACTCCAGGCTGGAGTGCACACTCCTGATTTATGGTGTACTTGTTAAAACCACTTGTTCTTGTCATAACAAAACAGACCGAGGCGAAGCTGGGTAGAGGGTCCCCTTCTAGTTGGCACTTCATCATGGCTTCTTACTCTGTCTTAGGTTCTGGGGGTTTACAGTTATATAAAACTTAATGAATCAGTATACTTCAGATTTCCTTCCTAATGCATATGGGTTCAATTAACTGCACTGTTTGCTTATTTAAGCGTTTTCATTAAATTGCTTTACTATATTTTCCCGCAATTGAAGGGGAACACAGTGGGGCTGATGCCATCTGCCACCATCAGTTTAGCAGAACCTTTCTCTTTGTTCAGGTCCATTCTTTTTTATTGGAAGAGACTCTCCTACCCCCAGTTCCCTGTGTGCCACGCTCTTATTGCATTCTCCTCTCCTGACTGCAGACTGATAAATAAAAGGCTTGTGGCAGGGCCTTCATGTTCGGTAGGGTCTCTTTTACAAGATCAGTTGTGTTTTGCTCCCCTCCCAGCCTCTCTCCCCCTGCTTGCAGATTCCTTCTTGC
The DNA here is from genome assembly GCF_003945725.1 of Corapipo altera. Lineage (NCBI taxonomy): Eukaryota > Metazoa > Chordata > Aves > Passeriformes > Pipridae > Corapipo > Corapipo altera. Next base: position 13,562,385 of record NW_020884887.1, on the reverse strand, counting down.
TCCAGCCTGGGAATAAAGAACTGTTGCTGTTACAACAGCCCAGCTCTTGCCTCCTGGCTCTGGGGGTGGGGGTTGCTCTGGCCAGAACACCCTGTCGGGCTGCAGGCTCAGCCCAGGACAGCCAGAACAGGGCAGGAGAGGCTTTTCCCTTGATTTTAAGGAATAGCTGATCCTAGGCATCTCACCAAGCCTTCCTAAAGATCTTCTCATGGCAGGGGGTGGTCTCTGGTCTCCCTGCCTTCGCCCACAGCTCCTTTTTTTGGATCTGGTGCTTTTAGGGCTTCTCACACCGCTCTCCCCCCAGCACAGAGGGAGTGTTTTATGATGTTCCTCCTTGTTGTTTTACTACACCCTTTCGAGCTGGGTGAGGGCTCTCTCTGAGCAGCTCTGTGCTTCTCAAAGGGCTGGTGGTCCCAGGAGGGCTCCTGCCCATGTCCCTCCAAACCCTCACACCACCACAGGGATGCCCATCGGGGACTGATGGTGCCTTTCCCCGTTTACAAACTAAACTGAATAAACTCAGCCCCTCGGTCTGGGATGCAATCTGTACCCTGCTATACAAAACAAGTGGTTTATAGACATCACTAATAGGAAAAACACCTCCTGGAGAATATAATAGAAGAAGGAAAACCATACATCCTTGAGGACTCTCATCCAGAGGTTGGCTTTTTGATTTGGAAATGCAGCGTTTGATCTTGCATCAGTTACCTGCTACCTCTGGGTTAGGGAGCAGAGAGGCATTTGTGCTCCTGGAGCAAAGGGATGTTTTGCAACACAGTCTGAGGTGGAAAACACCCCAGCATTTTCTGTTCCCTGCCACAGGCACTTTATGTAAGAGAAGATGCAAAGACAATAAACAACTTGTCCTAAAGGTACACAATGAATCTGTGGCAAGGCCAGCAAGGGAAAGGTTTTTAACCAGTTGTGGTTTTGGAGGGGCAGAGGATGATGCAGTGGGACTCTCACTGAACCTGTACCTCCCTTTTGTAGAAGGGTTTCAGTTTGTGAAGCAGTGTACCAGACCAAACCCCTCCAAGAACAGAAAAGAAAGAGAGAAAGAGAGAGAGAAAGAGAGAAAGAGAGAGAGAAAGAAAGAGAGAAAGAAAGAAAGAAGAAAAAGAAAGAAAGAAAGAAAGAAAGAAAGAAAGAAAGAAAGAAAGAAGAAAAAGAAAGAAAGAAAGAAGAAAAAGAAAGAAAGAAAGAAGAAAAAGAAAGAAAGAAAGAAGAAAAAGAAAGAAAGAAAGAAAGATAGAAAGAAAGAAAGAAAGAAAAAGAAAGAAAGAAAAAGGAAATCCTTTTGTTTGCAATAAAGTGAAATTAAGAAAAAAGCAAAATGTGGAAAAATACATTTAAACTGGAAGGAAAAGCATCCCCCCCCCTTACCAAGTGATAAGACTTTTTTCTTCCTTTTCTTATTTTCAAAAAGATTTTCTGATTTTTCGGGGGGGGGGGGGGGGGGGGTTCAATGAAAAATGCAACCAAGGTACCAAAGATTTTGCAAAAAATTCCAAGTTTCCAAATTAACCTTGGGGGTGGGGATCAGCTGGAAAAACATCTTATACCCTCGACTACACCCCAGTACCCCCCCACTCCCTGCTCGATTCCTGCTGGGCACAAGGACCCCAACCTCTGCTAACAGCCCTACAGGCTGCAGGACCCACATGCAACAGCCTGGATTTGCCAAAATCATAAGGAATCACCAGAAAAAACCCCCAAACTGATGCAGAGTCTGGGCTCTGGGAGACTTTCTGAGAGAGTGTCTTGACAGCCCTGCCAGCTCCAACCTCTCTCTGGTGCCCTTTCTTCTAGAAGTGAGGCATAAAATAAATTTAAGCTGCTGGCTGTGGTAAACATTCCCTCCAAACATGCCTGTTCTTGATACCCCAAATGTAGATATTCAATTGTGGAAGAAAATGGAGAAAGAAAAAAAAAAAAAAAAGAAAAAATGAAAAGAAAAGGAGAGAGAGAAAAAGCCCGACGCTTCCAAGACACTAAAAATAGACTCTGATCACTTACCAAATGGCAAAATGAAAATGATTTGCTTTGAATAGTCTCCAGAAAGGCTCAGATACAATGTCTTGTGGAGCAAAATTGAATCAGTTGAAAGTGCAGACGCCAGCTCAGCCTAATCCCTCCCAGCTGCTTTGCTTTCCTTTTTTTCCAACAAGCAGCCCCTAAAAGTCATCTCCCTAATCCTGCAAACTGAAATTCAATCTTGTATTTTTTTTTTTAAATCAAGTTTCAAGCCTGGGGCTTGCAGGGTGGGGGAAGAGGAGGAGGGAGGGCTTTGGGGTTGCCTTCTTCCCCTCGCCCTGACTGCAGTAAACACAGCCTTGAATTCAAGGAAAAGCTTTAGACTACAATTCACTTGGCTTGAGCCAAACACACAAATCTGATGCCTTTAAAGCCCCTCCAGCAGACGGTAGATAGCTTTGAGATGCTCACTAAATGGCTGTCTGGTTGCTGCCTTTTTGTTGTTGATTGGGGGCCCAAGGAGACCTTGTCTCTGGGTTGTTTTTTCTTTCTTTTTTTTTTTTTTTTCCTTTTTTCTTCGGTGTCTGCTTTTATCAGTGAATTCGGGTTGGGCATTTACCTAATGCAAAGACCAAGACAAACAGTTTCTCAGTGAGGCTGGTGATTGCAACCAGCAGTGCATGTTCGGGCTCTGCTATCTCAGGGAATACCGAGAGGTATTTATGACACTTTCCCAAGAGTTTCCCGACTCCTGCCCTCCACTCCCCCAGTTCCTGCCACGTGTGCGACTTGCAAGGACTCAGAAAAGCCTCCCCGGGCATCCCAGTCCTCAGCTCCCTCCGTGGCACCCGGGAGTGTAACTCCACACACTTCCAAACTTGCTTTGTCAGTCGTTGCCACCTGATGGTTGACTGATTCCAAATTTTTTTTGGCATCAAGCGATACTGGTTTGGTTTCGGAGAGTAACTGAGAATAGATAAAATAACAGCAAAGCATTCAACCCCAAATCCCAGGGGCTCAGCATCCTGATAATCCAAATTCCTGGGTCTAAACTCTTCCAAACTCAGGGTTTGGGAGGGATTTTCCCCACTCAGCCATTCATGTTTGAACCCAGGGCAGGGTCCAGAATCTGAGCAGCACAAAAAAAAGATGTCAAAGAGTAAGAAGAGATTTTACTGTATAGGAGCTCCCCCAGAAGAGCTGCAGGCAGGTGTAGATTTACGTGGTCAGGGAAAGATTCTGAGTACCAAAGGAAAACAAGAAACAAAACTTATAAGGGGCTGGAAAGGTGAGGTGAGAACCTTTGACAGCACTTCTCTTACCCTGATAGACAGGATGACAAAAGTGGTACTGATACAACACCCCTGCAGCTGCTGCAGCCATGGGGGTTTTGAAGCTGGAAATCGGTCTCACACTGTGAAAATCACACTTTTCATCAATGCAGAGATGATTGCTTTGTCTGTTCCCAACATCCACTTTTCTTCCTCTTGTTGGCATGATGGTCTTGAGCCCCTCACCACTTCTACTTGTTTGCAGCTGGTTGTTATTTCTGCTTTGGGACATGGAGCTACATGACATTTACTCAGACAATATGTGTCCTACCTCTCTGTATCCTGTTCCCATCAGTCTGATACAAGGCTGGGTCTCTGAGAATGATAAAATCATTACTGCTGAAGTTATGTGGATCTAAATTACAGCTTATCTAATGAGGGAGAGCACCTTGGGCACCCACATCAAATGGCCCTACGTGCTGCTGGCTGGCTTTCATGGTGTAAACTTAAGTGCAGTTTAGATAAACCTACATAAATAAATGTGTAGAGATTCACAGGTACACGGGGGATGGATGGATTAGAATAATCAGGAGGCTGTGCAGAGGGTGGATAATTTGATATTAATGTAGAAGAAGTGATGATGGAGGGAAAGCACGTGAATTTGACATGGACTAGGTGGCCAAGCCAGGGGTTTGGTGTGGTGAGGGTGGTGTTGATGCACATCAGGAGAAGTAGAAGAGAGGTGGGATGTGATGTGTTACATCAAGTCCTGCCTGGGTGAGCAGAAATTTTATTAAGCAGTTGGCTGGACAGCTGAGCAGTGGAGTAGGGATGAGGTGGCTGATGGGCTGTATGGTGAACCCAGGGGATAAATAAGGGACAGAAGAGAGGGGCTGTCACAAAATAGAAATATTTTAAAATGTAGAGCTAGGTATGGGAGAAGAAAGAAGGAAGGAAGGAAGGAAAGTTTAGAAAAAACCTGAAATCAATTTGACAAGAAATACATATGGGATGGGTTGCAGCACACCTGAGCCTGATGGCCAGGTTAAAATGAGCAAAGAGGTGTCTGTGTGTCACATATTGGTTTGTTGAATGGGTGAGGAACAGATAAATGTGGAAGAAAGAAAGCTGGACTGGGCACGTAAAGTAATTGCTGAGTGGCTGATGAGTTAAGCAGAGTAAATGTAATATAGATAGATTAAAATATGGAAATGTGAACTATTGTAAGTAGGTATTGTAAGTATGTGGCTGTAACAGGTAGGAAGGAGATAAGTGCAGATATAAGGGAAAACTTAGCAGAATGTAGGGAATAAGTGGAGATATGAATTGATACTTGTATCAATTAACATGTTCAGGTATGTAGGGATATGTTTGGCTACATAAATTAGAGTGACACCAGCAGCAGTGGCACCACCAGATCTAAAACAGGAAAATGGGTGTAAGGCAGAAGAGGTGATCCACTGGAAACACTGTGAATATTCTGGGGTTAGATGAGCTGGGTAGAAATTGGGTGGATGAAGAGATGGGTACATGTACTGGCTGAAGAGATTGTCAGCTGAGCTCGTGTTAGCCAGAAAGATTGACTAGATAAACCTGTAGAGAACAGATTAATAAATTAAAGGCCAAAAGAGAAAGAGATTAGATTGATATGGACGAGTTCACAGCAGACAGAATGTGTGTTGTCTGGGTAAAGGGATGGAAAGATAGCTGGAAGAATGGAATAAATATATGGCAGAAAATATGGGCTGATAGGGTGAATAGGGCATTGATTAGGGGGACTGTGGATAGAGGGAGGAACAGATAAAAGAAGAACAATAGCAGAGTTAATAGATGAGTAATGAACAGAATAGTAGATGAGTAGCACCCACAGAGAGGATGTCTGGTCATTGAGACCCCCTGCAAACACACAGGCAGAGTGCTGTGAAAAAGGTGATGCACAAGAGAGGGATGAGTGAAGGGAGCACAGGGTCAACCCCCACAAAAAAATTAAAGTGCACAGACATGAGAGGAGAATAGATATGGGAAAAAGCAAAAAAGCACTTAAAGAGGAGTGAGGTAAGACAGTAATGGAGCAAATATATTGCATACAAAATTCATGCAGAACAAAGAGATTATGCTGAAAAAACAAGCTTGGAACAATTAGCGAGCTAACAGGTTGGACTAGATATTGGGTAGATAGGGAGACAGAGGAGTATTCATGAGCTGGGAGTGTTGAGAAATTAGCCTGATGGTATGAATTAGGGGGATGTTTAATGGCAGAGTAAAGCCTGGACAGGATGATTGATGAAGAAGGATGTGGGTGCACATACAGATGAGTGGGTACCAGGAAGTTCATCAGAGTGGGTAGAGTGAGCAGAGAGATGAATATGAATGGAAACAAGGAGGGAGATGAAAATATGGAGTTTAGGATGTACTATGGAAATCTAGGGAGATTAATTGAAATTTGCATTAGATTAATTAAATAGCTAAGTAGTCCCAGGCTCTAGTTTTATGAGTATGTACAAGAGAAACTGTGAAAAGGTATCGTTAATTGTGGCACTGGTTGCATTGATGTCTTGGGCATGACAGGCAAAAGCAGAAGGGGTGAATACATTAGTGTTGTAAGAAGGGGTGAGAGTGATTAGTGAGATAGATTATAGATGTGTGAGAGAGGAATATATGCAAAATAGGCAAAGAGGTCAGGTAAATGAGAAAACGTGGGGAAAATGGATTATTAAGTGTTATGAAACTCACGTACAAACACCTACAGGGGTGTGTGGGAGAGAGAGGAGGTGATCTTCAGTCATTAGATGGACAGAAAGGGAACAGATCTGTTTACACAAGAAAGAAGCACAGAGAGGTTACGTGATCAGGGCTGACATGACTCCCAGATCAATCCTAAAACTAACACTAATTCTAAATTCTGACACCAACCCAACTCTTAGCTTAAAGCTTATCCTAACACGACACTAAGCCAAACCTATCCCTTACCCAAAAACATCTGAACACAGCACTAACCCACAACCCTGACCCCACCTAAAACTGCACCCAATACATAACCCTAACACAAACTGAGACCTCCCACTGACCCTGACACCAACCATAATCCTCTCCTAAACCTAACCCATGCCTTACCTGAACCCAGCCATAAACCAAACATAATCCTAAATGCTGAACCAACCATATCCCTAACTCTAAACCAATCTCCACCCAACCCTAACCAAAGCTTGACCCTAATTCTAAGCAGTAAGCCTTAACCCTGTCTCTAACTCAAGATTAACCTTGCGTCTTAGAGGAAGGGGGAGAAATATGTGAAACATTTGTATTTAGCTGATACTAAACTGTGTTAAGACATAAGGAAGAAAATGAGGTAAAGATGTCAGAGATGGAGTTGTCAGGTTAGGTATTATAAAGTTATATGGTTTTTATTGGTGACAGGGAGACAGGAGGGTTGGCTGAATGAGTGGGTGCAAGGTAGAGATGAACAAATGAGTTATGTGCCTCTAGGAAAGTTATAGCAGAGAGCTCAGAGTGTGGAGGTACATAAGAAATTCAGTTATGATTTCAGGTCAGAGATCAGATAGATGAAGATACATAAAACAGAGTGATATGTGTAACCAGTGGTTAAATCACACATCCAGGTAGACTTGAGGTAGGTGTGGGTAATGGTATGGGATAGACAGGTGAGGAATGAGAGGGGGGTGGAAATGTGAGACAGGTGAACACACACAGAGTAGGGGGGAGCCCTGGAATGTGTGATGTCAGAGCTTGTTGGTGTGTATGGGTGGGACAAATAACGGGGTCAGAAAGCAGGCAGGACTGTGGATTGGCAGTTTCTGGCTTTTTCAAATTCTAGCCCCTGCAAATATGCCCAGTGGAGGTGCCAGCCCTGCCTGGTGAGCTTTAGCCCATGGGCTGCAGGAGATGTGGAGAGACCTGCACAGGACATTCCAGCCCTGGCCTCCACTTCTGAACCCACCTTGGTGGGGATGCTCCCCAAAGCTGCTGCCTTCTACAGGGCAGGGAGGGGAGGCTGCAGCCTGTGTTCTCTGGTCCCTGGGAGGGCCTGGCCCTCAAACTTCTCACCTGCCTTTCCAGGTTTTCTGTCAAAGGTCCAAAACCTACCCCTGTAAAAGTTTAAAGAGTGGGGTCTTGCTTTGTGAGACCATAAGATTAAATTAGAATCTGACTTAAAGCAGGGACTGTGAGAGCACGACTCTCCAAAATGCTTCCAGCACCTTGCTTAACTTTATGCTCAGATTTAAGCCGCTGTATTTTGCTGACTTTAGCAGCAGAGTGGAGGAGTGGGGTGTGAGCAGTGCTGTGGGTATCCACCACAGCCCCCTGCCCCACAGCCAGAGGCAGATCTCCAGCTGACCTCCCTGGGAATAGGGCTTCTCCTCCCCAGGAGCATTTCTCTGAGTAGTTTCCTTGAGTGCTTAAGTACTTTCCTGAATCAGCTCTTAAAGAGCGAACCTTCCTTTCAGACTTTCTGGGAAAAAAAGAAAGGAAGGGAGTGGAGAGAGAATGGGAATTTTTGAGGGTGCCCAAATGCCGAGAGCCAGCCTTTGGGAGGGATTTGGCTTCTCCCAGTTTCACCCAGGCAGTTAGAGGAGCCTCAGAAGGAGCCAGAGCAGATACCTCTGGTAGACACTGGTACTGGGTGCTTTCAAAGATCCCACTGTGTACTTAGCTGTATCTTCAGACATCTAAATCCCTCTAAAAGTCTCACTCTTAGTGTCTAAATCCCAGGTGCCTAACTCACTTCTAGGAAAATCTCACACCACCACTGATTCTCTGAGTCTTTTTTTTTTTTTTTTTTTTTTTTAAATCTGGTCCTCACTCACACGTAGGGATTTGAAAATCCCTCTGCTAATCTCCTGTACCCAGGCGTGTATCACTTTGAAGACTTAATATAAATTCCCCTGTGCTTCTAGGGGACAGCCACTGCTCTGTCCCTGCTCTGTACTGGGTCAGATTTTTGTTTCTTGCATGTTAACACGTAGGTTTTGTCGGGTTTTTTTTGAGGGGAGGGGGGAGGTCTGAAGCTGCTCTGCGAGACTTGAATTAGCAATTCGGAGCTGTTTTACATGTAATTCCGGGGAGGCATCGCGGGCTGCCATGGGCTGTAGGGCTGCATCGGCAGAGGTGTCGGGAGGAGCTGGCTCTGGGCTCCTCATTTACATCGCTGGGGTTCGCCCGTGGGCACAAACCTTCCCTCAGCTCCACTGATCTCCTGGGAAGATTTGTGAGCAAATCTGCTCATCCCTCGAAGAGACTGAACGTTGTTACCTGGCTTTTTGCAAGAAATCACTTGAGTGAAGAAGGCGAGGAAAGAAAAAAAATCAACTGCATGTGTTCTTTCAATTTCCTTTTTTTATTAATTTTTTTTTTTTATTTCCTGTGGGAATTTTTATTTGTTGGGAAGTTATTTGGTAAATAAAATTTTCGTGCATGTGTTTTCTTCATTAGAGAAATTGGAGTTAGGGATAAACAAATTATTTTTTCCTATTTAAAAAAAAAAAAGTAAAAAAAAAATAATTCAGCAAATGAACAGGCTGGCTGCCGTTGAAACATTTTTGATAGAAAATCTGCCTGCAGCCCTCCTGCTTAATCAGTTTGGAGCAGAGTGTAGCCTGTAGCTTGTTAATAAGAGCTGCTTGCCCGAGCAGTTTGCACAATGGTGAGCTGCAGAGAGAGGCTTGTTGCATAGCTGTGGATTTTATTTTGCAGCTCTGTTAATTAAAACATATTTTACTTTGAAGGAGGTTTTTACTGTTTTCTATGAGCTTGAGCAGAAAACTGTTCTCTTGGATAGATTAAAGGAGGGATATGAAGTATTTTTTTTAGAAGGAACAACTTGGCTTTGTTTGATGGGCAAAATAAAAAATGGACAAAAACCAATGTGTAGTTTCATATTTTTATTTGTTCTCAGTCCTTGTGTACGGGCTGGTTTATAAATTAGAATATTTTGACTGTTTTGATAATATCAGGCTAAGTATTTCACATACAAGTTGCCAGACTGAAAAGTCACAGATTCTTATTTAATTGATAAAGTAATTTTTTACTTATACAAGGGTATACTAAAATAATAAGGCCTGAAACTCTGCCACTGAAGTTAATGACAAACCCTTCATAGGTTTCACATAAACCCTGTATTTTTATTATCCCAGTTCCACGGACTGTTGTTGCAAGATTGCAGCAAAATGTTAGGGCATTTCTAAGTGTTATTTTTATTATACAAAACCCCATTAAAATCAGTACTGAAGCATCCCATTAATTTAAATGGGACTTTGCATGGTTTGCCGAGTTCCAGGCCACAGATAAAGAGAAGTATGCAATTTGGAGTTAAACTGACCACAGCTTTTTATTGCAAGACATTTAATCTTGAGCGAACAGCGCAGTCTGAGGCACAAAGTCTTTGTGAACTTCATCTGGACTGGTGCAATCGGAGCCTCCACGGTGTAGCAACTCCTGGGTTGGTCGTCTGGGACCTCTCAGGACCATACAGCATTCCCAAGCAAACCCAAGCAAAGCTCTCCCCAGGCAGCTTTGCCTTGGAAATGCTAATAGGTAAGCCAGCACACCCAGAACAAATGGAAAACTTGATGCGGGTATTTCTCTGGCTCCAAGTATCTGCTTGCCTGGACAAAGGCAAGGCTGCAACCCGTAGCAGGAGCCTGGGGACTCCCTGCAGCACCCGCTGGAAGGCAGGATCCCATCGGGATGGAGCAATGCCGGACTGAAGCGATGCAGCTTCGGAAATCCCAGTTTGAGCTTCAGGAACCGGGAGGAATGTGCAGGGCGAGGGATGGAAAACCATCGCCTCCGGTGTGTGGGAACACCCACCAGCCAGACACCGGCAAGGGGAGCTCAAAAACCGAAGTCAGAAGGGTGACGGGGAGCGGCATTTCATACGGGGGACCCCCCTTTGGGGACTTTGGGGGCTGAGGGACCATAAATGACACTCCCTCCTGTGCTGCCCCAGCGTGGCACACACCTGGGCACCCCCAAGGGCATATCCCCAAGGAAGATGTGCTTGGGCAAGGCAGTCTCAAGTCGTGCCTCCAACACACCAAACCCCCAAACAATTCGAACTCTAACCCCTGTGGGGGAGACCTAAAGGCTGCTGGAAGCAGGGCATACGGAAGAGTGCACAGGAAAGGTGTAGGAGCTCCTTTCTGCTCAGTGTCTCCTTGGAATTTTCCTTTCCCTGAGCCATAAATGTGTCAAAGATGCCCAAATTTCGCCCAGCAGCAGCAGATCAGCTTTCCCTGGTCTATTCACAGGGCAGGGGACACGTGTGAGGGACACCAGCACAGAAGCCCAAGTAGGCTGCGTCCCTGGTCTCCAACTCTTTCCTAAGTTTCGGGAGGGGGTGGGTGGTTCAGGACTCTGAACCAACAACTGAATCTTGGGGCAGGGTTTGGCTAAACCTGACCGCCGCTGCTCTGCCTTTGGACTAACAGTGCTACCTCCAGGAACAGGAGAAAACGAACAACGAAATTCCCGGCTAAAATCCCAGGGAAGGCTGGCAGATCCCCTCCCGCCTGGAAAAACTGGGGAGAAATCAGTCCTCGTGCTGCTCTGGGGACACTCCTGTGGCTACAGGAAGGGATGGGGTAGCCGGGGAGACTCAGATCCGCTCTGCTGAACCCCGGCGTTCGGAGTAAAGCCCCGGGACGGGCGCGGAGCCCCTCGATCCCCGGGGAAAGGACCATCCGCGGCCGCGCAAACAACGCGTTTGGGTCGGCGGAGAGCCCCGGCCGTGACCATTCCTGCCGCCGGGTCCGCCTAATTCATTCATTCGTTATATTAATTACGGCATTTGGGGCAAAATATTAACAGGAATCGTAATAATGAATATATAGTCATTAACGAGTAAAGAAAAAGTGATTGAATAGTAATGAAATTAGAGGGGGTTGTGCTTGCAAAAGCTTGGGGGGGGAGAAAAATAAATAGGACAACCTTTGATATTCAGGATGCCAGAGAATTTGGAGGAACGAGAGAAAAACGCACCTTAGGAAACCGGGACGAACGGGTGCGGGGGGCAGGAGCGGTGCCAGGGCTGCGACCCACCGGGGGTGCTCCAGGATAAGGGGATTAACTCTTTGGGGAGGGAAAAAACCCGAGCGTTGGGATTTGGTGGGAACAGCGATGCAGCGGCGAGGAGAGCTGGACTCCCAGCCCCGGCAAACAGCGGGAAGAGTCTGCCATAAAATCAGAGGTGGGGAGGGTTTCCACTGCCGGGGCTGCCCATGGGGGGCAGGGAATGGGGGTCCCTCCCTGGCGGGGCGCTGGGGGGGACACGGGGAGACGGCGGAAATACCGAGGGAAGCGGGGGGGCCCTCCCCAAAATGCCACCACAGGACGAGGGACAGAAAAGCTGCTTTTCTTCTTGTTTAGTCGCTCTCTTAAATACAACCAGAAAAGAACATTAAAGGCATTTCTAGATTTCGTTTTCGTTTAGGTTTTTTTTTTTTTTTAAGTTTTCTTTTTTATTCCCATGCTCTTAATTTTGAAAAAAAAAAATCACAAAACATAACTTATAAAACAATATATATACTGCATCCTTATCCACAATAGCATAATTGAAACATCCAGCGTAACGTTTACCACAGGTGTGAAATACACTGGGAAAGAAGTACCGGGTGCATTTTATGTTTCTTTGTCACCTACAGGTAATAAGTATCGACAAAAATAAGCAACAAATATGCCTGCAATTAAACTTCATATGCGTTTTGTATGCGTATTAATAAAAATCATATTTATAATTTCCACGGTTTGTTTTTTTTTTTTTTTTTGCCAACAAGCACTTGTAAAAGTATCTACATTTACATAATAACACCTTAAGATAATAACACCTTAAGATTTTTTTTTTTGATTCCTTGTTTTTCCTTCACGTTTAGAAAAGCAAGGAACTCTTTAAGCTTTGCTAAGAACCTTTCCAGACGCCGAGGCTCGCTGTTTCTCTAGCAGAGATGCAGTATCTGAAATCACTTCATAACAGACCATTTTTCGTCTTTTTTTCTAGACTCTCTGAATGGGGGGTTGGTTTTCGGTTTTACTTTTTAAAGAGAGAAAAACACCCCCTGCATTTAAATAAAGATGAATGATAATTTCATTATCAGGATAAGACTTTGGATGGGGAGACAGATGAACAATTTTTGCATCACTGAAGGGTTTCTGTGCTCTCTCACAGCCGGGGATACTGCAGTCTTTCGGAAAGGATGAAGAGGTAGGAACCTTGAGTTGCTTAGTATCAGGAATGACTGGATTATAGCTTCCAACTAAAGAAAAAACATCAAGAATCATGCATTTTAAAAACGGTTTATTCAACGGCCAAGGACAATGATCCGGCACAATGCAACTGTAGATATAAATATAACCTTATATAAGTGGTTGACCCTTGTCATTATTATTTTTAATAGTTTCATACCTAATATTTTAACCATTTTTTTCCCCCGCAGATTGCACTCTGCGATTTATATTTTTTTTCCTCCCCTCTCCCCCCCCCCCC
>NW_020884887.1:13191435-13549541 GCF_003945725.1 Corapipo altera | reverse complement strand
TTTTTTTTTTTTTTTTTTTTTCCCGAGTGTGATTCTGTTTCTCAGTGGTAAACATTAACCAAACTCTTCCCGTGCGACAAGCGGCCAAGAACCGTCCCACCAGCTCTTACCACCGAGGCGTCCCCTCCTGCCGCCCTCCCCGCGGGGCAGCGGCCGCCTTACCGACTCCTGTGCAAGTTCAAGTAAACACATACAACCCGCATAATCCAGAGAAAAAAATTGCAACTCATCCATGTACCAGATTTCGGTGTCTCTTGCAAAAGTTTTCTGGTCCGTTTACGGTTTTCGAGGGGGTTATTATTATTATTATTATTATTAATTTTGTACATTTTTAAAGCGCTGTTTTGTTGGTTGCATCATTAGTTTGCAATAATTATTTTTTTTTCTAGACTGTCGAAGTCCGCGGAGCTTTTAGGTCTTCTGTTTTTGGGTTTGGGGGTTTTTTTTGGGGGTGGCGCTTTACTTTATTTTTTTTTCCTCTCTCGCTTGCTTGGGGTTTGCTTTCAGTCATAACCGTGTTTAATTTTATTTTTTTTTTTGTCTTTTCCGTTAAACGTCGCTTTGCTTCTGCTTTGCTTTGTCGGCGGTGCTTTCTCGGAGGTGGTTTGTGTCAAGTCCGTCAACTGTTGTACTGACAGGCGTTTAGACTAGAGCCGGGGCTTTGCAAACTGCTGTAGCCGAAACTGGAGTGCTGCTTTGATTTCAGTCTGAGGCTGGCTAAGCTGGAGTTGCAAGTGTCCCGGTAGACGCTGTAGGGCGAGCCCGGTGGCCCGTAGGGACAGGCCGGCGAGGACATGGCCGAGTTGAGCGAGGAGCCGCTGATGTTGTTGATGTTGTTGAGGCCGGAGTTGGCCATGCCCGGCACGGCCGAGTGGCCCATACTGGAGGGCATGTTCATGGAGGGGATGCTGCTGGGCGCCGAGAACATGGACTGCGAGGACAGGGGGCTCATGGAGTTGAAGAAGGTGAAGCTCTTGGTGGAGAGCGGCGCCGGGGTGAGGCTCTTGGTGGCCCAGTTGTTGTAGGGGTACCCGGCGTACATGTCGTCGTAGGGCTGCATCAGCCCGCTGAACTGCGGCACGTAGCCGTTCTTGCACAGGTCCATCTGCTGGTTCCGCTCCCGCTTTCTCCACTTGGCTCGGCGGTTCTTGAACCAAACCTGCGTGGGGAGGGGGAACCGATACGACTCGATGAGTGCGGGGCCGCAGCAGCCCCCCCCTCCCCGCCGGCGGTGCGGGGATGGCACCCGCAGCCCAGCGCCGGCTGCCCCCGGCCCGCACGGCCCCACCGGGATACCACGGGAGGCTCCGCGGTCCCGAATCTCCTCTCCCCGCAGCCCCCCCTCCCCGTGGGACGAGCTCCCGCTCCGCAGGGTGTCTGCGCGCACCCCGGGCTCTGCGCGCATCCCTCTGTCCAGCGGGATGCTCCGGCCGGGATGCGCGCAGCCGCCTCTCTGCGCTGGGTGCCTGCGCGGGTCCCCGCGTCCCCCCCGGTCCCCTCGGTCCCCCCCGCCGCCCCTTTCCCGGAGCCAGGCGGGGGGCGAAGGCACGGCCCGCTCTGATTAGGGCCGGCTCGCCCCGGCTCTGCCGCGTTTCCGAACGCTAATGCCGTGTAATAAAAGCCCCCTGTTACAGATCATAAAAAAGGGGATTGGATTAGTATGTTTAGGTTGGGGAAAAAAAAAAAATCAATCCCCGCATCGCCCTCGGATAGATGCAGCCTCTGCCTTTATATCTAATGAGAATTTACAGCCCTGACTGGGGAACAGAGAAGCGGGGCCGCTCCTGGTGTTTGATGCAAAAACATGATCCAGTCTCTCTCTTATTATTCTTTTTTTTTAGCTCTCGGAAAGCGTTTGAACCCCTCGTGATGGAAGCCGGGCAGCCCCAAAATTCTTTTTCCGGGTGAAAAATCAGCATCCTTCTGCCTGCCGCCTGCACCCAGCCTTCGAGCCTCCCTTGCAGCATCCTCCCCACCGCACCCCGGCTTTCTCCCACAGAGCCAGGGCCCACGGGCTCCCTGCGGACACCGGGCCCCGGCCCCGGAGGCTCCGATCCCTCCGGAGCCGAGGAGGGGGCGGGGGGCCGCTCTTGGGGCCTCCCCTCTCGGCGCAGAAATGGCGCAACTATTATTAAACACCGGTCTCAAGGATGGAAACTTCGTGGGGGAACGGATGGCAGAGTCTATTTCAAAAAACAACAATAATAAAAAGAATCCTGTATAAATAGGAAACGAAAGCCAACATGTTCAAAACCTGTAATATACTCCTCGGAAGGTGCTTCCAGACAGGAATTTCCTGAAAATGAGGGTAATAGTTTTAATTATGGCTCCTAGACATTTTAAAGGAAGGCCCTCATAGCAAATTAAGGTTAGATTTGCAATCTGCAATCTCCGAACATCAAACCCAAACATCTCCACATAGAAGGAGAACGAAATCATGTTAATTGTAAGCTCATATTTTAGTTTTATTTGCTCCCTGAAATATTCGACCAGTATTAATGCACGGTCTTTGTTTTGTTTTAAACTCAATTAAGACAATGCTTTCAGACTCATTTCCCTTGTTTCAGATGGGTGTTTACTCTTTGAAGGTTTAAAACAGATTCTCTGTAATCCGATTTGGTCACTCCAGGTTTAATTGCCAAGAGAAAAAAAAAAAGAAAAAAAGAAAAGAAGAAGTGGATTTTTCGGGCGGTGGGCCTTCGCTCCGAGGTTGCCGTTTTCTCCCATGCTCAGCCCACTGTCCCGGGGTGTGCGGCCACGGCCGAAACGGCGAGGGGAAATGTCCAGGGTGGGGGAAAAATGCACAGGGGAGGTGGAGAAACCCAGACACAGCGATAGATCGACAGAGCCCGGGCCGCTTCGGTCCGGTCGTTCTTTGACAGGATCGTTCACTCAAAGTTCTCTAAAAGGAACCGCCGAGGCTGTATATATGCATATGTGAATATATACACACAAACATATATCCATATATCTATATATCTAGATATATGTGTGGACCAACATCGCCGAGCCTCCAGTCCAGCTAAGAGGGGCGCATATATATAAATATATATATATATATTAAAAAACCCCAAACCATATATGTGTACATATATATATATATATGGTGGCATCGGCTCCGAGGCGTGTAAAAACCAGGCGCCTTGGCGGTACAAGTTTGTGTCTTCAGCGCGTATTGACTCTGCTACCCCTGCCCAGCCCTTGCCTTTCGCTTTCGGCCCCCGCAAACATCCGCTCCGCCCGCGGCTGCGGGAGATGCGCGGCCGGGAGGGGCCGGCACCGAGACCCGCACCGCGGGGACCGGATCCCGCAATCCCGCCGCCGCAACACCATCGAGCAGCGGATTAGTAATTCTGCAATTATTGGGAATAACAAGGCCAAGAGGAAATTGTTTGAATGAGGGTTGCTCCTGCTCCGCGCGGGGTTTCGTCCTGGCTGGGGGGTTCTTCCCTGCACAGCCGGGCCCTTCCCACCCGGTCTCTCTCTGTCCCCTGCACCGCTCGCCACCCACTTTTCGAGTCGGTCCCCGGTGCTGGGCCGGCGGTCGCGGACCGAATTTCCCTTCTCCGACCCGGATCCCGATTTTGGTCCCTAAACCCCAGGGCAGAGCTGGCACTGCCGCAAACGGCCTCAGCGCTCCCAGCCGGGGCAGTTTCCCCGAGCCCCCCGTTCGATCCCGATGGGACCGGCGCCCCTCTTACCCGCACTCGGGGCTCGGTGAGGTTGGTCCAGACGGCGATCTCCTCCCGCATGCTCATGTCGGGGTAGCGGTTCCGCTGGAAAGTGGCCTCCAGCTCCTGCAGCTGCTGGCTGGTGAAGTGGGTCCGCTGCCGCCGCTGCTTCTTCTTCTTCGCCGGGTCGTCGGCGGCCCCGTCCTCGTTTTTCTGCTCGCCGCTGCGCTCCTTTTCTGCCAGGGGGTCGGGATGGGGATGGTTGGTTGGTTTGCTTTTCTTGTTTTTTGTTTTGTGTTGTTTTGCTCTGGTTTTTTTTTCCCAGCGCGGGCACACAAAGGCGGGCACCCCCCGCCCCGCACCCAGTCCTGCCCGCCCCACCGGAGGGACGCGTGGGGGCACCCACTCGTGTCCTGCTGGGCCCTGAGCCCACCGAGAGCCCTGCAGCCCATCCCGGCCTTTCCCGGGGTGGCTGGGGAAGGAGCACGGAGCCCTGCCGGGTCCAGGGCACCCAGGGAGGCAGCGCTAGGGACCCCCAGAGGGTCTCGAAGTGGGCCCGAGGGGTGAGAGCGTTCGTGGGGAGCGGGGTCCCCACAGCACGGGCCTCTCCGCCTTTCCACGGCACCTTCTCTCTCCCTCCAACCCCAGGCGCGATCTTTGCTCCATTGTCTTTGTTGTGCTCGGTCGCGACAGGAAACTTTGGAAGGGCAGGGGTGGAAAACCCAGGAGCAATTAATTGCAAAAGGCCCCTCTCCGCTCTCCCGCTTCATTCTCTTTTTATTAGTATTATTTTATTCTGCCTCTTTTAGGATTTTGGTGTTTATTTTAACACGGGGCTGAGTGAAGCCCTCCGCAAAAATCATATCGAAAGAAGGAAAGAAAAAAAAACAACAGGAGGGTTTTCTCTGCCGAGATTTGCGCGGACTGGAAACAGGGAATCGAGCCCCGGCCCCACCGCAACGGGGGGACGAACCCCCGCTCTGTTTTCATAACGGGCTCTCTGGCTCTCCCAGCCCTTGTTTCGGCCTAGTTTGTCCCGGTTGAAGCGCTCGGAGACGGACTGAAGGCCCTGAACGAAATGTGCTCCCGGGCCGGGCCCCGGTGGCGCGGGGAAGGTGCAGCAGGGCTGTGGAGGGCCGGGGGCCGCGGCCAACCCCGGCCTCGGTCCTGCTGCTGCAGGAGGGAAACTCCGCCGAGAGTTTTCCCTTTTAGAGGTTTTTTTTTTTGGGTTTTGTTTTGTTTTCCCCCTCCTTTTAATTTTTTTTTTTAAAACCCTTTTCGAAGATTTTCTCCCGCTGCCGGCGGGCCCGGGGGCATTTCTACAGCCCCGACCTCTACGAGGTAAACGGGAATCTAAAAATAATCACGGGCTGAATCCAGAGCCCGGGAGGACTCGTCCTTGCAAAGTCGCCCTTGAATCGCTCCTCACTGGGCTCCTTCCAAGGGGAAAGGGATGAAGGTGCGAGCAAACCCAACCGGCTCAGTGGACCCCCAAAAGGCGTTTGCAGCTCAACCGAGGCCTCTGCAGCACAGACCCCATCGCCCCCGGCCCCCCCGGTCCCGAGAGCGGCCGAGCCGCACGGCCTGGCGGCGGCGGGGAAACTGAAACAAAAACAGCCCCCGCCAAAACAAATCCTCCCACTTTCGACTGGGAGTAGCTCGGGTAAACCGGGCCGAGAGGGAGCGGGGGGCGATGGGGAAGCAGCGGTGATCCCGATGGGCTCCGGCCGCGGCCCCTCGCCCAGCGCGGGCTTTAACCCCTCCAAATCTTCCCTAAAAATCCGGCCTCCGCGCAGGGCTGTTGCACAATTCCAAATCGTAAAGCAAGGCATCTTTAATTGGCTTTTGTACCTTTTTTTCCATTTAAAAAAAATTATTGAAATCTAAATGCATTTTGCAGCTTCTCGGAGAAGAAAAGCAGGCAGGTCCTCAGCCCTCCTGCAGCACCGAGGGGTCACACACAGGGGTAGGGCAAAATGGAGCAAATCTCCCTCTCTAATCTCCAATAATCCCCTCTAATCTCAGAGTCCCTTCCAGACGCCGGTCCCTAACTTTGTTTGCGAATCAGGCTGGGAGGCACGACCCAAACCCTCTTTATCACCGGGTGCCACTTCGGGCCCGACTCTTGCCACAGCCACTCTCTAAGTTATGGGACCTGCTAAAACTCTAAAGAGCAACAACAGCCGTTAAAAAATTTGAATTGTATGAAACATAACCTGCCTCTGAAAAGGTCTTGCTGGAGAAGGGGTATCACGCTCCTTCTTGAAGCTTTTGTTCCCTTCTTCTACCTTTCCCTTGTCATTCTGGAAATGTTGTTATTTTAATTAAATACAATCTGGGGGACTACAGCGTTCCTTGAAGCCCTCGCACACGGTGGTCAGGGCGCGGGGACCCTTCCCTTTCCCTGCGGGGCTTCTTTTCCGCAGGGAAAGGGTGCAGCTTCAGCGGGAAACCTCTCCGCGGCCGCGCACATCCCCTCCGCGGCGGCCCGCGCTGCCTGCCTTGGCCCCACGCTGCCTCTCCGGCTCTGCCGGCCTTTTCTTTCTTTTCTTTAATTTTTTTTTTTTTTCCTCTGACAGAGAGATCTTTTTCCATCTCTGCACCACCCGAGCTGGAAAATAAACCCGGGCAAAAGCTGACATTATTTCAGAAACATCCGGCAAAACCGCACTCCCCGAAGAGCCCCCCTTCCTCCCGACCCCATCAATTAATAACTGTGGTTTTTATTTAAAAAAAAAAAAAAAAAAAAAAGAGAGAAAGAAAAAAGAGCAGCTCCTGGGATGGGGTTGGGGAGGTTGGGGAGCCATGTGTGCCCTCCCGGCGGGCTGTCAGCCCCGGGCACGGCGGGGCCGGCAGCTCCAGGAGGGCCCCTGCCCCCCGCTCCGGCTCCCGGGGCTCGCTGGAGATGGAGCCTCGGGGATCACCGGCAGGTCTTGCTTCCCCTTGTTCCCCATCGCCTCTGGTTGCGCGGGGGGTGCTCGCACAGCACCCGCGGCCGCCCCGCGAAGGGAAGGTGCGGTGGGGAGGGGGAGGCAGCGCGGGGGGAGCGGGCCGGGGCCCCGGGGGGCGCGGGGGGGGAGGGTTACCTGGCACCTCCGTGTCGGAGGATTCACTGGCTGAGTTGTCGATCGGGTCTCTGGGTTCCGAGGATCTTTGCAAATGGAAGCTGGAAGCCATGTCATGGGAGGGTTGGGGTCTCAAGCTCTCGGGCAGTCTCTCCAAATTCATTCCACCTTTAAAGGAATCCATGGCAGGGGCGCCGGGCTGCCTGGGGGAGTTTGCAGGTGTTTATTCCACACAGAAAGGAACAAGGAGCTTTTTTTTTTTTTTTAAAGGCAGAAAAAAAAAATCAACAAAAAACAAAAGCAAATCCACTTATTACTAACAGTATTATTTTAAAGGTGTCGGAAGCAGTCTGGGCACTGCCTGGAAGGCGGTTGTCTGCTGGGGAGAGGCACGGCACTCCGGCCGCATAGGCAGGGAAGTGGTAAAGATCCCTTATAGAGAAACGCGAGTTGCGAGTTGGACAGTTTAAAGCTAAAGAGATTAAAGTGACCTGCCCTAGAACAAATGCCTGTAGTTAAACGGGGCTCCTCCCCCTGAAGGTTAAAACCTCCCCGTCTCGCTCATGCATCACTCCATCTAGCGCTGGCCCAGCCCGGCCGCGCGGGACCTGCCTCCGCGCTCCCCGCCATCCGCGCTCCTTGCGCGCCCGCGCCCAGACCCGCGGCCCCCCGCGCCCCTGCCCGGCCCCCGCCGCCCGGCCGCGGCTCCTCCGGGGGTGCCCTCCCTCCTCCTTCCCCCCACCCGCCGCGTCCTCCAAACTCGGTGATGTATTAAAAATATTCCACGAACGAATGGAAAGGTGGAAAATCCTCCCGGGATTTCCCCCGCCCGCCCGCACAACCCCTCCAGTTCGCCCCCGCTCCGCGGTGCCCTGCCAGCCGGCAGCGCGCAGGTTGCGCCCCCGCGCAGCGCGGTATCTCCAGGGGTATCCCCGTTCCCTTCCCGGCTGGGCCTCACGACCCGCGCAACCTGCGCGCCCTGCGGTGGATGCGCACCCAGCGCCCTCCTCAGCATCTCTGCGGGGGGCTGAGCGACCCCACCGCGCATTTCAGCCCCGCGGGGAAACCAGTTGCCAGAGGGGTGCTTTGGGCCGTGTCTGAGCTGGTTTTAACCTTTTTTAACATTTTGTTTCAGGTTGAGGGTGTTACAATAACGCGGCTCCGGCCCTGCCCGGCGGCCGGGGGAGCGCAGCCCGGGGAGCAGCGGCCGCGCCATCGCTCCCACCACATCATCTTTCAGCACACGATTAATAACAAATAATTTTCCTGCCGCAGCCGAACTCGCGGTGACCCTCGGGAAGGGTGTCTGAGGCTCTACCAGTCCGAGGGCCGGGACAGCCTGTGGGGAGGGAGCGGGAGACGCTCCCCCGGGAGATCCCCTGTCCTGCAGCAGCCACCGGTGTGCCCTGTCCCGGTGCAGGGGTGCGTGGAGCGGGGCCGGTCCCCTGTGCTGCCCGCACAGGCCGGGATACGGCCTTGAGCCTTCCTGGATAACACCTCGGTGTTCGGCGAAGTGGAAAAACCCAGGTGGGAACTTGGGGTACCCGCGGGGCGCTCTCTGCACCAGGGAAGGGGGTGAGAGGAAAGGGGAGAAGGACCCTGGCTGTGACTGCCTGGGGAAAGGATCCCTCTCTCCTCTCTATTTTCTCGACTCACTTTAACTGATTTATCCTGACACTCTATTTTGCTTTCAAATCAAGTAAAGATGTGGGAGAGAACTTTTGAACTGGTTTATGGAAAAGTGGAGGGAAGCACTGTTCCAGCCGCTCAGGCTTTTTCCAGCCCCTCTGGGGTGATGGAGCCGGGCCCGCCCCGCACCCCCCGGCAGTGCCCTGCAGGGCCGGTGACCTCAGGCGGGAAAGCCCAAAATTCCCAGCCCCTTCACCTCTGGTCTTCAGCGCCTTTTGCAGTTCAGGGGATGTACAGGTGGGTGCTGTCAGGGTCAGCTCTCCCGAGCTCTCTCCTTCCTTTTTTTTTTTTTTTTTTTTTTGTTTAGTGACATCTTAATGTCCTTCTCCCTGGCTGCCGCTCCCGGCTGAACTTCGCTCAGGAGTCTGCAAACGACTGGGAACGTCGAGCACCCGAGGTGAACCAGACAACCTCGGGGCAGCAAAAGATGGACGTGGTTTAAAATGCAAGTATTTGCCAGGGGCTCTGGGCCTCGAGGGGCTCAGCTGGCGCAGGAGCCCACGGCATGGGAAGGATGGAGACCTCCTCCCGGGGCAGAAGCAAGAGATGGGGATGGCCTTTCTCCCGAGAAGAGGGAAGGTGAATAGATTGCAAACGTGCACCACATCTGAGACCCTCCACAGTCCCTTTTTTGCCTTTATTTCCGTGGGTGGCAGCCCCGGGGATGGTCTGCAGGGGCTCCTCCGCTCTCCGTGGGAGCGGGATGGAGCCTGGCAGGCTGTGCTGAAGAGAGGCTGAAGAGACTCGATGATCAAAATAGTCTTTTCCAACCTGGATGTCTCTATGATTCCACGAGGCTGCCAACAGCCCGGCTCCGCTCCGGCTACTTTAAACCCACTGTCACAGCAGCCTCCGGACAGGAGGCGGCATTTTTCTTTCTTTTTAATTATATTTTTTTTAAATGCACCTAATTTACAGTTTTCTTTTGCTCTATAAGATCTAGTTTTTAAAAATTCGTTCTAGGCTCAATTCCTACGGGCTGGGCGCGAGGAAAGGCTGAGCCCGGGCACCGACGTGATTCCGCCTCGGTGATGCCGGGTCCGGGTGCCTCCCAGGGCCACAGCCCCCCCGGCTCCTCCTGGTGTGTCCCAGAGGCAGATATCCCCCGAAACAGGCCTTAAATAGGGAGTAATGGACTGGCCCTGTGTCTCCCGGCCCCCGGGAGCCGGAGCAGAGCCCGGTTCCCTCCTGGCCCCCCTGGCCGGGCCGTGATGGGGGTCAGGCATTTACCGTGCACCGGGTCTGCAGCGGGGGGGATGCATCAATATCCTATATATACATCTAACCTGTATCTTATATATATATCTAATCTATATCATATATCTGTCTTCTGTGTGGATTTAAGGGCATCCTCTCGCTCCACAGCCAAATCCACCCGGTTATTCCCGTTGCTGGTCGTGACACATCTGGCGTGACAACAGAGTGCTCCCACAGGGCGGTCACCCCCAGATCGGCGCTTTCTCCTCTCTCCTCCCATCCAAGCCCACTCCGCTTAGAAAACCTTTCGGCTGGCAAACTCTTCCATCAGGTGCTACGTCACGGGTCCGTTCGCGTGACGTCATTCATTGCATCCCTAGCGTCACGCCTCACCTTTTAGCCAGCCCACGACCCAGGGCAAGCCTTGATGCCCCACTCGGAGCCGGCTCTGCTTCCCGGGACTTGGAAGCGGCCTCACGGCCCCATGGGCCGGGCAGGACGGGGTCACCGAGCTGGGATCCCCTTTTCTCTCCCCGCATCGCTGGGGGCCAGAGGAGTTGCGGGAAGGGAGGAAAGGCCGCAGCAGCCCGGCCGTGGGGACCCCGCCAGCCGCCCGACCCTGCCAGGACACCCCTGGGGAGCCGCGACCTGCGTGGGCGTGGGAAGGGCCGGGGAGAGGCGGAGGGAGGGTCAGGACCCGCGGGGAAGCGGGTGGTGGGAGGGCTTTGCGTGGGAACCCCTGCGTGGGACTGGCCGGGGAGCATCCCCGCTCTGCGCCCGCGCAGCCACCGCGCTCCCGACTCCCCCCGGCTCAGGACTGCGCCAGGGATCTGTTAGAGGCTGGAAGCCCGCAAATAAACCGCTCCGCTTCCTCCTGCTATAAATAACCGCAGAACTAGGGATGGCTTTAGAAATAAATCAGCGCTGGCCACGCCGGTGACAGCCCCATGAAGAAGAGGAGACGTGTCTGACCGAGAGCAGGACTCCCGCTGTCCCGAGTGGACCGGACCGTGTCGCCCCCCAGGTGCCTGGAGAGGGTCCCTGTTTTCGGAGGGGGGCTCCCATTCCCGGCTGGTTGTGGTGGTTGCAGCCAATGCCAAACCACCTGGGCCGTATATCAGGTGGTGAAGTTCAGTCTCTGCCAGCTTTTCCTTTTCAGATTTATTAGCGTTGTATAGACTCAGATTCAGTCTATAAATTACTGGGAATTGTTACAAAAATAAAGGCATCTCCTCCCAAGCGCACCTCTGCCCGAGAGGAGAGCCTTCTGAAAAATAGAGCTGTAGGGAGACAAGAGAGAAGGGAGAAGCTCTCCAATCCACACCCAACCAAATTTAGTCCAACCAAACCCAGCTAAACCAAGCTCAGTAAAACTAAACCCAATCCACCTCAGCTAAACTCGAGTTCATTCAGTCAAACCAAACCAAACCACACCAAACCAAACCAAACCAAACCAAACCAAACCAAACCAAACCAAACCACAACGAATGCAACCAAACCAAACCAAATGAAACCGCAATGAATGCAACCAAACCAAGCCAAGCCAAACCCAAACAGTGCAATCCCAGCCAAACCAAGCCCAAGCCAAGCCAGCCAACCTCTCCAGGTGTCCTCATCGTGGAACCCAGCAGATGGGAGCTGCTGCAGGAAAACGACTTTTAATAACGAAACCATCCAAAAAGTGCCCACCGACCACACCTTTGCTGGTGCGTGGCTCTGACCCACGGGATTCCCACGCGTGTGGGAAGAAGCAGAGGCCGGGGATGCGCGCAGGACAACGCGGTGCCCCGCGGAGCAGGGAGCGCGCTGGGGGGGCGGTGGTTGTTGTTGCGGTGTGCCGGGGGAGTGATGTCTGTAGGGGCAGCGTTTCGGGGGTGTCTTGCCCCAAAACAGCACCACCTCGAAGGAAAAGCATGACCCTCACGCACAACATGGAGACACCCACGTTTACGCCGCCGAGCGAGGCAAAACTCTGCACTCCCCGCGCGACCGTGGGCTTGTCCTGAAGGGAAAACGAAACAAACCCCAAAAACGACGAAAGGAGTCCCTGAACCCCCCGACCTCCGCCAGAGACAGAGCCGGGCTCCCCCCAGGCCGGGTGGAGCGGGAAGCAGAGGGAGGGAAGAAACCCAACCCGAAGCGCGTGTTAAATCGCTCAGGAGGGGAAGGTGGAAAATTACGCTGGCTGCTGGCCGGCCTGTCCTCCTCTGCGCAGCCAGGACAGCAATTTTCCTAAGAAGTAGAGCAAAACGAAATTAGCCCCTTTTGGACCCGCAGCCTTCGTCCCTCCGAGTGCCGGCCAAGCCTCCGCCTTCCGCGGGAACGCAGGGCCCCTCCGCGCCGAGGATGCTCCGCGGGAGGGTTTCCACCGGCCGCTCTCGGTCCCCCGGCCTCCCATCGCCTCCCTGCCCCATCCCGCTTCCCTCGGCTCGGCGGACCCTGCCCCACCGCCTTGGCTCTCCCCGCCATCGAAACACGAAGGGGGGAACGGATTTTTCTTGAGCGGACACTTCCCGGGGCACCTGGGACACCCGGGGCTGCCCCCCACCCCCTGCCACCCGCATCCCGCTGCGGGGCTCCCCCGGGCGCGGCGGCCAGCGGCAGCGCTTGCAAAAACTCGGGATGAAAAAGTTGAAGGCTTAATGTTTTCTGACAGATACAAATGATACCCCAAGGCTTTCCTGAAATGCAGCGACTGACGGCTGGAGAAACGGTTTTCCTATTCGCGTTTCTGCAGCTGGAAGCGGCCGGGGGTGGGGTGGGACGGTGCTGGTTCCCTTCGGCCGCCATTCTCCTGCCCGCACCCCCAAAATGAAACGATCTCCCGCGCGTCCGACCTGGGACAACTCTTTTTTTCCCCTCAAAATGCCTGGCAGCACAATCTCGCCCTTGCCCAGAGCTGCCTCCCAGCCCTCCCCGCATCCATCAGACCACAGGCACTGAGCTCTGCTCTAAAACAATGTGAATTTGCTGTTAGAAGCGGCTTGGGGTTATCTCTGATAAATCTGACGTGAGAGGGAGAAAGTGTCATTGCCCTGCAATAACAACGTCGGAGGATGGACAGCTCAGGAATATGGGGGTTGTTTCCCTAGGCGGGGGAAAGAGAGGGGAAAAATCACAATATAGCCCCACAATTCCCTCTCTGGGCAGAGAGAACATGCTTTTCTGATTAATTGACGGAGGAAGGGGCACCGGAGTTTGCGAGGCAGCCTGCTCATGTTACTCTGTGCATCTTTAGATCCCCAAATGAGGCTCTTTTGTGGGCTCAAAAAGATGCCTCTGAAACAGGATAATCAGAGGCCCGTGCACTCCGTTGGCATTTGCTGCAGACTCTTCTTCAGCAGAAAAAAAGAGCCCGAGTTTGGAATGAACGACATTATGTTTCCATGTGGGTTTCCCCCACCTTGTTTCGGCCGAGCAACCTCTTAATTACTCCAGCATTTGGATGGGGGAAACACATTTCCCTTCAACAGGACATTTCCTGAAAGGCTGAAATATTCTAATAATGCACTGGGCTCTTTAACGTGCTTAAAACAGCAGCGAATCTCTGCAAGACCCTCACATTTCCTGCTTTAAAATACAAAATCAGAAAAATAATTAATCTATATGTGCATTCATCTTCTTCTCTTCCACATTATTTTATTTATTTTTCCTCCTTTTATACTTTTTTCTTTTAACATTTTTTCTCTTATTTTGTTCCCCTCCCCCCAGTTTTCAATTAAATTTTTTTTCTTTCCCCTCTGTACTTTTAATATTTTTTTCTGACTTTTTTTTTTTCCCTTATTTCCCCCCGAAAGGCGGATCTCGCCCCACTGCCCGGTGGCACCGAGCTGCTCCCGGCGCAGCTCCCGCTCCTCTCCGCTGCCCCAGGAGCAAACACCGCCGAGATAAAGGCACGGGACACTTTTCTTTCCAGTTTCATAGTGGGAACGGCCATATCTTAACTGGCACATCTCGGGGAGAGATAGGAACATACCGCCTTCCAGAGGGCTGTGCTAATCAGCGCGCTGGGTTAGATATAAAAGTTCAGGGCAAATAAAACGAATTAGTTTTATTAGCACGTTTAGGAGGCGGTCTAACGAAGGAATTTGGCTTTATTGGAAAATGTTTTCTCCTCCCCTTCTGTTATTTAGAAGCAACGTATATCTGAGCTGCTCATCACGGGAGGGAAATAATGAATTGTTCCATCCGCGATCATTTTTTGGGAGAAAGGTGCTCCCTTCTCTAAACGCGATAAGAAGGAAATATATATATATATATATATATGGAAATAGACATTTTCACAATAAAACATGCATGAACAATAAAACGCACTGTAAAGGAGAGGTGGTGGAGCCGCCAGGTTATTGTTTGGCGGTGGGTTTCAGTAGGAAAGATCTGCCTCGATCACAAGAGCCTTTAACTCGGCTAAAACTTTCTCAGGGAAATGTGGCCACGGCTCCAGCGCGGGATTTCCAAGGACTTTGTTCATATTTCAGACAAACGAAGGATTTTTGGGGAAGTTCTGCCAGTGAAGTAGACTTCAGGAAATATTTGGAAGTCAGATTTTACATAGGCGGCTGGAGTTGGCGCAGGGAATAACCTGGAGAAGAGGGACTTTGGTTTGTTAAGTGGAAAGTATATATTTTTTAATTGTTATAAAAAAAACCCCAAACGACGTCTTGGTCCTCGATTCAAGCACAACAGTATCGTTTTATGTTCAATTCGTGACTCGGACTTTGTGTTCGTCTGCAGTACGATTGGCAAAATTTGGGGGAAAGGGACAAAATAACAGAAAAAAAAAAAAAGAAATAAGAGAAAACTCACTTAGTGGCAAAGTTTTTAACACGAGGCTGAAAAAAAAATTCCCCGAAAGATATCACCGATAGGGAGTCCTCAGGTCCATTTAAGCCGGGTTAACATGCGAAAAAAAAGCCTTTTCCCCCCATTTCCAGGATTCTACTCCCACCGCAGGAGCCGCACAGAACCCGTGACATATGTACTTCCCAAAGACTGTGCCTATTTTTTAAATTAGAAAAAAAAAAAAAAAAGAAAAATAAAAAGAAAGAAAAGCAGAGGGGCTGCAGAATATTATTTTTCTGAAAAGGAAAATTCATCGACGGCCCAGGGTCTCCCCGCCTGCCCGCCCCGCGCATCGCCGGGAGCAGCCGCCTCTCCACCGCGGCAGCGCAGCCGAGGACCCCTCGGCATCAGCCACATCCCCCGCTCGTCCCGGGCAACCCCCCGCCCCGCCGGGGCCGCCCGAGCCTCCGGGCATCGCTGCAGTCCCCGGCGCTGCCTCCACCGGCCTGCCCTGCCCAGGGCACCGCGGACGAGCCGCGGAGCGTCCCGCGCAGCAGCGCCGGAGGCTGGAAGCGCTGCGGTGCGTTCGGAAAAAAAATTTTAAATATATATATACATATATATATACACACACACGCATAAAAAAAAATTTTATAAAATGAGGTAACCCCTCTGGAATTGCCTTTCCCAGCGCATTTGTCAGAGCTGACGAAGCGCAGAGGCCCCGAAAGAATTTATACACGGTATAAAGATGTCAAGGGCTGCGCGGGGAGCGGAGCGCGGGGCCGCGGCGAGGGGCGCTCCCCGCGCCGGCTCCGCTTTGTTTCCCGGCCCTTCCAGCCGCGTCCCCGCAGCGCCGGGAGGGCCCGGGGGCGATGGAAGCAGGACGGCTCCGCGGGACGGGGCGCGGGGGAGACGCGCGTGGGGCGGGACGGGGCGCGGGGCGCACGCGTGGGGGGCGGGACGGGCGGCGGGGAGGGACGGGCGGTGACACGCGTGGGGCGGGACGGGACGGGAGCGGGGGGGACACACGCGTGGGGCGGGCCGGGCCGGGCGGGGCGCGGGGGGGACACACACGCGTGGGGCGACTCACCGGGCGCTGCGCTCGGCGGCGGCGGGGTGCCGGGCCCGGCGGGCGCTGTGCGCGCCCCGGCCGCCGCTCCAGGGTTTTCTTGGGAGATTTCCCCGTCTCCTCCTGACGTCAGCCCCGTCCCAGGGTGCCGCAGACGGGGGAGGGCCGGGGGCAGGGCCGCCCCGCACCGGAGCCCGGCGGCGCCGGCAGCCCCGCACCTCCGTCCGTCCTGCCGCCCAAGGCATCCCCGGGCCCGGCCCCCCTCCCGCCCGGCCGAGCCTCCCTCGGGGGGTGGCTTCGGGCTCCTGCTTACACGGCCCCTGCCCTTTTCATTTCCTCCCGGTTGGGGCTCTTGTCCGAGGGGGCAGGGACAAGGAAAGGCCAGTTTTTTCTCTCTCTCTCTCTTTTTCCCCCCCTGCCCTGAATTACTCTCCTGTTTCAGGACCTCAGCGCAGCGCCGAGCACCCCGGGGGAGGCAGAGAACAGCTCCCAGAGCCGCCCGGGCTGGAGGATGCAGGACTCTGGGAGATGCTTCCCTGGCTGATACAGGCACACTGCTCATCCCCAGGCCCTTGGTTCACTGTAATTTTCCAGGGATGCTTCTGGAGTTTCAGACACTTTCCTTCTCATACCTACCCCCTGGAAGTTTGCCTTCCAAGAGAAAAGCACGAAAGTCCTGCAGTGTCCAAGTGAACACGACAGCAGGGATGTGCCTTGTGCTTCCCTCAGCAGAGCAGGTCACACACTCATACACACACAGGCTATAACTGTAGCTGAAAACCAAGGACAACGAATATGGAATGGATCAGAAAGATAAATAGCATAAAATCAGGAACAGTCCAGTCCCACACTTGCCATTTGTTATAGAGAGAAGAAGTAAATGGGATTCACATGTCGAGCATTAGCTGGTTGTTAGTCTGTAAGATAATATTAACTTCAGCGCTCGCTGGTTTACTCCAGTTTTCCAAAGGCAGTTCCAGGAGGCGCCCAGCCTGTAATTTAGGATGGCACATACTGTGTGAAAGAGGCTTTGGCACCAGGGCCTACCAGCACATCAAGGTGATATTAACATAATAAAACTTTTGGAGAGGGAGTAGGAGCTCATAAATTAATGCATTCTACTGTTTTAATACTGGGAGCTAACAATGTGTTTCCTGTTCAGCTGATCATCCCTGCTGCAGCCTAACAGCTGTTTTAAAGGTGCTGTGAAACTGAAGAGAGGGAAGATGATTGTCTTTAAATCAATGTTTAATGATGTGTTATTAGGAGAAAAGACTTCCTCCAGCAGATGTTTACATGTTGAGGATGGAGGGAGCTTCCCAGCCTGCCTGTCTGGGATGACAGGGAGACCCCCGGTGTCCCACTGCTCTTGCAGATGGTCTTGATGTCCCCAGCACTGGGGCACAGCTCACTCAGCACCAGGAGAGGTGTTGCCCAGGTCTTTGAGAGGGTGCTGAGGAAACTCCTCTGGGATGTTGAAGTGTTGCAAGGAGGGATGCTGGACTAGAGGATCCCCAGTGGTCCCTTCCAACTGTATCCAGTCTGGGATTCTGATTCTGTGATGGTTTGCAAATTATTTGAGTCATGACTACGAGCAGGTGAATAGGGCAAATGTTGAGAACATCCTGCCCACGTTCAGCATAGGTGAGGGCTGGCAGGCTCCTTCCTCCGTAAAGATTGGGTGTGGATGCTGGAATATCCCCCAGCTCAGGCATCTCTTTCTGGAGGACAAGCTCAGAGTGATCCCCCTGTTAGAGGGGATCCAAAAAGCTCTGGAGAGGCAAACAACTGGTCAAAGAGCCCCCAGCAGAGGAGTGGGGCTGTCTGTGGCCTCTGGGCTGCATGGCAAATTATCCACAGATTCCACCCCTCCTCTCCTAGGACACAGTCCTTGCTGCATGAGTGTTATGGGCTGGAAGCTGGACTGAGCTACTCAGTCAGACTGAGACACCTCTGAACAGGCACTAACAGCAAGCTCCAGGCACTAGAAAAATATATGTAGCTTTGGGGCAAGATGTAGGAGTGAACTTTGAGATGTGGTGCCTAAAATAAGGTGGAATCAGAAGCTAAAATAAGGTGGAAATAGAGGATGTGAATAAAAATCTTTCTGTAGGTGCTTAAGTCACGTTATTTCCTTTGCACTTGATCCAGAGATGGATTAATTAGTCTCAGTGTCTATTTATTCAGCTTCCGGAATAAAAGGTGGTTGTGGCAAAGCTTCTCCCCCAGAGGTGGATGCAGATGCCAATTTGTGCCCAAAAGACACTGAGGAGTGTGCAGTGCTGCTGGGGGTTGGGAGGGAAAGGCACCTCATCACCAGGTGACCCTGCTGCTGCCAACCAAGCCAGCACCAAATCATCTCCAAGACAAGCCAGCTTCCAAAAGTATTGTTTCCACAGCCAAGTTCATATTTTGTGTGATGGTGGCACAGGTTGTTCCTACACAAACAGAAGAACACTTTGCAATTGCTTTCTTAAATCATCAAAACATTAATTAAAAGAATGTCTCTGTATTTCTAAATATAGTGAAAAAATTACTCTCCAAGCTCACCCATTCCTTTATTTTCAGCCTTCCCTACTAGTCCATCCCGGGAATAGTGTCTGAAAGGCCACAGTGCTTCTTTGGGAGAAACTGGGATGTTTGGAACATGACTGGATTGTAACATTTCTAAACTTCCCAGAAGAGGCAAACTTTAAAGGGATGAGCTTATTTCTATGCACGCACATTTGTTTTGGAGCCAAATGGAAAGGAGAGCTCAGAAAAAGAAATGACAGATTGTTTGGAAAATATTGTCCTTCCCAAGACAGACCTAACCATACAGGGGGGAAGGGAGTTAATAATGAAATTTTCCCTTTATATCTGAGCCCAGCAGCCCTCCCATCCACTCCGCTGGGAGGTTTGTGTGAGTCAGGCCTGCAAGATCATCCATTCAGGCTAATGTTTCCAGCACTTCAGTCCCCTCCCTGCTTCACTCCTATTCCCCACTGAAAGAAGTCCACGTCTCAGATTTATGGGAAGAGCAGTGGAGTGGGACCCTGAGCTGTCCCTGTCCACAGCCCAACACTGCTCATGAAAAAGTCATCCATTGCGAAGGAAAAGGCAGAGCAGCTCCTTAAAAAACGTATCCATGAGTTTATGCAAGGAAAATTAATTATGAGGACTGAGAGAAGTCCTTTCTGCCCGACCTCCTGGTGTGACTCCAGCAAAGTCATATGATGTTTATGTACCTGCAAAGAACCACCCCAACCTCCCACCAGGATGTGGGCAGGTTAAGGCAGGAAAAGGTGTTGGACAAATGGAAAAAGCTGTACAAGAGCAGAGTTCATTGGCATTTTGATCATGGTTACTAAAGCCTGCTGTAGCTGCACTGGATTGATAATGCTGGACCTGAATTCTTTGTGGACAAAATGAGGGGTGCACCACTGCCTTGCTGGTTAGGTGGAAGCACAGCAAACACTTGTTGTGGCAAGGGAATCCTTTCACTCCTTTTAAATCACCGAATTTATCATCACTGCCATCTTTAAGTAATAAACACAGGGATATTTACGCATCCCCAAATGGTGACAGTTATGCAAGAACAGAAGGAGCTGCAGCAGTTGTGTGCGTCAGCAATTAGCAGGGCCTTGAAAGACGTTGGGAAAGAGGTTTCTTTTGTGCGTGTGGTTTTGTTTATTCCCTGGTGACATGCTGCTAACAAGCTGCAAACCGAGGATCACCCACAACAAACGGAAACAAACAAACAAAGTTTTGTAGAGGGTGGTAATACTTAGGCTAATTCTCTTTAAAAAATAATTATAGCCCTGTTTGGGACAACTGGGAAGGCCACATTTACTCCAATAAAACTGCTTGTTATTCTTCAGGACTTACATTTGGAGATGTTTCCTTACATGATGTAGATGTTAATGGGAGTAGATGTCCATCAATGAAATATTGATGTATTTCTTTGCACTTGCAGGATTCTGAGGCTTGTGGTCAGCTGTTTATTTGCCAGTTAAATCACAACATATTTAATGACTTTCTAGAGATCTGCCTGAGGAGTAACTGCCAAAGAACAGAATCTTGGGGATTCGGGCATTAGTGAAAAGTTACTTAAGGTCTAGACATGGATCCAAGTATCTCTACTGCAATTTATTCCATGAATTACAGATTTTGGGGAAAGTGATAAATGGCCCATATACCCTCAAACTAACACACGTGCTCTCACAAGGTAGTTGTCACATCTGACTCCAAATATTCTGTTGTGCTCAGTATAATTCATCTGTGCTTTGACAGCAGAGCAGTTCTCAGCTCAGGCACTGTGTGAATGTAACACTGGATCTGAATGTGCCATGAATTAGACCTTGGCATCTCCTCAAACCAGCTTCTTAGACCTTGGCAGGAAAAAACCCCATCCGGGTATAATACAGATGTAGATACTCCAGTCTACCTTCAGTTGAGAAGCATTTAGCTTTGGTCATAACAGGGTCAGAGCTACTTACAGGTAAATTTGTGCTCACTCCTGAAGAGGTGGCTGAGGGCAGAGCTGTGCACTGCATATACCTGTCACCGGGTATGTACTTTATTGCTCCCTCTTCCCCAGGGATTGGCTTTGGGCCAAGGTGAGAGGCAGGAGAGGGGACTTTGGCCCAGCCAGTCTTCATTCCTGATGTTAAATAGTCCTATGGAACAAGATTTTCTTAGAGCCAGGACTGCCTCCTCTCCAGCCCCATGGGACCTTCTCTGTCTTGTGTTATTACTGCTGTATCTATCAAGATTAATGACTTCCAAAGCTGTTCTAAAACTATTTAAGTGCCTGATGATCCATCTGAAACTCATCTCCATTCTGTGCACAGGTCCCAGACATTAATATTTAGAGGTGACCACGCTGGCTTGTGGTGGAAATGATGTAAATACACGTTCCTTGGCAGGAGCTCTGCATCGGACAGAGCCTTCTGGCAGCAGACACAGGGCCTCATACAAATGAAAACTGATGGCTTGATATTTTGTTACATTTTTCCCACCAGAGTTATTACCTTCTAATTGCAGGGATGGATTAAACGGAAGAGTGGGCTCGTTCTGGGAGAGGCTGCCATGTGTTAGCCTCGAGGTGTCCCCCGGGGGAGCAGGGGCCAGGGGGATCCCCTCCTGTCCCCAATCTCTGCCCTGGCTGTGCTGAGCACCAGCACATCACACCACCACTGGATGAAGCTGGGGTAAAAAACACAGGCTGGTGTTGTTAGAGGTGGAATTTCTGATGGAATTTTTACACTTTCTGTGTGGTTCCAGGGAGGATACAACCAACTCTGCACTAATTTCTCCATATGCATCTCATTACTCGTGGATCCACCACATGAAGCCATATTTAGATGATCTTTTAATTGCCAAACCTGTCCCCTAGGTCTGCTGAATTCAGTGAGCAGGGAGGAGATGTGCCTTCCAGAGAGAACCTGAGAGTGGCCAGTGGAGCTGATGTGACAAAACATCATTTTCCATGTCTCCATATATTTTACAGCAGAGCGAGGCACTGGGGTGAGGATGCTCGAGGTGGATTTGGTAGTTGCACATGTAAACACCTGTTGGATCCTGTTGGATACCTAAAGCTTTCCATCTTGTGAGCTTCCTCAAAGAACTCTCCTGTGCACTCTCAGTGCTACCCCTGCCATCCCACCCTGGCTGTCCTCACGTGCCAGAGGACGTCATCCTGCCAAAGATCACAGAATCATGGAATGATTTGGGTTGGCAGTTAAAGACCATCTAGTTCCATCTAGTTTGACTGCAAATATTTGGTGCTTAGAAAGCAGATCCATCTGTGTAGGTTACAAACACCTTTAGCATTTTTGCTCTCCCAGGGGGAACATGCACAGAAGAAGACTAACCTGGAGCTCTCCCAGTGACTGGGCTGACCACAACATAATCAGCAAAACTAGTTGTAAGGTTAAAATGAAACACCTGCATGGAAAGTGTTTGCAGGAGAGAAGCACTCTTTTTGCCTG
This sequence comes from Corapipo altera, assembly GCF_003945725.1. Classification (NCBI taxonomy): domain Eukaryota; kingdom Metazoa; phylum Chordata; class Aves; order Passeriformes; family Pipridae; genus Corapipo; species Corapipo altera. The sequence goes on along the minus strand of NW_020884887.1, from coordinate 13,528,093 downwards.
GGAGTGAGAGAATTAAAGGTATTCATCTAGCTCAGTGAAATACCGTGAGATCTATGGGTGGGAAGTGCTAAGTATTACAATTATTATTTACTATATATTAATATTTGTTATTCAGGAGGATTTGTGTGTGGAGGGAACTTGGAGGATCTGGTCTGGCTCTGTGTGTGCTGGGGCTCTCGAGGGATTTTTTTAGTGTCTACCACAATTATAGATGAGGACTGAGTGAAACCTTGTGGTTTTACTCTACAAAACATTAAATTCAGTGACTGCCCATGTTTTCAGGAAAAAAAATAAGTGAAAGAAAAAACTTTCAGAATGTATTTGAATGATATTTCAATGCTATGGCTGGAGTGAAGTATTTTAAAAAAGGGATCACATGTGGCTGTTTGGAGAACTATAGGCTGAGGCTCCTGGTTGTAAGACCAAGCACTGTGCTGGAGGGTGCCAGGTGTTTTCATCCTCCTCTGTTTCCCCCAGCTTGCAGAGAAATCCCATTTGCAAGTCCTCTTCACAGAGGTGTTTTTGCCTCTGTGTTGCTCACAGTGCTTGGTATTTTGTGCAAAGATGTACCTGGCTGCAGCTTTTCTTGCTTCACCTTTTGGTACCTGCAAAGGAGAAGAGCAGAACAGCACTTCCCTGTGGACTTAGAGGAGCTGGATTTTGAAAGTCAACACATCTTTCTGTATGAACTGCAAAAATTAACAAGAAACATTTAAGGTGTGTTTGTACAATTGCTTACTGTACCTCTTCAGATTAGTGAGTGCATTTAGATGTTTAGTTTTAAAAACCAGAGTTTATTCTGCTTCATTCTTAAGTAAACACTGGAAGTTCAGATCCTCCAGACCGGATAAGACCTCTGGTTCCTCAGGTCTGGCATTCTGCCTCTGGCAGTGACTCACATCTGATAGTGGGAGAGGTGCAGTGGGATGTGTGTGCTGGGATGTGGGGACCAGCTGGGCACTGTGTGCTCCAGTCCTGTCCCTCCTGAGCAGCAAAGCCTTTGGTTTCACATTGTGCCATCTTCATTAGTGTTAAAACACCCAGAAGTGGTAGATATGTCTCTTCACAAGAGCCTCATTGGCTTCATCAACAGTGCCTGCAGAACGTGGTTCTTTCACACCAGCACTCTGCCATGAAACCTCCAGAGGTTTCTGCTCTTGCATCCCACCATGTCCCTGCTTGGCTCCTCCCTGCTGTGTTGGGATCCTGGGCCATGGCTCACACACATAGAAATTGCTGGTATTAAAGCCTGCAGGTGGGAAAAGCATTCCCCAGGTTCACTTCAGCGTTTATAAGAGCTCCTCCCAGTGCTACGGTGCGACCGAGCCAAGCTGTGGTTTGTTTTCTTTAAACTTCAACCCTTACTTGACATATAATAACTCTAAACTGCACTACAAGCCAAGATTACAAGGTATAACATGAGGTGAAACAGTATATGGGAAATCAGGATGCATGAAAGATTTTGCACAAAGGAAGTAACCCACTGTACATAAACTGGGGAGTTGCTCAGGGCAAACCTTTAGGATTTGATGGATTATTATCCCTGAGATCCAGTGTTAAAGAGTGTTTATTTATTATAGCTCCCTAGTCCTCCTCCTCCTCCCATGTCCCAGCCTTGGGGCTCTGAAAGACTCAGAAATCCCCCTCTTCCCTGACTGCCTCACCCCTGATGTTCAGCACCCGGGGATCTCCATTTGATGCCCGAGCTCAGACCTGTGCTGCTCTCCTGCTGTCCACTGTTAATGAACGGGAGAAACACGGTGCAACTGCGAAGGTTCAGCACTCCTGTCCTCAGGAAACATGTGCTTCCATCCTTTCATCCCCTGTGCCCTCATGTCCCAGCCCTGCCACCCTGCTGAGGGATTGTACCTGATGCTTTTCACAAGAGCTGTGGAAGGTGATACTGTTCTAGTTCTGTCACCTGATGCTGCTGCTGAGCATTCCCAGTCCCCTAATTACAGATGTAAATGCAGTGAGTCAGATCTCAATGGATGGCTCTTCCCTGATGCCTTCCTCGTTTGGGTGACTGACTCTTCCTCATTAAGGCTGAATGGAAACTCTCCTATGAAAATGACTGGAAATCCTGTTTTCTGGACAGGTACAGATTTTGTGGAGTACAAAAGCTTCCTAGATTTGACTGAAGGAGTAGTTTGATGTTAAATTGAGGCCAGTCCAGATCTGTCTCATGGCAAATGAGAGAGCAAAAGAACAAGGGTATTTGTTGTGAGCTTCCATTCCCTATTTTCCAGCACTTCTTTTGGGTCAATTTGTTTTAAATGTATACATTTCATGCTATCTAACTGCAAATTTAAAACAAATGCAAAATAAACCAGCTCCCTTTTTTTTTTTTTTTTTTTAAACCAAGTTGTTTTTGTTTTGATTGAAATTTGGGAGAAATGACTGTGCCCTAAAGGCAAGAGGTGTGACCAGCAGAGCAGGGAGCATCCCTAATCCACTGTCTGCAGTGACACTTCTGGCAGGGCTGGGAACTGGGAGGCTCTTTTGTCTCTGACAAAAGGAGCATCATGTTCAAAGCATGTATTACTTGATAAGTTATTCCTCCTGTAGAGATGGAAAGGAAATAACCTTGGAGGCCAGAGACAGAAATTACATTATCCATTATGCCTGGCAGCACATAACCCAGGCTTTAGTCATGGGTAGTTGTAACCATCTGAAGTGCTGTGCTCCTGTGGCTTCCCTGGAAGGATTATTCAGCAGCCTGACCCATTTCATTGTTGGGAAATATTCTCCTTGTATTCAGCCTAAACCCTTCCTTTCTTAATCTCATCCCATTACTCTTAGTTATGCCCCCTGTACAACTGCAGATAATTCCTCTCCCTCCTTGATGTTTACAGCCTCCAGATACTTGTAGGCTGCTCTGTCCTCTTCGCTGTCCCCCAGCTGAGCAATATTTACTTGGCCTTATTATCCTCTCCTTAGAACTCAAACCATGCTTTCCACCCCAGCTGCCTTACTGTGGTCCTCTGCTTCCCTCCAAACATCTTTCCAGTCCCTTCCCTGCCAGTGTTCTGCCATGAGGGACTCTGACTGGCATGCTCCTAGCAGAGCTGGGTGGGCAGGGCTGTCTCTGTGGGGTGTCCTTCAGGACACACACAGGTCCCCATGCCCTGGTGTGGCTGTCATTGCTGCTCCTCTCCCACCTCCTGCAGCTTCTTGGACCAAGCTGTGTTTTCAGCCTGCTTTGCCTTTCTTCTTCCAGATCCTTCCTTGGCTCCTCTCCTTCATCCCAGGGAAAAGGGAGCCAGAAACCAACTCTTCCCCCTTCCCTAGGCAGCAGGACTCACCGAGCTGCTGCAGAGATAACATCTTGCCATGGCTTTCATTTTCTTGCGTCTTTTTTTAACCGGGAGCAGAAGTTAAACCCCAATGGCTATTTGTAGGATTATTAGGGTCAAAGCTGATGGTGGGGGAAGACTCCCAGGGTGTCTGCAGTCAGAGAATCACCTGCCCAGCAGTGCTCCCTCGGGAGCCCTCCCGCAGTTTGCCCCCGGGCTCGGTGGCGGTGGGAAGGTGCTGTGAGGTGCCGTGTCCCCCTTCCCAGCACTCAGCTCCCATCACCCATGGGCAGCCCTGAAACCCGAAACGCCTCCTTCCAGCCCAGGGCAGGCTGGCTGCTAATTCCTCCCAGTGTAAATTCCCACCCGGAGCTGTTTTCCGACGGCGGGCGACGGGGGCTGCCCGGCCACTACAAATTAGAGCGCTGAGTGGCAGCTCTCGCAGGGATGCTGCTCCCTCCTCCTGACACACTGGGCTGCCTCAGGCTGCAGGCTCTTGATCATCGTGGCATGTTCCCTTCGGTGTCCTGCCGTTAATTATTTCTGTGTTGGGTTGCAGTATCATCTTCCCCTGACCAGCAGCGCCTGCAGCAACGACAAGAGCAAAGCCAGCAGGTGACTGGGAGCCCTGGGTGGTGGCTGTGGGGCAGCTGGTTCCGTGCAAGACCTTTCCCTCCTGGATTGCTGTGCCAATCTCAGCAGCAGGATTTTTGCCTTCCTCCTTCTCCGGCATGTGAGTAGGATCCAGATGCACCTTATCAGTGACAGGAGAGACGTGCTGGGGCAGGCAGATGCTCAAGGGCAAGGTCACATATTGAGCTCCTGTGGATGATGCTCTCTGTCCTCCAGCAAGTCTCTGTAGGTGAGATTGTTGTGTTTTGCATGAAGGCAGTGGGGAGCTGGGTTGGAAGGGAAGATTGAGCCCTGGCTCAGAGCAGCAGTGGCCATCTCACACTCAGAATCACCCTGGTCATGACTGCAGGGCATTGACCTTCCTCCTAGAGCAGAAATCCGGCAAGATCAGATTGTGTTGGAGTCCTCTGGTCCAACTAAATCAGCCTGGAGGGACTCAATGCAAACCACCACTTGCACATCGTTAAGGAGCAGCTAATGCCTGTGGTCAGTGTGCTGGAGAGGAGCTCCCTCCAGGAGAATCCATCCCTCCTGTCAGCACCTCCTCCCGAGGCAGGTGGTTACAAATACACAGCTCCTTCGAGATGGAGTGGCCAACCTCCCCTCCAGCAGAGGAGTCAGCTCTGCTTTGGGTGGTGGTGACACTGCTTGTTGCGTTAAACACCCGTGTGAACCCCAGACAAGGTGTGCCCTCGGCAAGCCCCGTTTCATGGCTTTCCTTCCCTAACCCCTCCAGCGAGGGCAGGAGCTCCCTGCAAGCCTGTTCCTGCTGAAACACCCACCCAGGGCTGTGCACAGGGGCAGGGCACGGGGGAGGGCACTGCCAGGGGCATCAGGTGGGTATAGCTGCCTGGGTTCAGTCTTGTGGTGGTACAGGGGTGGAAGAGGAGGCTCCCAGCTGGACACGGTGCGTTGCTCCTTCCTGTCATGCAGCCAGCCCATGGCAGAGCTGTGGGCACAACGGGCACAGCTGGGCACAGCCTGGCCAGTGACTCAGGCAGCTCTGCTGTCAGGCCAGAAAGCATTTACCCTTCAAAATACACTTTGAATAGCACGAAACTGGCACCTCCTTATAATTATGAAGTTGGGGAGTTCTGTTGACAGAGTGAGTCAGGCTGCCTCGTGCTTTGTGAAGGTGGTTGCCCATGTTATGTACACACATGTTCAAGCTCATGACAGGTGGGAAGGACGACTGTCACGCTTTCCTTTCCCTGATTTTAGCAAATTAACATTATTAAGAATACACACAAGTCAATTCACTGATTTGGGAAGTGTAACTTCGTATACTTCTGTCTACATTTGCTATAAACCCATGTATTTTAACATGTTTGTTATTTTGCTTGTTTCAGGTTTATGGTTTGGAAAGCAGCAGCCATTGGCAGCTATTGATCCTCTCTGTTTTGTGTATCTTGGCCTGACTAAATTTGAGACTTAATTACTGCTTTTCTCTTTTGCAGGAAAATATTTCAATTTCTTGTGGGCAGCGTTATTGACACCAGGCAGTATTGTAAAGAAAATGGTTCAGTGTTGCTTGTGTCCTGTTCTTCCAAAGGTTTTGCTTGGCTGCATGTTTGTACAGCAGAATACTTTCTGCTGTTCTTCCTTGTACCTATTCTTTCAGTGAATACCGTTTCACTGTGATCTGACAAGCTCATACTGCTCCAGTGCAACAACTTGTCCATACATATTGTGGTGTTGTGTGAAAGAGCTCCCTCATTATTTCAGCACAGTGTGTATCTCCAGCATTTGTCAAGGCTTGTTTGATTCAAACGTGTTTGTCTTATCAGAGGGGAAAAAAACCCAACCAACCAACCCTTTAGAACTGTCAATGGGGACAATTAATAATGTTAAAAAAACAAGAAGGAGAATAGTGCACCCTAAGGAATGCCTGGCTGTTATGGCACCAATGAGGAAATCAGGTGTTGGAGCCAATTTGGAAATGAGCTCTGTGTCCCAGGCTCACTGCAAGCCCCAAATAGGGAGTGTCCAAATGGCTGGAAGCATCAGGGATGTGAAAGCTCCTGGGTGTCCTCCCTCAGGGACCAACACTGGTCCAGGCAGGACTAAGGTCACCCCTGCCCCTTGTCCAGGCAAGTGGATGGCTGAGAAGTGTGCACTTCTCCTTAGTGCCATTTCTGTATGATGGAATTATTAAATGAACTTTTAAATCATTAGTCAGCAAAAACTTAAAATTTCAGTGAAAAATCTCGAACAGTATTAAAAAAATCCTCGTGGCCTCCAGCTCCATGACTATTTGGAAGACATTAATCATTTAATAGTTATAGTATTCCTTACTCTAAATTTACAGCCAAAAGTAGCTAAGAAGCTGGATTTCATGCTTGTTGACCATTTTGTTTTTCATGCTGACAGGTGGATCAGAGATAAGAATTTCAAGGCTTTTACCTACAAGGCTTGGCTCACATCTCTAATACTAATTTATACTGACATGGCCTCATTCCCATCACTGATGTCATAGAAGTTAACACAGGTGTCAGTTCTGCTCCACAAAACTTCCATGGAGCTCTGGTAAGGTGAGGAGGATGTGTCAATCTTCTGTGGTGGTTTTACACCTGCAAAGCCCCCAGATTCAGTTGCTCTCCAGGGTGAGTGTGTGGACTGTCACTTCTTGCCTTTTTTGCCTCAGGAGCCCATCAGTAAAATGAATGTCACTGTATTCCATTTCAAAATGCTCTGCACTAGCTGTTGTAGGGGTTGTTGGTAGCTGTCAAGAGTTGTTCCAGGCAGCTCTTATATCAGATTAATTTCATTTTCAGATGATAAAAGGATACATCTTTTTATTTCTCAGGATACACTTTAATTTCTTGTTGTTTTATTCCACCCCCTGCCATGCCCCATATCTGAGCTGTCCCAGTGAACAATATCAGCTCTCACATCAGAGGATTTAAATACTTGTACAAGGCAATGTGAACAGCAGAAGGGAAGTGAGATGACTTTACTATTGCTGGGAAAAAGCAGGTCAGTGTCTTTTGTTTAACACTTGCTTTGCTCTTGCCATTCAGTGCAAAATCAAAATTCCCCTTCCATGTGAATTTGCAGCTTAGTGTAACTCTTGGTGTTTTGGAGGAACAGAAACGCAAATTTTGCTTTTGCTTAAATCAGAAAACTGATAAAAATTTATAAAGCTTGGCCAGTATGATCTGATGAGTGTTTAGAAGTGCAGAGGGAAGTTGAACACCCTTGACTTGCAATCTTTTTTGGACTTTTTACCTGTGGACTTCTGTGGAATTCCTCACTTGCTCTGCTCTGTGCTGTGTGGGAGCTCACAGGGTCCCTCTGAAGATAATGGGTCCCTTTGTTTGCAAGACAGAGGGAGAGCAAGACCCCAAGGAGAAAACAAAGATCAGCCTGTGAGTATTATGCTTCTTAATCATGAAAGAGATTAAAATATCTTGAACCAGATATTGCCATAGCATGGGGTGCAAGCATGTGCACGGCTTCTTTTGAGCCTCTCTTTCTTTTCCTTCCTTCGCCAGCAAAGATTCCTGGCAGTGGGATGCAGGGCTGTTTGTACTACTGATGTGGTGCTCTTCTACTCTTACTAAATGGAGCAGAGCAATTCCCACTGCTCCCAACCTGGATTGTGTTGCCAGCACTCAGTTCACTTGGAAAGCATTGGTCTTACTGCACACGTTCAGCACACACTCTTTGAAGTGGTTTCCAGCACTCTCCATAGAAAGAAGGGGGAAAGATAATGTTCCTGTGGAAATTTTGGATAGAGCTGAGCATAACCTTGGTGTCCAGGCTGACATTCAAGATCTTCAAGGCTGTATGTTTTGCTGCTCTTTTCAGCAGCTCCAAGACAACAGACCAAGGCAAGGACAGTCTAAGGTAGTTAGATTAGTCCTCATTTCCAAGTACACCTGCACACCCTGGTCCGTCTTTTCATCCCTGTTTTTCTTATTGCCCTCAATGTGTGCAGAGACCTCTGTGAAAGCAACACCTGCTTTTATTCCTTTTCTACCATTTCATTCCATTAAGTGCATTCTTTCCTGAAATGCTCTGTGACGGCACAATTCCAAACCCTGACACACTGGGGTTTTACTGGGTTCTTTGCACGTGCTCCTGGCAATGATCCACAACCCCTAATTATGACTGCTAGCAGAGGGTCAGTATAACTGAGCTCACAACTTGAGCCCCAGAGCTGGTCTTCCTGCCTGGAACCATGATTTCATGACATTTTCAAGTAGGCTTGGCTGCCAAGGCTTTGTGCTTCTCCAAGGTGAGGCTGGTCCCCATTTCCCCACGACCACTCCCTTGGGAGAGCCACCAGGTCCACAAGACCCAGCCTAGACTAAACCAAATGAAGCATGAGGAAAAAATAGGGAGTTCATTCACATTTTTCCTCAGAGTCTGGGACATGACCTGGAAAAAAGGTACCCCAGGGAGGCTGAGCATCCCTCTTGCAGGGTGGTGGCAGAGCCCAGGGCACGCTGGCTGGGATCAGCTCCCACGCTGCAGCATTAGGCGCCAGTGCTGGATTACTCAACCCTCCTTTTTGATAACGAGCCTGAAAATTTTCCACTGTGCCCCATGTGTGCTGCAGTGCTGGTAGGGAGCACAGTGTCACTGACTATTGTATCAGAGCTTCCTGAATCTTTCAGGAGTTCTGGGTATTTGGGCTGATACCCTGAGGAGCATTTCCATCCCTGTTGCTGCTTTTTGGTCCTGCAGTGTTGCTGCTGAATCCTTTTCCAGTTCAGGTCTCTGTTTACAGGGAAATAACTTGCAATTGCCCCTTGCTTCCTCCTGAGTCACCCCTTGTGAGCTTTGAGTTTTATGGGAAACATGAGCAACTGCCATAAAATCTCAATCTCCTCTGTCCCCAAATGGCATCGTGGATGCAGTACATTGCACATCCTCTTGGATCTTTGGAGCTGTGAGGTGATTTGTGTCCTATCTTCAGAGACACCTCCATCAGCTTCACCTTCCTTGGGAGGTTTGAATAGCCGAGGCTGTCAGGCTCTCATGGAGGATGGCCCAGGTTTGGAAGGCACTGTTCTCAAGTTCAACAGAGCCTCAGGCCAGGCTCTGCTTTGGAGGCTTAATTCCCTTTCCCACTAGACCATCTGATTACAAAGAACCGTGACTGAATGTTGTATGTCGAAATCCATAATCCCCTGCAAATTGTTTAAAGTCTTGTCCATTGAACTGCAGACCTTTATCAGACAACAATTTATGGGATTCCGTGCCTGGCAAATGCAAATATAATATGTGCTGTGACATGTTTTGGTGTCAGATTCTCTGTATTATTGGATAATATTATATAGTTCCAGGCTCACGTGAACAATAACCCCAATTAAAACGTGATCCTTGCCAAAAAGTATAAATAAATCTGTTTTAGGCAGCTCAAGTATTTCCTCGTCAAGCTATTTTATTTTTTAAGCCCCCATTTTTATTTTACAAGTTGCTCTTCTCAGCATCAATCCGTGAGCAGCACACTGTGAGCATCACAGGCTCTCCTTTCATTTTGCTCTAAAAGGCAAATGGGGAACAGCACTTCCATGGCCAAAAAACCTTGTGCTGGATGACGTGAATCAAAAATTGTAAAGTTGCCTCACATTGAGAAAGAGATTTTCTGTCCTTTTTTCCTTTTTACTGAGGTTAACTTTGCTGCACTGGGAAAGATGTGTAGTCTGGGAAAGACATGTAGTCTGTGCAGAGGGTTGTGGTGCAGATACCCTCGAGCAAGACCTACACAAGCAAACAGCAAGTCAAAGGCAGCGAAGATGGACAGCGTGTTGCTGCTCCAAATGAGTTATCCCAGGCTCAGGGCTGCATTTGGTACCCAAAATACTCAGAGCTTCTGGTACCCAAACAATGTGCTTTGGGCAGTGGGATATATTTTACAGAGGCATCAGCTTGCTTGGTGCAAACTCACAGATCTCAAACAAAGTAGTTAATTTTCTTTTTCAGTGGAGATGTGCTGAGATGCTTAAAATAACGTTTGCAGCCATTAGGCTGTGCTCAAAAGTGGTGCAGATCTTGGGGGTTTGCTTGGAATGGGATTGTGCTAAGTATAAGGATTTACTGCTTTCCTCACAGTTGGATGCTATATTTTATTCTACCAGTAAATAATGAAGGCAGAAGAATCGCAGTTTAAAATCTTAGAGAAATTTGTTTCTTAACTTCTTACTGGGTGGCTGGACTTGGGGAAAAAACTTATTCCTTGCCTAGGTAGTTAAAAGGTGTGCAGTGAATGAACATTTCTAGTCATTTCTGTTTGAAGAGGTGGTTCACATAAGCATTTCCATGAACTTCATCCTCATCTGGAGAAAAACACAACTAGGAGGTGAAAACAAAGAAGAAAAAAGGGGTCAAACATGCTGCAATATAACTTGGGGCAGCTCTGGTTCAACATGAGAGAAACTGGAGTGAGTTAAAATGTGTAGTGTGGTGGTGAGGCTCTGTGTGTGGGGAAGATGTAAAGTCCAGCAGGATTGTATCTCTGCAGGGAAATCCCACCACTGCAGAGATGGCATCACTTTCCTCTCCATGTTCCCCAAACCTGTTGTGATCCTGAAGGATCAGAGGCCTGGCTGGGACTTTTTTTTCCTTACTGTGCACTCAAGTAATTCTTAGCTCTTCACTTGGGGTCCTGCAGGCTGGGGAGGGTATATTTTTAAATGGTGTTAGTGGAAATTTTGATTCAGGGCTTTCTGAAATCCCTGGAACTGAAGGCTTGAAGTCCAGGCTGCTGCACCGTTTCCCTGGACACGTCTTCTTTTTTCTGCCTGGAAACTTTATACCAGTGGAATTAGGGGATTTTACATATTTATCCAGGATTTCCAGCATCTGGTGTGTGGCTGGAGCAGTAGCCCTGCCACTGACATAGACCCCGTGTGCTCCCACATGGCTGTGCAGCCTGGGGCATCCCAATCCCATCCCCGGGTGAGCTGTGTGTGCCCATCCACCACGGGAGCCATGTGGGTGACCTAAAGCTTGCCAGGAGCACGTGCTACAAAGCACAGAGCTCATTTTGGGCAGCTCCACACCGATAAAAGAAGTTGCTGTTGGATCAGAGCCTGAGCTCAGCTGTCCTGGTGGAAATCAGGAGCGATGCTGCTCCGAGGGATGTAGTTTATCCATGAGAAAGAAAGACTCAGCTGTGGGAGTGTGTCATGCAGCAGAGTGACTGAGGGCACTAATGGCATGGGAATGGCTGGTTCTTTTATTCTCTAACCCATCATTTGTTGTAACAACCCACAAAGTGCTTTGCTCTCAGGTAAATTCTCCAAGAGAAGTGGTTTCCCCGTTTGCCTCTGGACAGTAGCTCGGTCTGAGGGAGCTAAACCCAACCAATCAATGAGGGATAAGAAGAAAACCGGTTTTAAGAGAACTGATGATAAATTTACACCAGACTTGGCAGAAGCCTGTGATGTTGGATCCAACCAAAAATTGGCTCCATGGAGTTTCCTTAGCTCTTTGGCTCTGTCCTCATGAACTGATTTCAGCCTCAGTCAGAGAAGGTGGAAGGATTTCCAGCACTTCCCTCTGCTCTGCTCCTCCCATGACCCATCCCTTGGTCCTGCTGGCACCTCATGGCATGTGACAGGGGAGGTGCTGTGAGCATCGGTGGGGTGGAAAACCCAAGCCCTCTGTTTATGTGTAAATAAAGTCTTCTCTTTCTGAAGTATTTTATTTTTTTTCCCCCGTTTGCCAGGTTTCTTTAATGCATTTTCTTGACGCATTTCCAAGTTGCACGAGAAAGAAAGGAAGCATGAGAAGAATGAGGAAGCATGAGAAAAATGTTGTTTAAATGCATCTAGGCATTTTTGTTTGTCAAAACTCTGTTCACTCTGTAAATTTGACAACGATTTCAATAAAGTTTTTATAAAACTGAAATAGAGAAACATGAAGCTTTTCATCCAATATGTCCAACACAATGAATAAACTGGAACAACTGAGTTTTACCCTTTTTTTTTTTCTCAAAGTAGTGTTGAAAATATTGTGAAGGGACAGTGAAAAATTGTGGTTTAAGGTTGTTTATACTTTGAGCTAAGGAAAAGTAAGAAGCGAGGTAGTTTTTATATAATTTCAACTTCCAGGAGAGCTTTCTGTGTAAAAAAAATTATCCCATTCCCATGGTTCCATGAAGGGCCATTCATTAACTTTTTGGGGGAGATGAACAAAATCCAGAGAGCTTTGCTAAATATGGGAACCGACAACTAACACACTATTTAGGAGAGACAATAGAAATCTTTTTGATGAGGTAAATCTGACCAGAGATCAACTTTGTTCAGGATATTTTCTAATAGGAAAGAAGCAGTGGGGTAATCCAGATCCCTTTGAAAATTTATTGCTGTGCTCAGGAATTCCTCGTACATCCCAGGACTGGGAATCTGAGCAGCAGGCTGCTGTGGCAAGTAAAAAAATAAATGGTGTTATCTTGATAGCCAGATAACACAGTATCTGCTCACATAAAGTCATTTGGAGAATATTGTTTGTGAAAACCTCTTTGCTTTGGATCCATTCCTTCTCCTTTCCGTTTTCTGATAAAAAATCCTAAACACCAAGCAGTTAAAGGCTGCCATAAAACTGAGAAGAAACACTGACACTGGTGCTTTATCATGCTCCATCTGGGAGGCGAGCCAGCTCTTCCTACTTCAAGTTTATTTCTCCTACTCTGCTTTACCTCAGATAATGTCTCATAAACAGTTAAGAGGGTCATTTGTAAATGTCTTGGAATGGTTATTGCTCTCATCATAGGCTTTGGATCTTCGTGCTTTCAGTTAGTGAACATCAAGGTAAAAATCAAAACAAATTCCCCAGCCCAGGGAAATGACTGTTTGGGAATTTCTTCTGTTCCTAGGACAGAAAAGTTGCTATTTTTCTCCACCTTGTTTTTAAATTGTAAGCTTCATCTCTCATATTAAGTGAGACTTGCTTGCTTTCCAAGCTTGGTATATGACTGAATTTCTGCTAAACCAAGGACTAGAATACCTAAACCAAGAGCTCAGATGGAGCATTTTGACAGAATATGGTCCCAAAAAAGTGGGTTACTGAGCAGCAAAGTCTTGGGGGGTGGGGGGGTGTGCAAACTGCTTATTTCAACCAACCCTGGATACATTCTACCCAACCATTTGTCCTAGCTTTGTTAAATGAATTAAACCCCTGGTAGCCAGCAGCAGCAGCATGTGCTGGGAGGGCACTGAGAGCTGCTTTCTCCTTCTCCTCATTTGTGCCTTGCTCATTAGTACTCCTTTCTTTTTGGGAAAAGAAAGACCCCTGCCTGCAGGCATTACCTGGGTGCTTGCAGAACCCTGTTCCAAGGGCAGTGGGTATGTGATATATCTTAATATATCACCACATATTTATGCCCTGGCTCTGTCCATCAGCACATGACTCCCATGGTTGGGGGTGCCCCTGGAGCCTCACAAACCAGGCTCTGCAGTGCCCCAGTCATGGCATGCAGGGCAGTGGCAAGGAGCTTATAATGTACAACTTATAATGTGCAAAACAAGCATCTCTGTGCCCTGCTCTGAGCAGAAGCAGCAATAAGGGCTCCATCCCACACTGCTGTGTGTGTCAGGCCTTGCTGTGAAAAATGGCTGTTTGGCTAATTTCTTGGGACTGTGTTTGAAGAGGCAGCTGTGTAAAAAGACATTTACAATAATCTTTCATGTTCTCCAAAGGAAAAGAATCCACCTGTGTAATCTTTTAAGTTAAGCTTCCCTCAGGTCTTGTTTAATGTTATGAAAATGGCAGCTCATATAATTTTATTATCTGAGCTAAATATGATTCCTTCTCTGTCTTCCAGCTATTTCTCCTAATCCGTATCAATAAAACTACAAGGATATAATGATTTTATAGGCTGCTGCTTCTTCATCTTCTTTCTTGTATTACTTCAAGTGTATTCTCTTCAAGTAAACCAATTAATCTCACAATTAGAAACCCAAAGCAACATTATGCAACCCATACAGCTACATCAGTCAGGAGTGCAGAAGCAGAGATGACCAGATATTTACTTGTGATGTCCTAGTTCTCAAAGGATTTGTCAGGAAACAACAAAGAGAAGAATATGTTGAACTGGGAGAGGAAATGAGGTTTCCTTGTAAGTTTGATTTGGATTATTTAAGGATGGGCTGTTTGGAGAAGTTCTGCTCTGAGCATCTCTGCTGTTCTCTGGCTGTAAGACAAGGAAAGATAATTTCCCTGGATTTATTGTGTACAAAGAGTGTGGTAGGGTGGTGGTCTAAAGCTTTGGAGGAAGCCGCATCTGACCAGAGAAATCAAACTGCAGGAGGTGCAACAAATTAGAAATTGTTATTTTCTGCCAATCCCAAGGAACTCATAACTGCTTTGAATAATGAGATGCAAGGCTGGGGCTTGTAGACTCAAACCTCATCTCTTTGCCTTGAGCAAAATGGGTATCTTCTGTGTCTTGACCCTCCATAAGACAGGAGTGATGAGAGACACCTACTTCAAGCAACGTCTGAGATTCCAGCTGATGTTTTTAGTGTGCCCTGCAGCGATCACTAAGTAATTATTATGCACTAATTTTTTTTTCAGCCCAAGCCTGTAGTTCCTGCTCACTCAGGGGTAATTTTAGACTGCTGCAGTCAGTGTGGTATCATGGCTGAAGCTGGTCTGAGTGGAGGTATCGTGGTCTGAGCTTTAGCGAGGCAAAAATCTCTTCTTGTGCAGCACAATATATGTCATTGTAGGCAGAGTGTATTAGTTATCCTTTCATACATGGAAAATAAATGACCGTAAAGCTCCTCAAGTCACACTGTCTGTATCAATTGTCCGTGTCTGCAGAGATTCCAATACTGGATGTCAGTGATTTAAAAACAAAATTAAATGCTCCAACTAATTATAGTTCTGTGCACATTAAGTTACCTCTGAGTATTTGCAGCTGTCAGGTTCAAATATTTCTAATAACTGTGGCTGTGACATTTGTTCAACAGATGAGGTAAGAATAAAAGATAAAGGGGCAACAGCCTGGGTTGAGGAATGGAAAGGAGATTGATGCCATGAGCACTGTAACACAAGTTTGAAGGTAGACTTGAATGCACCAGATTTTGCAACTAAAATTATGCAGCAGGTGGTAACGCTGGAGACCAACAGGGAGAAAACACTGTGTGGAGGAAATGTTGAGAAATATGTGTTACTCCAAGCCCAGAACTGAGGAGGCTGAATGTCAAGGTTTCTCTCAGGATGGTTTTAAGGTCCTGGAGCAGCTCATGTCATTTCTGTTGTGTTTTCCCATGGAAGGAGGGCAGCACTGTGCAGATGGTTGTCTTACTCTAAAATGCATAAGGACCAAATCCTCTGTGCAGAAGCCTTCACCTCTGGGCTTCCCTGCAGCACAACCTGGTGCTTGTGTCTGCTTCACCCTGCACCAGTCCTGCATTTCCCTTCCCTTTTCTGCACAGGTCTTCACTCTTTCCAAGCTGTACTTGGAGGTTTCAGGCCTGGAACACCCTGTCTGTATCTCACATAGCTAACTTTTCTCTTTTTTCCCCCTTCCAAATAATTTTTTACACATTTCTGTCCTCAACCCCTTCAACATGCTGTGTGTAAGACACGAGATAACAACAGCAATATAGTTTTTCAAAGACTTCCACTGAGAATTCCCATCATGACATTGCTGACAGGAGATACCTTAAAGAGAAAGCACTGTAAGGAATAACACGTTTGGTTTTTTTGGTTTTTTTTTGGTGGTGGGAGGAGTGGAAGGAGGAAAGATTAGTAGACTATTCTCAATGTGTACGACTCAGAACTGTGATCTTTGCTGTAGAATCCAACTGTGCAGATCTATCAAGTTCAGCCATGCTGGGGTATGCCACACAGGTGGATGGTTTAATCTTGACAGTTGAGCTTCCAAATGAAAGGAGACAGAAAAAATGAGATGAAAAAAAAACATGCTAAAACCTGTTCAGCTCCCAGCCAGGCTTCGGAGCCGTGCTGCTGGATAACACTGCTGCTCGTGGAACAAAGGCTATGGGTGGCTCTTTCAGCCCCTGGTACTGTACTGGTTTTTCTAGAGCAATTGTAAAATAGCAAGTACCCTCCCACCTCACAAAATAAAGGAGGTGGGGTGCAGTTCTGCTCTGATGAGGGAGAAGCAGCAACCTGGATATGTCCTTGCAGAGCTTACCCTGAAATGCAGCTGAGATCCCTGAGCAGACCGTGTGTTTCACAGGGGAATGATGACACCTAAAAATCTGTTCATTTAGGACCGGGTCTTCCAAACTCCACATCCTGCATCCACAGAGTCCCTATTTCATTTAAATAGGACAAAACATCCAGTTCTCAGCAGGAATATTTCAGAGCTGCCTTGCTCACCCACCAGCTTCACACCCTGCTGCCTCTGGAACGCGGCAGGTTTGGGTGCACGTTGCATCTCTGCTGCAAACTTCCAGATGCATGGGCAGAGCTAGCATGGCTTGGGTTAGCATTAAAAAAGGGAAATGTTAATGAAATGCTTAAGCACATACCTATGACACAATCTGAAACAGGTGGATGTGGAGCCATTGAAGGGCTCATGCTTCACTCAAACCATATGTGAAACTCCTGTTGCCATCCTAGGAGCAATGATCAAGGGCAGGAGATGGCTGTTAGTGAGCATGATTTAAAACTGACTTTAGAAAGAGTAATTTATGCTCTGGAGCCTCCTCAGATGTGTACCCAGTAGGAAATTCTGTAGCTACACCTGTTTACACATCTTTCGGCTCTCTGAGATGCTAATGAGAAACCCAGCCCTCACTGCACGGGGAGAGACTGTAACAATTACTGAGCCCCAGAAAGAAAATGGGTCTCACTGACTGATTTATCAGCAGGCTTTCTTGGAGGACAGATAATTCATGCCAGGAGTTTTGAGGGGCCACCAGGCTGCACTCAGGTTTTGCTGGACAAGGCTGGAGACTGCATCCAACAGCACTGGTAACACAGTGCTCTGGAGCCAGGGACCGTCCAAGACAAAGCTCCCTTTCACCTCTTTTCGTTTTTGCTTGCAACTACATTTTTAAATATCCATCTGCCCTTCATGTTTGTGAAGACTTTTAAACTTTGATGGGGTTTCAGATGGTGTCACTCCTGTTGGGAAGCATTCTTCATTCTTGGCAACACGTGCACTTGATGGCCTCACACTGCACCAAGATTCACTGGGGGCTCAGCATCTGTTTGACATCCCCCTGCCCTGACCCCTGGCCATTAGTGCTGCTTGTTAATGAAGGTAGAGAGAAACCAGTGTCCCTGGACTCGGGATGCATGCAGGAGCAGGAGACCACCTCATCACACCCAGTCCCCAATGGTGCCCCTCCAGCTGCAGGAGTGGAGCATCCCGCAGGAGTGTGTTGGCTCTCTGGAGAGACCTTCCCTCACCAGATGTTGAGAGAGGGGCTTCCTTTGGCCATGGTCACCCTCTAGGAAACCACAGAACTGTGGCAACTATTCCACAGGACAGAAATAAGGCTGAGTTAGACAACCTGTCCTCTTCCTAAAATCCCCAGGAACTTTCTCCTCCAAAGCCTCACAATCTCCCCAGCAAGCTTCCCCAGAAAAGTGAGGAATGGGGGAAAAGCAGAGACAGTCTTTGAAGAGCTAGTGAAAACCTGCAGTTGTCAGAGATGCCCAAAACTGGGGCTGGATCACGGGGTGGCACCAGAACTCCTCTGCACAGCAGTAGGTGTCTGCACCTCTTCATACCTCGGGAGTTTGGGCTGGGAGTGGTGGGAGTGAGGAAAACCCTCGGGGAGCTTGCAGGATCAAATGGTTGTTTAAGCACTAGTCATTATAATTTTGTTTGTGAAGCATCCCTTTACTTTGTTAAAGATACATAAAACATGGTAAAAGATGAATAAGGCTCAGTGCAAATGGCCTTGCATGTTTAAGAAACCGCTCCTGCAGTTTTGGGGTGTGATTCCGTGGTGCAAATACACTCCCATCAAAGCCACTTGTAGACTCCAACGCCAGTCTCATCATTCCTCTTCCTAAAATCAGATTGCAAACCAGCAACAAGACTTCTGCTTAATTATAGCCTGAGGAGCGATGTTTGGGCCGGGACTCACATCAGATTTCACACTGATAGACGAGGAGTACATGTGCTGATACCATCTGCAGGTTGGGCACAGCTCAGCTCTCAGGGGTGCACACCATGGTGAGGAGCCACCCTGCCACACCATGTCCCTGGCAGGTCCCCTGGGCTCAGTGGGACCCACGCTGGGACCAGTGAGTACATTTCTTTGCTGAGCCAAACACAGCTTTCCGTCATGCAGCCTTGTGCTTGCCCCTCCTCTCATCCCTGAAAGCCTTGGGAGTGGGAAGACTCCTTTTTCTCTTTGCATAAGCAGGACATAAATTCAAAGGGTTCTGCTGAATATTTGTTAAGATGCATATTTATGTGCAAAACCCTCCCTACCCCTCAGAAACCGTTTAGTTAAAAGAGGATAAAGATGATTTACTTATGCCTTAGGGCTGTTGCTATTTAAACACTATACATTTATGTCTATTTACTCTGGTATTTACTAAAAAAGCATAGTTAAATTAGCAGTCACTGCCTCTCCTAAACTGTTTCTGAAGGCTCTTACAGCACTTCTTTAAGAGAACGAACTCAGGGATGAACAAACCACGTCATTCTGGCTGTAGGACAGTGAAAGCAAACGTCCTTTTCCAGTGGCCACAGGGAAAGAAAATGATGTCTAAGGATTCCTCAGTGTGACAAACTGCTTATTTTGGTGAAAACCCCAGCTTTGCAAACTGCATTGTCACCACACGCTCTCTGCAGCATCCCTGGGATGCTTTGCTCTGTCACCCAGGTTCACATGCAGGTTCCTGCTGTTCCATGAGCTCCATAAATGGTGCATAGGAGCCAAAATCCCCAGGATTCTCCCCCTTTGAGCTTGCCAAGGTTCTTTTTTCTGCTCAGGGGTATTAGCAGTAATGACACTGGTGCAGTCGATAACTGGCTGGCTGTGCTTAATGACCCGAGGCACGACAGCTCCTCTCAGCTGGCTCCCAATCCCCAGGAAATGCACCCCGGCCTGATTACTGTCGCCTAAAGAGTCACACATGTACCCTGGGAACCTCCTCTTCATTAACTTCACCTGTGTGCAGAGGGCTGCTGCACAAACATATTTTTTCAATCAGATAATGCATTTTCAATTAAATGACTTGGTTTCTCCCAAGTTTTCTCTTCCTTTCCCACTGTACAGGAGCTATCTGCTTTTAATGCTGTAATGGGACCTTGCCATAAAGTTGGTTGTGCCCTTCTGAAGTGACAGTGATGGCAATTAAGATGTGTTACAGTTTTCCACTGAGTGTATTTGTACCGTATGGACATGCAACATGGCTCAGAGCAGAGGCTGTTCCTGAAAATTCAGGGCAAGATGTGACAGATGAGAATTCCTAGTGAAATTCTGAAGAACTCTGGGCAAGCAGGAAGCTCTGTATTCCCGTACCTGCCTGCCTGGAGTTCCCCCTGCAGATGACTTTGGCAGCGGTTTAAGAAAGGAGCACACATGTTTTTTGTGAGTATAATGAATGATGTATGGCAAATGTTTGCAGAGTAGCTGAGAAGAAAAGCTGCTGGGGCAGGGCTTTGGGTTTTCACACCGCAATAGTGAGCTAAGGAGTGGGACCTGGAGATAACGTGGCTTTGGGGGAGTGCCGGCAGGGTTGAATTCAGCATGAATCAGGAGACTTTTTTGAACAGTGAGATGAAAAATAGGAAAGTGTTTCCACTCCAGAAACAACGTTCTCCCTCTAAATGAATGTTTTCCAGAGTTGTTGAACCATGGTTGTTCCATGTTTGAGACTTAGCCTTTGGTGGCTGGTGGGAAATTGTGTGTGCTCCAGAATGAGGAACAAGAAAAAGAACAAATCTGCTCTTTCCCAGACAGAAAGAGGCCACCAGCACCCAGAAACAGACTGGGATGGCCCCAAGGACCAGGTTGCCTCCTGTGCAGCTCTGTTGGGAAGTGAGGGAAGGGGGTTGCTGGTCCAGGTGTCATTCCCTGGGTTGCTGGTGAGCCCAGGAATGGCATTTTGCAGGTGAGGCAACAATCCTGCGGCAAAAAGTTATCCCTCAGTCTTGGTACCCAACTGGATTTGCTGAAACTGCTGGTGGTTTCATCTCTCTAAGCCCTGTCCCAAACTTTGCAGCTTGTCACACTTGTCATTGCAATGTGGGAATGACTCATGAAGGCCAAAGACATCTGGAAGTAGCAGATTCAGGCTGTGCAAAAAAATGCCTTATTTCTGAAGTTTTTTATTTTTCTCCTGAGCAGGCACCAGCTCTCCAGGACTGCAGAGTGCTTTGGGTGGAAATTCTCGTTTTGTTTTGCTGTGGTTGAAGGGTAGAAAGGGGGCAAATAAGTGAGATGCTTTTCCAGCCCTTAGGCAAGGTGGACTGGATGCTGGGGGCTCCCATACAACTTTTTTGCTCAGGAAAGAATATGGGTCAATTTATTCTGTTTTCTTTTTAGTATCACATAAGGGTTAGAAAAGATCCCTTATTTTTAAAGTGGTTTTTGCTTTGCTAATGTGGCTTCAACAGTCTTCTGAAGAAAGTGGTACAAAAGAAACGATGTTTGGAGCAATTTCCCATGTATAAAATGTTAAATAACTTTACAATGAAAAGTGAAGTAAAAAACTTTGAAGCATACTTATTCCTTGTTCTTGATGAATTCTTAAAGCTTGCATTGCATGGAGACTTTTTTCAGGGAAAAAAACATGAAAAACCCATAAAAAACCCAAACCCTTTGGCATGTTTAATGGAAATCAATCTGAACTGAAGTTTCAGCTGTTGGTAAATCAATGCCATCCCTGTGCTCTCTGTGAATACTTTCCCGTTCCTTAAAAATCATGCTTGTATTTGTTTAAAAAAAGGCTGCTCAGTGTTTGGCACACAATGAACTAGACATTGATGGTGCTTTAAAGTGATTACAAAGGAGTGTGAGCTCCTGTAACCCATCTTTGGAGGACAACCATTCCAGCCTGCTCAGACCTCCCTCTGACAAGGTCCTGCTGTGGGATGCACTCGTGTCCCTGCTGATGGCTCTGGGCAGGGACATACATGAGGCTCTCCATACATTGTGCACTTCCCAGAAAGCACTTTTCCCGTGGCCTGAGCCCACTGGAATCAGGCTGCCTGTGAGTGGACCACAGTGTGCACTGCAGCTCCACCTCTTTAGCCGTGGAGCTTGGCAAACTGGGCCGTTTGCCATCAGCTCTGTGTCCTGGGAGGTTGTCACTCATCCCTTGTAGCAGCCTCTGCCTGCAGCCATCCATCACCGTGTCAGCAGCAAGCCCTCGCTTGCTCCTGTCCATGGATCAGAGTCAAAAGAAAGAGGCAACCAGGGAAGGGAGGAACAGGTCTGTGAGTCTTGGTGTCATACCCTCAAATGTGCTTTTTTCTGGGTGAGTGGCCCCTGGTGAGTACCAGCCCCACCCACACTGTGTGGGGGCATGGCACAGCACCAGCACACTGGGCACAGAGCACAGACAGGTCTCTCCAGCTGGTTGCACCTTCCCTGGTACCACTGGGTGCCACTGGCATGCCAAGGCCCTTGCCAGGTGGAGGAAAGGTCATACAATAAATCTGCCATCTAAAAGTAACCTGCTGGTTTGCATGCTTAGGTTGTCCGTCTGGTTTTATACTAATTCTCCACATCCCACAATGTCACAGCTCTTGTCTTAGACGTGTGCAGGACAGATTTCCAGGCTCTATGAGATAAGCACCAACTCTAGGAATTAGCAATCTGAATGCCCTTGAAGATTCCCACACTTTTGCCCAGTCCCACATAATTGGGAGGATTACCCAGACACTCCTTAAAGGTGCCATGGGAAGAGGGAGGCTGTGGGATCCAG
This sequence comes from Corapipo altera, assembly GCF_003945725.1. Classification (NCBI taxonomy): domain Eukaryota; kingdom Metazoa; phylum Chordata; class Aves; order Passeriformes; family Pipridae; genus Corapipo; species Corapipo altera. Next base: position 13,506,332 of record NW_020884887.1, on the reverse strand, counting down.
TGCCAATGCCTTCCTTGAGGATTTTTCCTGCTGGAAACATGCAAGGAAAGGACACTTTTGAATTGCTTGTGCAGATATTCACAGGTCCTGAGTGCATAATGTGCATCCCTCCATGTGTACACTGCATGCCTTTGCCTTGTTAATTGGCATGGGCATCTTTTCCCTGTGGCACCTCCCTGTCCCTACAGACAGCACAGACTGGGTGACCTGCAGGAATAAAGGATTTTTCCCCCCATCTCCGCTGCTGCAGGAGCTGCACAAGGGCTGCCTTGCATGGCAAGCACTCGCATTATCTGCCCCATATGCAGCCATCTGGTTCTGCTGAAGGTTTTGATCTCTCAGCCGGGTTTGATTTATGTGGCAAGAGCAGCGACATTCCCGTCGGAGAAGCCGAGCGTGATGGTTAACGTTGCCACTGCTTAAGGGTGAAGTTGGATCCCACCAAGGCTGAGTTTTAGGTTGCCCCTTATTGGACACATCTGGTGAGGGAAAGGCTCTCTCCTTGCCCCTGGCCCACTCTGGCTGGGTTTGGGCCAGGCAACGTGGAAGCCGTTTGCATTTTCAATGCCTCCCGACTTGGTTTGCGGGAACGCCGTCGAGGTTCGGGAAAACGATACTGGAGGATATTTTTGCACTACAAGGAAAAACGATGCAGGGGTTTTTTAACTTGGTATAAAGAGGGTTTTGTCCCCTGCTGTGAGGGTGGCAGCATCAGGCTGTGAGTCCCTGTGATGAAGAGCCTCCATGAAGTGTTTTGTATGGACAGTGCTCCTGGGCACTCATTATGTTTTGTACAGAATGTCACAACACCACACACTGCTTATCTTACATCCTGAGTCCTCCTCATGGACACTGATGGTTTTTCTCCTTTTCCTTCACTTCACAGAGGCTGTGAAACACCATATTCAATGGTTGGGTACTTGAAACTCCTTTTTGTGCTTGGTTTTTTTTTTTCAGGTAATATGACTTATCATGATACATTATCATAACTTTTTACTATTTCCTTTTTGCAAAGTTCATGAATGAATAGTCATTAGGTCCAGCTAAGAGACCTGGTTATTGAAGGGATTATCCCTGTCTAGGAGAATCCCAAAGAAAAACTGAAATATAAAATTAGTCTAATCCAGACTTCTTTATCTTCATTTCCCAGTGAAATCCAGCTGACCTTGGGTGAGATGCATTGACTTATATTGAATGAGCATTGTACTGGCACAAAGCTTTTTGGGATGGGAACTGAGAAGAGAAAACTTCAATTGAAATGTCATAGGAAAGTTGAGAAGGCAAAATATACCGACCCAACGTGGAGCAAGCACAGCCCTCCACAGCAGGCAGGGCTGGTAAGCCCTGAAAAAAGTGATTTGTTAAGGTTTGGGTGTGTTTCTGTGATGCAGATACTGGAAGGAATTTTTATGGGATCTGGCCCTGGAATTGAGAGGATTAAATAGCAAAGGAAAAACCAATGTGCTATTCGTAACTGATAGTGCACAGAAATGATAGTTCTGGTAGGAGCTGGAATTTGAGTCCCAGTAGCTTGTAGCCAGCCATTTCTAACCATCTGTGAACAGCATCAGCCTGGGAGTCAGGGCTGGAGAAAGAAGCTGTCCTGGATTCCTTCATGGCTTCAGGAAGGATGTCCCATGGTGGGGAAAGGGGACACAACCCCCCTGGTTGGTTTTCTTTTTTTTTTGAAGCCATTAGTCCATGTGTCAAAATTATTATTCCACGTGTGCTGAGTTGTTGGTGCTGAAGGGAAGGTCTGCAGTGCAGGGTCAAACCCAGCCTGAAAATGCACAAGACAGGAAACAAATCACCGAAATCTCTCTGCAACCCCACAGCCCACACTCCTGCCTGAGAGCAGCAACATGCTGTGCATCATGTGCTGCCATGGAACACTGATCTGGGTTCCATCAGCAGGCTTTGCACTTCTTCCTATTGAATTTAAACCAAAATACACCAATGTTGTGGTCAGGCTTGCAGGAGAGAATAAAGGAGGTAATGTGGTCTGGGGGTTTGAGCACAGAACTGAAAGTCGTTTCAGGGTTCAGTCCTGAATCCTGGTAATTCAAGGTGTTTTCTGGGCTCAATCCACACCTGTCTGTGCTCCCTTTCTGTCCTGTGCATCATGATCTTGGACCATGGTGAGACTCAGGTAATTTCCAGGTACTTGGAGGAATGCTTGTAGCCTGGGATGGAAGGTGGTGCAGAATGATCACCCGTTGTCTTTTGTATGTGCACTAACCCTGAGCTTGAATTTTGCTGCCAAAATAGACCCTTGAAGTGGTCTATGGTGCTGTCTCCAGGTCCTGCCTACGTAGAGAAGCTGGAGTGTCTGAGGGAGAATCAGGGACCAATTCCACCTCATCCGCATCTCCCTTGGCGCTGGGATGTGTCACCTGAGCCAGAAACGTCGGGATTTGAAAAGGCAATTGTTTGCTGCCAAGCATCTGGGAGTTGCAAAGGTGCTTCCAAGACTTTCTGACTTGTCCAAGAATCTTAATTAATGACTCAGCAAGTGATTCCCATGGCACTGAGAGCCCTGTGTCCAACACCACAAGGAGCAGTGGTCCGTGTCTCCGGGATGGAGCGATGCTGCAGCTGAGGCGGGTGAGGGGTGCTGGGATGGCAGCTCTGGGCCCTGCTGAGCCTGGGCTTCTTTTCTCTCCCAGACCCATGGAGCAGCAAACCCATGGGATGCCTTTCCTGTTGGATATCTTGCATTTTGAGTGGGGCCATTGCCCCGGTGGGAGGAGGGAAGGAACGCCAGGCCTGCAAATTAGCATCAAAGGCTTGGTGCGAGGTTTATGGGGACATTTACTAGTGTTGTTTTCATTATTTGCACCAGTCTTGGTTCTAGGAGTTCTCATTAAAAGCGTAATAAATGTAAAAATATTTTACAGGCCAATAAAAGTTCCAAAGCAAAAATAGCTTTATATAGTGTGATTTTTTTTTTTTTTTTGCTTTTACAAAATACTGTGTGGTATCATCTTGAACCTGCTGATGGGATGAGGGAAGCCCCTCCATTCTGGGGCAGTGTAAGGGGACAGGATGGGGATCAGGAGTCCTTTCCAGCCAATTAATTTGTCAGGTAATGGGTAACTCTCACAATCACTGACTTCGATGAGAGCACATTAGCCCAAATACAACCTTTTCCTCTTTTTCCTGTGGAAAAAAAGAGAAATCCAGATAATTTCTGTTATTGGTTTTTTTTTTTCTGGTTTAAAAAATATGAAATATATCCAGAAAGGCACTGAAATAGGACTGACAAAGGGAAAATGCATTAATGTTTTCAAGTTCCTGTATAAAATATTCTTGCATAAACACATTGTATGTAGTCAGAGCTGGTCTATAGTTTCTGGAAGTATGTTAAACAAGGAGAGTGATTTTTGCCAAATCTTCTGTTACATTTTGGGATGTGCAGTCCTTTGCAGAAGGACAGAACTAAAACAAGGAAACACTTTGGAATGAAATCAGCTTGGAGGTAATCCAAAAATCTTGTGGAATGGGTGGAGACGAAAAAAAATCGAGTTTAACCATTAAATCATCCAGCAACTTGGTATCCACAGCATTTATCTTCTTGTCCCAAAAATAATAACGTTCCAAAGTCATCATGGCATCTAAACATCTCTGGTCATGGAGCAGACGAATTGGTCCAGAAACGCTAAATTTATCTGTCTCACCCGGGTTATCCTAATAAATACTGGGTTTTGCAAATGGAACAGCTTTAAAAATGAACATAGATGTACTTGACCTAAAAGAGGCTGGAGGTGTCAGCTGCTGCAGCCTGTGGACCTCCTTGCTGGAAAGCCAGCTTATGATTGATTCCTGGTTTTTGGGCTCTGGCATTTGCAAATGCTGTGACTATTTTTTTTTTTTCCAGATGGACTTCAGAAGCTGCTTTTGTAATTTTGCATGAACAACGATTTTTGCTCATGCCGGGTTTTAGTCTCAATTTTTTTTAATTTTAGGAAAATTAACCCTGAGTTTGGGGAGAGGGAATGAGGAGGAAACAGGTTTCTCCTCCTAGAAAGAGCCTCTGCCTTTTCCCCTGCCTGCTCACTGAGCTGGCCCATTGCCAGGATTAGGAGGGCATTAGCTCACGACCACCAGAAAGGTGCCATCACCACAACAATGGCACGACCAGCTCAATGCCATTTGTGAAATTCAGGTCAAGAACTGATGCCAGGCAAAAACACTGAAGCACTTGCACCCCTTCTAGCAGGTATGAGCAGAAAGCTGAGGAAGACAGTGCAATTGCACCACAGATTAATTGGGGTCTTCAACCTGAATCCTCCACTCCTGTTTTTTTTTTCTGTGTGTGTGTCTGTGACCAGAACTGAGAGTTTCTCTGTGAGGCTACTGGAAGGGGAGGCACAAACCAGCCAAAAGTCACACAACATTTTCTTAAGAGGAAATAAATTTAGATCCTTGCCTTTTTTTTTTTTCTTTCTAAAATGTTGGAAAGAAATGTGGCACTTGGGATTGGGATGGTGACTGCAAGAAAACATGGCTGGTTTTACTGCCCTTGCTGTTGTGCCCCAAGGCCACAATTAGGTCTGGAATCCCATTGTGCCAGGCATTGTCCAAACACAGAGGAAGGAACAATCCTGGACTCCAAGGTCTGCAGTATTGATTAATCTTTATTTGTTTGTGCAATTACTAGTTTGCAATTAAACACAGTTATTTGCTTTAGAAGGGAAATGTTCTCAATTTGGAAATAATGAGGCCAGGTATCAGTTGTAGCATAAGCCATCCATTGCCTGTAGGCAACATGGGAATATTTTTCTCATTTTCATGAGTGCCTCATTGAAGTTTCAGGTTTTCAGGTGATGTTGGGGAGTTACACTCATGGCCCATGAAAGCCCATGTGATCAGGACACAGAATTCCTGTCAGCCTCTTGGGAACCTGCATCCTAAAACAACATGCACTAAGCCCATGATAGATAACAGCAGAGCTGGGACTGCTAGAATCCCATATTCCAGGCTGGTTCTCTTGAAGTACCATCTCTTGTTTCTGCAAAAAATGGATATTCTGTGAATATGCCTCTACAAACCATTTTCTCACAAAATACACTTGATTCAACTTGATTATTCTGGCAATTTATGTGTCTCTACATTGGCTGTTGGCTAAAATACCATTTTCTTGTCCACACACTGATTTTTCCCATTGCAATGCTGTTATCTCCTTTGCAATCTTACAATTTACAGGAAATTCAGAACTGGATGCGATCACTACTCATAATTTGAAATGCTAATCCTTGGCCTGTCACTCCAGCTGTAACACAAACAGCCTGCTCTATTAAACTTTAATGTCTACCCTAATAGCCATGTGAAGCTAGAAATCCAGGGATTAGCTTTGATTCCAGTTTAACTACTGATAGGTGCCTGCAGTGTTACAAAGGACTCTTTCTCTTCTGAGGAAAGCTGAGCATCTTTGGTTTGTTTATAAGCTACTGAGAGCTGATCTAACACGGATTTTCTCCAAATAGGACTACTGTAAATTTGGGTTAATTTACCTGAAGAATGGTGCACTCAGAGCATCAATGACTCGACTTCTCCCTCTTTGTGCATTGCAGCCTGCCTGCTGCAAATGTGCCACACGTTGGGATACCAGGGAAAGAGGTGAATTTTCTTTCATTCAGGACCATCTGGGTTCTGTGAGTGGGTGGAAGGTTGGGTTATGAAACAGCTGGGTTGTGTAAGATGGGTGAAAACCTGGCCCTGTTGAAACCAAGGGTAACATTCCCACTGATTTCAGTAGAGCCAAGGTTGCCCACGATATTTTGGATTGGGCTATGGCAAAATAGCATTTGCATAGTTCAAATAAATGCTGTCAAGGAAGGCAATTAGTGGTTTGCCTTGTGTCTCTCAGTCATGTGAATGGTGCCTCCATGTCACGTTGGTGGGATGGTGTGAGATCAGAAACCTGGTGGTGTTCACTTGTGTCTAAAGTAGGTAGAATTCAGAGGCATATGGTCTTCTGCACAGGTAGTGCTCCTGAGTTACTCACTAAAAATAATAGAATCATTTAGTCTGGAAATAACTGAGATCACTGAGTTGAAAAGTAAACCTAATGCTGCCAACTAAGCCATGTCCCTGTGCACCACGGCCACAGATAGGATGCTGCCATAATTGTAAGCTTCTGTGGACACAAGAAGACTTGTTTGGATTGTGGATTGGAAATTCTCTTGGCAAAAGTATCTTGTTTCTCCTGCAGAGAAAGGTCCGGTCACAACCCCAAAGAATGAGGTTGAGCATGGGGACCTTGCCCCCTCTGTGGATATTCCAGGGTGTATCCGTGCCATCCATCCACCTATGCAGCTCCTCCTAAAGACCACGAAGGACAAGTGAGGCAGGAGAAAATTCTCCTGCTGACACCTTCAAGGATGTTGGTGAGAAGAAGAGGACTATGGAGGCTCAGCACATCCTTGCTCTGGCTGGAGGTCCATCTTTGGAAGCAGCTTGCAGAGGTTGCATTTTATATGGTCTGTAAAACCTCTACAGTTGGTTGGGAGTGGGGGTTTATAAAGATGTTTTAAAATTCAAAACACAGCAATGAGTTGAACCAGAAAGTTGTCTTTTTTTTTTTTTTTTTTTTTTCCAAAAAAATTTTTTTTTTTTTTGTGCCTTTTGCACTGGGAAAGATCTCTTGGGAACAGAGTAGCATCTCTTCTAAAGCATACAAATCCCAGAAAGCTAAACAGCCTCACAGGGGTGGCACTTGTCTGCCAAACCTCCTATTTCATAGATTTGCTCTGTGTGGCCTGGTAGGAAGCACAAGTATTGTCTGGTATTGTAGCTTTGGGCTGGAGATCCTCTGTGAGGCAGAGTTTCCCCCAGCACATCATACTTTCCTCACAGTTGTTCAGGGAAAGATTTTAGTTTTGTGTCAATTTGGAACAGGACCCATTACTGAAGCTTACATTTTTGTTTGGCTTTTGCTTTTTTTTTTTCTCCCCCAAAACTGAATTCTTGTTGTTCAGCCAGTCCTTGCTCTCTCAAGGCTACAGCAAACCCCAGTCAGCTCCAGGACTTAATTTTAATACAGGATCTACCTTTCGTCATCTGGTTGCTCTTCTCTGAGGGAACATCTTGTCCCTTGTTCTTCAAAGCAGATGGTGAGTTCAGAGAGGATTTTTGGGATAACTCACCAATTTATTCCAATCCCTGATAGATTTTGAGGACGCCTTTTGGCCTTGAAAAATTCACCCCTCCGAATCCAGGCTTCTTGGCTCCCTAAGTATTTTATAAGGACTTGGTGTAAATTTTTCTTGGGACTATGTTGAATGAGTACCTGAGTTGCTGATAGGGATAGGTGGAAAATTTGAATGACTGCTGTGTGTGGTTTGTGGCTATTTTTGTGCATATTTTCTAGAGCCACAATGGTTACGCCCATAAACTGAAAAAAAAAAAAAAAACCCAAGAAGAAACCTCTTTCCCGTCTGTTGGCTTTTCTTGCGCCTCTTGTATATTCTTGTTTATTCTGCTGGGCTTCCAAGATGGAAGTTTGCACAAACATTGTAGAGTTTTGAAAAACAATGACCAGAGGCAAAAGCAGAAAAAAAGGGAAAACAAGGAGCAGGGCGATCAGCTCTCGAGTGGGTCTGTGCGTCCTTTGCTTTATCATCTGGAGCTTCAAGCTGGAGTTGATTTTTACAGAGCCTTGGAGACGCAGAAGCTCCTATTTTCTGCTCTGTAAATGAGTGTAACATACTGTTTATCTCATGTATATTCTTCGGAATTCATCCCCCGTGTAGCTGTGTAGCTCCATGCTTCCTGCAGATTATGTACATATGAAGGAAATAATCACAGTAGATGCCACCCAAAATACCCGTGGGGGATCAGATAACCCAACCCGCTCCACGGCTTTTGAAAATCCTCAGTCAGGTGTTTTGCCATCCAAAGAAGTTTCCTGAAAAAAATAGTTTCTGGGGGTTTGTGCACCCAAAATTGTTTTATCTCCTCTTCTAGTTTTTGCTGCAGAGAGATGATTTCCAGAGACACAAGGAGAAGAGGTTAAGGGAGGTAGGTAAGAGGAAAGACCCTGCAGCTGGCACCAATGGCTGGGAGCCTTCTCTGGAAGAGATGAATTTTGTACACAAAGGGAAAGCAAGTGGAGCTTGTTCATCTGCTTTGCCACTTGTCGCTGATGTAACAGCATTTGCAACATTCATCGTAAGTACAGTTAATGCTATTTTGTATAATTCATTGATTTCCATAAGATCTCCACTGGCCACACTACCATGCAGGGAGCTAAGCATGCCAACAACTTTCTGATATTAATTATAAGTTGAAAATATAAAGAGTGTCTGATTTGCACACTGGTTCACTCCAACTGCAAGTAGAGGTTGCCATTAGCCAAGGATGCTGGCTTGGTTATGGTCCAGAGAATCTCACTCAGGTTTTAGGGGACACTTTTCATCTTCCACGGGTTCCACGGAGAGGGAAGGGTGACTCGGTCTGGCTGCAGCACTGTGGATGGCACGGTCTGTCCCAACTGGGCACAGAGGAGCACCCACCACCTGTGTTCATCAAGCCCACAGCTCGTGCTCAGGGCACTGAGAGACCCTGAGCTGCTGCAATGGCCCAAACAGAGTAGCTGTGAGGAGCAGAGCCACGTCCGATGGGTTGCAGCTGTCCCGCTGCCTCCCCGCCGCCCCCGCCCCGCTCCAAATGTAAATCATCACTCTTTTCCCTTTTAACATAACAGTTGTGTCATTTAAAAGCTCAAAGAGCTGAGAAAAAAGTCTACTTGTTTAGAGAAACCATTAAAACAAATTATGAGCATTTAATAAATGGGGAAAACTGTCTGTTTGTCATAACACAGAATTTTTCCTTTAAATATCCAAACAGCCACCCAAAAGGTTCCTCGTAGATGGGTGTGTTGGGAGATATTTCCAGGGTCAATCTGCACTGGGGTCCTTTCTGGGAGCCTTTGGCCTAAATCCCTGCACAGATGGGTGGAGGGTTCAGGGTAGGGTAAAAAGCTGTGCTGAGCTCCCTTTGGGACTGGCAATGGAGCACGGCAGCTTCCTCGGCCTCGTGGTACCCACGTGGGCTGGCACACACTGCCTGCACCCTCACAGCAGAGGGATGGGAGAGCACAGTGCCCATGTACCACATTGTGGTGGGCTCCATGGACCCTGTTTGGCTGCTCCTTGGGGAGTAGGGTCTGCCTCACATGCCAATGGCATTTTTGCAAATCTTCAACGCATCTCTTGAATAAACAGTAGCTTGGCCACTGCCTTTGGAGAGCAGTTCAGTGTTTTTCTCCCTTCTCATGTGATATTTCTTTTTTTTTTCAAAACATTTCCTGATCCTGAGCTCCTTCCTCAGGTTGTGGGAACATTCAGGTTAGGATCTGCAGTGTGTGGGCTGGCCTCCCTCCAGTTGTTTAACAGATGATTGCTTTGAATAGGATTATCTTGGACAGGCAGAGAATCATCTCTGCAGTGCTGGGGCTGCCTCTGCCCTGGGAGGGGGGAGTGACCAGACCAAGCTGTGAGATGCTCATGCTCTTGCTGGCAAGTGTCTCCTCCTGACAGTGTATTCAGGCTCTGGAGCTGTGATCTGATCTTTAACAGCTATTAAGTCCTTGGTCCTTAAGAATGATTGATTACTGGCTAAACCCCCTTCTAATGAGCCTCTTTACCTTTAGAACCTTCCAAAGCTTGGGAGAAAACTTGCTGTGCATCTTGCTGTTTGGTGACTCAGGAGCCTGGAGGTGATAAAGTGCTTGGGTTTTAAGCACACAACATCAGGATTGCAGCTTCGCTTGTCTGAAACCTGGCTGCTGGTTCCCATGGGGCTGCTGCAGGCATGGAGACCCACGGGATGCCTGCACTCGTGTTGTGGACCAGCCTCTGAGGGCAGCAGACACTGTTTGAACCAATCCCTCTGCAAATTAAGTGTTTCAGCATCCCAGGCTGCTCAGGAAAGGCAAAACCAGATGGGCTCCAACAAGTACAAAGCTGCTGAGCTCCTCTCTGTTGCCAGATTGGTTGCTGCATCCCTGACACTGTTCATCCCCTTCTGATGGAGCCAGAGGTGACTTGCTGGGCACTTGGGGCACTCATGTGATGTGCCCTATGTGGTGGCTGGCCAGCTTGCTCAAGGTATCTCAGCTTGTGGCTGGCATCCCTACAGGGTGCTTTCATATTTTTCTGAAAGTAATTGGAGTTGGCAGTTTTTACAAGCTGGTTGCCCAATGAGGGGAGCATGTTTTGTGCTGCTGTCATGCTGGAGTTGGCCAAAAGTGGAGAGAAAAGGAAAATAAAGACCTTTTTAGGTCAGTCTCCACTTTGGCTGTGGGTTCCAGCAACACATGAGCATGTGGTGGAGCCTGGTGATGTTCTTTGGAAAAGGATGCACAAGGTTTTGCTAAATCTCTGTGGATATGTGAATTTGGAGACAATGATTTTTAAGGATTCAGTTTAGGACTTCTCTGTGGGGCTCATGAGGAACAAGTCTTGTGAAGAAGAAGGTGTGAAAATAGCATTTACCAATGAAGGTGCTCCCACAGGGGGCCATGGCAATGTCACCACTGGGAGCTGGTGCTGCTTAAGCAGATCCTTTGGGAAGAAGCAGGTATGAGAAAGGCCAAATAATTTGGGTTTGTGATAAAGAAGATGGCAAAAGATATGGCCTGAACAAAAGCTTGGAGATGCTAACAGAGGGAGAAAAGGAAAGAACAGGAAAAATGTGCAAGGACAAAACTAAAAGGTTTTGAAACAGGTTCAGTGCGTGGGCAAGAGTGAGATGGTTATCACAGTTAACTGCTCAATTATAGGTTTTGTCACAGGCAGACAGAGAGGAGGTGGCTCCTCTCTGCAGATGTGACAGCTGAGATGGGATCTGTTCTCCTCAGACACTGCCAGCAGTCCAAATGTCTGTTCACAAAACATGGAGTAAAGCCCTTCTCCCTCACATCACCCTGATGAGCTGAACTGGTTCCAGAACAGCCTTCCATGTCCAGCCAGCTTGAACCTGGCAGCTGGGATAAAGCAAAGTGTGAGACAGACAAACTCTGGAGGACCTTATCTAAAAATAAAAGGTCAGTTGAGAGATGATAATTCAAGGGGACAGGTGCCCCCTGTCCCCGGTGTGAATATTAACTCCCTTAAGGAGAGAGGTGTTGTGTCAGACTCTCCATTTCAGGTTGATAACAAGTATTTTATTACCTCCCTATCATTAAAAAAAATATGAAAATCCTTTCCTTTAGCCTCCTCGGTTCTTTAATCTCAGAGTCCTCCTCTGTCAGATGTGTGGAGACTTTTCTTTGTGAATTGGGAACAAATTCTCCAGCTTCTCTCCCACAGGTTTTAATCCCTTCTTTTGTTTCACCACGTGGTTGTGTAAGCAGTTCCCTTGAGAACAGGGCTCCAGGAATATATAATTAAATCAGAAGTTTGGCACTAATAAGTGATCTTATCACTTTGTTGGGCTTTTTTCAGGCCTTTGTGTGATATTCCTAGGCCGTTTATTTGGAGTTATTTAATTACAAGGCCCCCACAACAGAGCTAGGGCCTTGAATGGCTTTTTTTTATTATTTTTTATTTTCTAATTTTTCATTATATCATGCTTTGTGCACCAGGTGACCTAGGAGGGGCTGACAAGCCTTCAGGACTGTCTGTCACTGACAAAGCTGACTCTGCAGAGATTGTTTTTGCTATGAGTAATTACTAAGCAGGAACTCCTCTTCAAGCCCCAACAAAGAAGTGGTTGAACCCCAGAGTACCTGCTGCCTTCCAGCCAAGAGTTGGTGCCCAGTGGGGACCGTGCCCTGCCTAGGGTATGAATAAAGTAGAAAGAAAGCCAGATCCTGTGAAAATTCCCATTCCCAATGAGTTTTCCTGTGTTCTATGCTGATTAAAAGCACCTTGCCCTCCTCTGAGGTCTGAAGGGGGTGGAGGTGTGTGGCTGCCGTGACCTCCTGGGGCGGGACAGTTGCCCAACACTGATTTTTCCATGGGTTGAACCTCTCCATTGTTCAGCTCTGGGGGTGATGAGGTATCAGGGTGCAGCCCTCACCCTTGAGAAGCCTCAGGGCCTGAGTTGACTAGGTGTGAAGTTGTTTGAGTAGTTCAAGATGAAGATAAGATATGGAGATGTAAAAAAAACTCCATTAGAAACTCGCCATCTATTGAAGTGCATTCTAGGCAATGGGTCTGTGTGCTCAGGATGGAGCTAAAATTGACAGAAAACAGTGTTTGTAAAAGTCCCTTCTCTAGGCTGTCTTCAAATCACTCAAGCTCCCCTCTTCACCTTTCAGTGCCTAAATAATTTTGACAACTAACCTGCATCTCCTCCCCAAAAAATGATGTGAAACATGAGTGCAGTAACACCAAGGCAGGCACTGGTGTGGTGTGGTGGTGTGATCACATGGTGGCACGTCAGCATGTGCAACATGGGGCTTTCCAAACCCTGAAATATGTTTGGTTTTTTTCTTTTTTTTTTTTAAGAAGAATATCCTTCCAACCCTCATCTCTAACATACCTCTTGTTCCACTGAGGAGGTGAGAGCTGGCCTGCCAGGAGCAGGGTGGATGGTCAGCTCTCAGTCTCAGGGAGGATCAGAAGGAGCCATCAGTCAGCTGAAGCAGGAGCACAGGTTTTAACCGTGGTTCCCTGCTAGATAGTATTTTCCCAAATGCAGCCAAGCTGTATTTCCCCCTTTTTGTTATTTTTTTGGCCCATAAAATGTCAGAGAGCACTTGGCATATCCGAAGTTTCAGGCTTTCAAACATTAGTCAATCTGTGATGGAAACGGGCTTTTAAAATGATCTGTTTGCTTGAAAAACCTCAATCTCTCAGCAAAAACTGCCCCCAGGGGAGCCCTTCCCCCTCTTCAAACAGCAAGGCTGAGCTTCAGTGATGCTGGCACTGGCACTGTCCCTGGGCATGACAGTCAGTGAAAACCCCTCTGCTTTCCATTGGCCATGTGACTTGGGGTAAGACCTCTCTGCTGGTTTAATCCATCAAGGAGAACCTGCTGATTGATGTCCTACAACTGGCCTGGCACAGTTTGCTGCACACCTGAGCCCGGAGCTGATCCAGGAGCTCCATCCCCTCACTGTGCTCGGGCAGAAAACCCTCAACCTGAAAGTCAGGTGCTAATGAAATAATAAGTGAACAGAGATTAACGTACCCTTCCAGTGTCATTTTCTGCTCTCATTTTGTTGCTTTTCTGCCCACTTGGAATGCTGCTCCATTTACTAACTTCTTATTTGCTTTCCTTGCAGCTTGCTTACCTATCATCACTAATTACAGAACAAACAATTGCAGCAATACAGTAATGAATAGCAACCTTTTGATTTTTTTTTTTTTTGTGTGTAGGTGCACCTGGTTCAAATATTTAAGATAAATGGGAGTGACTTTCCAGCTCTCCTCTCCTTTGCCTAGCAGCACAATTTCTATCAGTCCGTTCTGGGATGGTATGAGCAGGCAGCAGGAGGTTGTGCCAGGTAGGCAGAAGGAAAGGGTGTTCTGAGATCTCCTGTAGACACAGAATTCAAGGGTTGCACCATCCCTTCCATGTTTAATGTTTTTTTCCCTTTGACTTTGTGCTGGCATTGTTGCAGCAGTTCTTTGTGATCCTGTTGACACTGAGAGATGCAGGGGTTGGATGAGCTGGGGCTACTCACAGCAAGCCTTAGTGTGACCCCAAATTCATGATTTCAACACTAATTCAGCAAGAGGAGAAATTTAGAAGAGAGTCTAAAGCCTTTCCTGAGCCAGTGCCCTGGTGCAACACAGGCAGCTGGGTTAAACACAAGAACAGTTTCATTGATTCTGCTGCTGCTGCTCTGCATCTACATAAGAATATCTCTTAGAGTTGGATTTGGGATTACAATGGAACAAAAAGCAATGTCAATCCATTATTAATCCAATATAAATCCATCAATAAAAACACCTCACAAACGAAGCTTAAGTAAGCTTTAAAATGTACCTGGAAATAGAAAATTTCCTATTGTAAGTGAAATAGATGTTGATATAAAGCATTTCCTTAAAATGGAATTAGTGTTTCATTTAATCTTTCTGTATTTCCTTTCACTGTTGTATGAGGTTGGGCAGAGACCTGTCCCTGTCTGGACTGGGAATGGCTCTGACTGAGGACCAGCTTCCACCTTGGACCTATCCAGCCCTCTGATAGATATTTTGACCAATATGGTACGATTCAGCAGAACAGTTTGCTTTCTTTTAGTTACCATAATTGTTTATTCTTTAAAAAATCCTCTTCTACTCAAATGATACCCAGGTTCTCCACCCTCTGGATTGGAGAGCATTTCTGAAAAGCAGGTGTACAGTTCTGCTACAAACCTCCTTGCAGGGAGATATGATCTGTTTAATGAAAACAACCCCTGAGTCACCTGCTGAACTGGTTTGATGTTATTCTGGTGTAGTGCTAACTAGCTGTGCGCTGGGATAAAGCAAGAGTCACTTTTTGAGGATGCAAACGTCCCCTATTTAAGAGACTGAAATGAATCACCCTCTCTGTATATACAAACAGACCATTAAAATACTGATAACTCTAGAAATAACAAAACTAGAGAATTTGGTTCAAAGAGAACCTCCTTCAGTAGTGGGAGGAAGGTGTTTATAACTTATCTTTTAATTCCTGAGCCTTCTGCTTAGAAGCAGAGTGGCCTTTTCTGCAGTGGGTTTGGGTAGAACTATGCCTTTGGAGAGAGGGAGTTTTTGCTGCTCGCCTCTCCATGTGTCTCCAGCAGCTGAGGATTTAACAGCAATGTTCAAAGAGTGACAGCAGAACTTTATGTTTCCTTGGTGTGGTCTCCCAGTGGACTGATTTGGGGAGTTCATCCTTTTGTGTCAGACTCTTCTTTCATTTTGTGGTATCCACATTGATTCCCTGTGTCCTTGACGTGTATTTGAAGGAGCACACCTGATACATCTGTACCAAAGTCCCTGTTACTGACTGTGTATGCCCTGGTCCTGTGTCTGTATTTTTCCTGGTGTGAGTGCTATGGAGTGATGGTCCTGCTGCCACTGGAGCTGCGGAGCACGTGGGGTAACTTCCAGCATCCTGTGCTTGCATGAGCCATGGAGAGATGCTGGACTATGCCAAGGAAATGCCTGGAATGAGGTGGTACCCTGGCATGCTGAGGCTGGGCAGGAGGAAATCCCGGGTGAGCGGAGAAGGAAGGACGCGCTTTAATTGGCAGCCGCTCGCTTTGCACACCAGGAGCGGGAACTGTGCATCATCCCCAGGTCACAGTTCCGCCTTGCAGGAGCAGCTGTCATCACCTGGCCCAGTGTTTCCCCAAGAGTTAAAAACATCGACCTGCTGGGACATGTCTACAGCCTCCAGAGGTGAAGGAAAGACCAGGGTTGGGGTGGAGGCACCCGCCCCGCTTGCCCTTGCAGTGTTCCACAGGGCACGGCACTGGCGAGGGCTCCTCCTCCCCACACTGGTTGCTTGTGCTGCCAGAGGAGGGTGCACATGCTGAGCCCTCCAAGGGTGTTCCCCTTGCTGGGTCCTGCAAGAGCTGCCCCCCGTGTCCAACCCTCCCTGGTGCTGCCGACCTCCGCTGATGGGATATCCTGCCTGTGATGGTGCACTAACCTGGTGCACGAGAAGAAGGGGGTCCTCTGCATTTGGAGGAGGGAATCTCTGTGTACAGCTCCTAAACTTCACCTGTGTTTGGGACTGGACCTCAGGGTGCTCCTCTCCCATGTGAGGGTGCCTGCCAGGCTGGGTGCTGCCGGGGCAGAGGGTGGAGGAACTTCCTCTGCAGATGCTGACAGGGTTTACGTGTGAGATAAGCCCTGAGCTGCAATGCACACAGAGGAGCAGAGAACTTCTGGGAATTTTAGACATCTGGAGAACTTTAATGCAGAAAACACAGATGTTTATAGATGCTTGCTGCAAGGTCATGAAGGTTTGAAGATCATAATTTCGTGCTTGGGCATCTAAGTCCTTTTGCAGATTTCTTGGCTCCGCTGTTTGCCTCTGCAATGGCAGAGAAATTATTTGGATCAGAGCAGCGTGCAAGCTGCTCAGGATAAATGAGCTTGCTACATCCACACGAAACAAAGCTGTGTCTGACTTTTTTCCTAATTAAAGTTAACATATTAATAATTATAGAAGTGTTGGGAGAACCACTAATGTGTGGCTGAAGTCTCAGACCTCTGTGTGAAGTTGCATAGGAGTTCAAAGTACTGTTACTGTCAGTTTATCACTCATTACATTAATCCAATTAATTCATGGCTTTTTTTTAATGTTGTCTGGCAGGTATTCTGTGTCTAATATTAAATAATTATAGCCACAGTACTTCCCCTATTATTTTGTGTGAGAGCAGTTCTTACCATTTGATCACTACTAGCACAAACAACATAATAATGAGGATATTCCAACAGGAGGCAAAGAGTGCAACCTCCTTGACCTGGATAAATTACACTGGGCAAAAAACCCCTCCAACAGCTCCAGTGAGTAGCGGGGGGACTGGAGGGGGACAGACATAAACTGGTTCCAAATGGGAGCTTGGAATTAACTCTATCCCTATGCCATTTAGTTACAATGCTGCCTTTTGCTGTAAAATGAAAGTTAGATAGGATAAGTTCAAAATACTACCCATTAATTAGGTAAATATTCTAAGCCTTCCTTTCCCCCCAGGTCCAGGGGAGCTGAGAGCACCAGCCTCCCTGGCACATGGTGAGAGGTGATTTACTGTAGCCCCAACATTACAGGTATTTTCTGGGGCTGCAGCACATAGACATGCCATTGATAATTCTGCCTTTGTTTTGATTGCTTCCAACTGCAGAATGAGGGAGACTTAATTGGCAGAAATTACCTCATTCCTGGCTTGATTAAGGCCTCCATATGTGTTTTATAAATAAAGTAGTCTTTTCAACTGTTTTATCACTTGGAGGTTTCGGCAGACTAAATATGATTTATGGTGTTTTACCTCCTTGCCCAAATGGGGAGCACTTCTGATCCCCCTCCCTCCCTGCAGCTGAGGACACTGGAGCTGGGGGGAGCATCACCGGTGCTGCTGGTGGCTCTGGAGGTGGTCAGGCATCATCCAACCCTCCCTGGGGTGTTTTGCCAGCCCAGAGCTCAGCTGAGGGCAGGGTCTCCATGGGGTTTGAGTAGGGCAGTTGGCATCCCCAGCCCCATCCATGTGACAGGTCTGGGCCAGGACTCGCTGTGGGCATCCCCTCCTGGGGAGTGGTTGCACTGGCTGCTGCCTGAATTCCCCTGCTCCCTTTTTTATTATAATCAAAGAATAAAGCAAATATGGAAACCAGGTTTTCACTAATTATTTAGGCTGCAGTGCACAGCCTCCTGCAGCTTTGGGAAAGGCTCTGAGAGGGAGCACCAAGGGGCACCTCCATCCCAGCAAGCTGCTGGATCAGCCCCCGTCATGTCTGAGGCTGAAGATGAGCTGAAGATGAAGGACCTTGCCCTTGCTTAGTCATGTCATGTCATATAATACCTTATATCATCAAATGATTTGGGTTGGGAGGGACCTTAAAGATCCTCTTGTTCCAACCCCCTGCCATGGGCAGAGACATCTTCCACTAGCCCAGGTTGCTCCAAGCCCTGTCCAACCTGGCCTTGAACATTTCCAAGGACTGGGCAACCACAGCTTCTCTGGGCAACCTGTGCCAGGGCCTCACTGCCCTCACAGAGAAGAATTTCTTCCTAATAGAAATAATAATAATAGTCCTCCCAAATCCACCCAGTGTTAATTCGCAGTCAGAGGTGGAGAGATGAGGAGTGGTTGGATGATGCCAGCCTGGTGCTGAGCAGTGAAACCTGGAATAGTGCTTTTAAAAGGGATTTTTAGGCAAAAAAGCAATGGAAAAAAAGAATGACTAGAAATAAAATCAAGGCCTTGTGTGCCAGAATCACTGCTTACTCTACTCCATATCGTTTCGAGTCTCTTTGTTTTCAAGTAGCTCTGCTGCTTAATCCAAGCTTTCAGAAATCATGAACTTGGCTTAGAACTGGAGCTGAGAAATGTTTAATATCAGCTTCTTTTATTCACTCTCTGAAGGCTGAACATTTTGCACTTGTGTGCCTTTCAGGAAGGCTGGATATGCTCTAAAGAAAAAAAAGAAAGCTTAAATTGTTGGGTTAAAAACTGATCCAAGATCTAAATCACCAGTAAATGCAGATGACTCATGATAAAATGATGAGAATTGAAAATACTGTTAGACATTTACAGAGATAAGGAGAAGAGGTATATTTAGTGGGATTCTTGTGTCTTAGCATTTGGTATTCTGAACTGTCTAGAGAGAAACATGCTGATTTCCTCGGATTACTTGATCATGGTTCACTGAGTTCAGGTTTTCTTTCCTTTCTTCTTTTGCTGCTAATTCAGTAACAGTGAATATTCTTGTGAATGAATTCACACAGTAAAGCACGTTTTTCAGAGAGGGATATCTTTTCTAACAAAGATAATTTCCCATCTGAAGTGAAGGCTAAAAAAAAAAAAAAACCAACCCCAAAGAAAAGAGTTGTGTTTATGTAATTGTTAGTTCTGAATTTTTTAAAAAACAAGTGAAATGAGAAAATTGGCCTGAGACAGCTGGATGTGACATTCCAAAGAACAGAATTTGGGATTTTATGCCAGATTGGATGCAGCTTGATGACAAAGCTGGAATTCAGAGCCAGCACAAGAAGCAGCCAGGAAGGCTGAGGGAGGTTTGGGATGGGTGCAGGACAGGCTGTTTCTGCTTTGCGTGCACAGGATGATCCAAATAATAAAAACGAGGTCTCCATCCTGTAATCAGCTCTGCCATGGAAGGCACTGCTCCTGTCATAACTCCAGCCCCAGTTCTTTTGGAAATGGGGGATCCACAGGAAGGATTAATGGCAGGGTGAGGGCATTGTGCAGCTGTCACGTGCAGAGGGACAACAAGGGCAGTTTAACATCATTCCTCCCCGGGCAAACCCGTTGGGGCAGGACAGCCTGACAGACAGGCTTCTGCTCAGGTTCATCTTGAGCAGTCCCAAGGTGACACAGCCAAAAATGAGCCAGTGCTGTGTATGGCAGTTGGTGACAAGTGCCATGTGAATGTGGTGTTTCCCTAATTTCAAACAGGCAGAGGCTCTTCAGTCCCTTTTTCCATGTGCTCCTTGGCACAAGACATGCAGGAAGAAGCCCCTGGTACTGAATGAAATCCTTCCTTTGTGGCTGGTGGGGAGAGAAGCCCTGTGTTGTTTCTGTGCTGCAGGAAGGTTATTTAGGTTTTAGGTCCCCATCCCTCGAAGGAATGTCACTGTGTGAACACCCAGGGGCCGTGTGAGATCAGAAAGGTTTTGGCTGGGGATGGAATGGAGCACACTCCTGCCCTGCTGAGGTGGGAAGGGAAAAACATCTAGAGAAGCCTCTGCTTTTGCCTCTTTTGGAAGTTACAACAGTAGCTTCCCAGCAAACATTTCAGGGCAATGCTTGAGCTGTGTGTCCGCCTGGAGCAGAATTCCACACACCACCAAAGAGTCCCGGCTGGAATTTTGCCTCAGCGTAGCAGGAGCTGCTGCCAGGGTGAGTGAGGGAGCTCTTCTCCTGAAAAACCACCATGGACACGGATCTTCACAGATGGTCTTTCACTGAGGACTGAAGCCATCTGCTGTTGTTTCCAAACTGGCTTCTCAGCGCTGTCCTGGATGCTCAGCCCAGGGAGTCGCTGCTCCTCTGGGGCCAGGGCAGATGAGTGTTTGCAGAGTGTGCTGGGGACATGTTCTCGGGGTGGGGCATGACCTGGCCAAGCGACAAAATCCCTAGAACTGCCAGTCCTCGGGATTGCAGGGAGGTGAGGGGGCTTGGCACGAGGGGTATGAGCTCTCGGCTCTGGCTGCCCCAGAGCTCCCATCCCCTCTGCCCCTGCCCTGCCCGAACACTAACCCCCGGGCAAAAGTTAACTGCTGGAGAAAGGTAAAAGGACTCTTGATTAATGTTTGCTGGACAACTCTCATGCCTGTCCCATGTGGGTAGGAGAAATATTCCTCCTCTCTCCTGCCCTTCGTCTCGGAGCCGCTCTTTATTCAGCCCATTTCTCGGGAGAAATCCGGGGAGAGGGAGTGTGCCTGTCAGAGATGTGAGCTGAATAACAATCACCAAATCCCCCCCTCGCAGCAACTTCTGCTCCTGCTCCCGCTGTTCCATATTCTCTGTGGCAGAAACATTGGAAACAGATTTTCTGGGTGCAGAAAAAAAAAAAGCAAAATGGAGCAGCCGTCAAGATGCCAAACAACAGGACACATTTTCCTCGTGCAGACAATGTTTCTGATGTTGTTAACGAACCCCCAGGTTTCCCTGAAACCTCTAACCATTGCGGGGTTTTTATAATAATGTTTGCATTAGGCTTCTGGTGGGCTCAGGCTCGTGGAATTATATTTGAGCTTCCTTAGCTTTCAGCACCATTAAGCATATTTTCAAAACACATTAAAAGGAATACGTCAACTCGGTTTAGGCTGAAACTTACGCTGGGAAAAGAAAATCAGGAAAAAAGGAAGTTTCACGAATTACAAATGAAGTGGGAATGTTTTCATTAAAGGGAAAAAAATAAAGAAAATATGTTATTCCAAAATAATTTCTTTTCTCTCTTTCCCCCCCCCCCCACCATAGGCTGGGTGACTGAAACACAACGACTTTGTGCTGGTGAATGAGGAAAATTAAGTGACCAGAACCCAAACTGCTCCAGGTGATGTTAAACGAAACCCCTTGGTTTTGGGAACAAAATGAAACGGGAACACCAAATGCAAAAATATGTTAAATAGCACCAGAAGAATCTACTAGTTTAAACAGAAACATTTAACTGAAACACAATTTGTTTCCTTGGAAGAGAATGTAGGAATTTTTCCTTTTATTGTGATGTTTCCATCATTTAAAAGACAAAGACTCTTCCCAAACTCCAGCCCACAGTCCTCAACCTCCAGAGACCATTACTGAAAAGCCCCAAATTCTCAGTTCTTGCTCCACACAAAGATTTCTAAAACAAGCCTCTACTCCTCTTTCTGCCTTTTGTTTCCCTGAATAATTTTACACGCATTGTTTAGAAGAAGGAGGTACATGAAATGTGGGAGACCTGGACAGACCTGGGAGACTTTTGGGACAGGCTGATGTCTTAGGTGGTTGTGTCTGGAGTTGTATTTTCCATGACTACTCGTTGTAATGGGTAGTTGTGACAGAAGAAGGGACAATGCTAATGCCATTAATAATGGCACAAAGTCTCCGAGAGGGCATCTGGAAGCCTTGCTGCATTATCATGGACTCACAGAATGGTGATTGGGTTGGGAGGGACCTTACAGAGCACCCAGCTCCAACCCCCCTGCCGTGGGCAGGGACACCTTCCACAAGACCAGGCTGCTTAAAGCTCCATCCAGCCTGGCCTTGAACAATTCCAGGGACAGTGAGCCCACGGCCTTCCAAAGGCAAAGCCTCCTTAAAAACCGTGATGCACCTTTGTGTGCTTGCCCTGCACATGAGTTTTTCTTTAAGTCTGGCAACAATTAACGAGATAATGAAGAAAAACCTGTGCAGTGTTGCTGCACTCTGCACAATGCCACCAGTTTTTCTGTTGGCTTCAGCACCACTCAGGTCTTCCTTCTGGGCTGCTGTGAAAAGCAGAAAGGTGAGGATGTGATCATCAAAGCCAACCACGACTTTTCATCTGCCTCTGATTTCTGCCACAGCTCCCTGTTTGCTGCCCCTGGATATGGCTTAATATGGAAAACACAACAGGGTCTGCCAAGCTGTGTGTGCTACCATGTATGGTGAAAAGGACTTCCCCAAAGCAAAGGCATAAATTCTGCTTTCCACTTCTATGAAGAATAAAAAAGATATGAAACTCTGTCCTCTCCCTGTTTGGGTCAACAGTCTAGAAATGCCCAGTTACAAACAGGAGAAAATGTGCTTTTGGGCAGATAAGGAGAGCAGCAGTTTACACTGATTTAGGGGAATAGCAGCTTTTTCCATGCAGAAGAGTCTGCAGCTGGAAAATCACATTGGATGCATTAGAAATGCAAGAATAATATAATGAAAAAGAAGGTGATACTTTTGAAGTCCCTAAGAATTTTATCCAATTTTATCTCTCTATGCATTTATCTAATACTAGACATTCCAGACAGGTTTTTGTATTTTATTATTGTTAATAAAGTAGCCAAAATATAGTAGTCAAAGTATAATATAATACAATGTAATCTAATAAATAATAATTACTAATATTGTCTATAATATGTGGTTGATATAACAACGTATTACATATTAATATATAACTGTTATATTGTCAACCTATAACTGACCAAGGGCAGGGAGAATGAGCCTCCAGCCTGGCAGGGGCAGCTATGGGTCCAGAAAAGGTGCTTGAGGGGCCAAGAAGTGCAATATTATAGAAATATTATAGAAAGCTGAAGTATTTTCTTAGGGATGAGAAAATCAGATATCTCCACAGGTATGATCCTCCTGATGTTTTCTTTTACTTCAAATAGCTTGATCTGAATTTTTATCCAAATTTCAGCACAAAAAGATTATCCTGGTATATAAACCTGCCAAGCTGCAGCCAGAGGGAGGGGTTTTACACAAAACTATAGCATTAGAAACCTTCCTTGGGGCAAAGAAAAAGGACTTACAAAATCCCCATTCCCATGTGTTTACACAACAGACCCTAACAACTCCTAGGGGGCCTTTTGAGTTAATTGGGAGAGTGCTCTCTGCTGTAAAAGGTCCCTAAATACGTGTTTACCTAATACAGGCTTTGAGCACCACTCAGATGTTTGCCTGTGACCAGCAGGAACAGCTCTGGGGCTGCAGGAACCACGGGGCCCCCCGAGAGTGGGACCATCCCCTCCTGAGGGCACCCTGTGGGTGGGTGTCCCCGGGAGCACCTGGTCTAATGGTCCCCTCTCACCCAAACCATTTGATGATTCTATGGTTCCAGTTCTGTGACCATGCTGGACCTGGCTACAGCAGCATCCTTTCCTGCTCCCAAATCCCTGCAGTGCCAGCAGTGGGTGGCTTCACCAACCAAACAGCCTGGGAGACTTTTTGCCCATTTCCACATGTAACTTCACTAGAGATGGCTCTGCTCCTGAAGGATTTCCAGGTTCACCTTGGGAAAAATTTTTCTTCAGCCCTCAGAAGTGGCTTTCTCTGGTAAATTCCAGCATCTTCAAGAACTGGAGTAATTTCCTATCCTGGGGCTGTTTTTCTCTCAGAAGTGTCCCAGGTAATCCTTGCTGGTTGGACTGGGACAGCAGCCATCAAATCAGCAGTATTAGGGTTTTCAACCTGTTGGTGTGGGTGCAAGGGATGCAATTCCTGAGGATATGGGGTAAATCCAGCTCCATCAAATCAGCAGTATTAGGGTTTTCAACCTGTTTGTGTGTCTGCAAGGGGTGCAATTCCTGAGGATACGGGGTAAATCCAGCTCCTTGCCCACGCAGGGACAAGGAGGTTCCTTGTTCATGGTCCCTTTGAGTGGAAAAGGATGAGCAGCATCACGGGGGCCACTCAGGAAGATGCTGCTGAACTGAGGTGTCAAACTTTGCTGAAGTGAACCTCCACCAGTATCACATCTAAATATAACACTCATCCAAATGATACAGGAATTAATTTCCAACTTTGGTCCAGACTTATTCTGCATAACTAAAATCCAAACTGAGTTAATGTCTCACTACAGAATCTATAAAATTATCTCTGGTATGACCTTTATTGAGGACGCTGTTCTCTGAGAAAAGATGTATTCAGCAGCCAAGTGGTTAAATCAAAATAACAAGGGCTATTTATCTAGTAGCTTTCCATGGCTATACTCAAGGGGGGCATATCTACCTATTTGTCAAGTCATTGACAACAGCCTATTTCTTTCTTCCTACCCACATGCTTTATTAAAGAAACACTTGACCTACCTGTCATATCAAACTGCTTCCTTTATCCAAAACAGAATAATATAGACATTTCCCTTAAGGGAATCCTGATGCAAATATATAAGGACAGGTTGCCAATTTGTTGAGCGTATTAGGGTACAGAAAACTGTCAAGGGAAACAGCTGTAATACAGACTGTTCTAACAAGCTCATTTTTCCTTTTTTTTTTTTTTTTTTGGTGGTACTTTTGGTCTCTCTTTAGTTTATATTATAGGATTTGTATGTTACCATTTTTATGGACAGCTGTCAACTGCAACTCGTCTTTTTCACTTGGGAAAAAAAAGGAAACCTTCGGATTCCCGGCCGTGGCTCGGATCTATTGTTTGGTCTTGGAAAATAACTGCCACAAAACCTTCAGCTCCATGTAGCTGGGAAGAAACTTATGGGATAGGGGAAGGGAAAAGCAGCAAAGCTGGTGGTGGAGAAGGCTCTGCCTGGGATTTGAAAGGTGTGTATTTGCCACATGAAGCCACTTAAACACGTGATGGTGCTTCCCATTCTCACCTGTCTGCTTCTGCACTGCAGAAAGCACTCTCTGTCTTGCCCTGGGTGAGTGGTTTGGGCAATAATTCAACTTTAAGATGATGCAGAAGGGTTCAAATGTGGCATTTTGCACAAGCAAGCTTTGCTGTGGCTGAGGGCCGGGAGTGAGAGCCAGGCTGCAGGAATTCAGGCTTCCCAGCAGCACACTGGTTAATCCTGAGCCACTCAGTCCCCAGCACTGGTTTTGGTGCACAGGTCCAAAACATCCCCAGCTTTCCAGAGAGGCATTTTGGTGATGTTGTACAGACCCTCATCAGTTTCCAAGTGAAATCCATAATTTTCAGCAACTGGAATCTCCCGAGACCAGAAAAGATTAAGAGTCAAATCCATATAATTAGAGGTCTACGTCGACTCGTGGACAAGGCAAAGGCTGTGCTACAGGAACAAAGAGCAGATTAAAGGTCTGTTCCACTTTGAGTGCTGCTCCACTGGAATCAGGGGGGGTTACCCCAGAGATTAATTAGTTAATTTATGCTTGTTTGCATAAAGGATGATATAGATCATCAGCTGGATGAACAAAAGTTCAGGCAGTGCAAGTCAGGGCAAGAGGGGAGAGAATTAACTGTGTCTGGACTGAGGTCACAGCTCGGGCTGATCCAGTTGCTGTGCCAGAGCACTGTGACTATCGTGTGCCTCTAACCAGTGACCTGTGATGAGAGGCCACCATGAGCTCTGGTATCTCTAATAAAAGTCAGATCACCCAAAGAAAATGTTTCTAAAGGGTCGTACAAATATTTGGGTAGAGAAGAAAAGGAGCTCCGGGATCACCGCGTGAAAAGCTGTGCAGGATGGTCTGGGATTTCCCCCTTGGTCTGAACTTCTGCCCTGTTCCTGCTCCCAGAAATGTGTCCCCCACACCCAGCCTTGGGCTCCTCTTCTCAGTGGTCTGAAAAAGGGATTCCTGCTCGTGTCTTTTAATGTGGGAGCACCCACGTGAAGATCAGGAGCAGTAGGTGGCATCCTGGTCCTGCTGAAATCAGGTGGAATTTTCTCATGACCCTTTTCAGGGCCAGGAGGTCACCCAGATGTTGAATGTTGGCATCATGGAAGAAGAAAGGTCTGTTGGTCTGGTGTCATTGCTGTGGGCCAAGCTGACAGTGGCTTTAGGGGATATTTTGTTGGCACATGGCTTATGAAGAGACTGCACTGTGTGATTGCAGGGGTGAGGAGAAGAAAGCGTATTTGCAGCACTGACTCTGCCTTTGGAAAAGGACTGGGTAGTGTGAACTCATTAAAAGACTTTCCATAGCATATATTATCCTGCCTGTTCCCTTGGAATACTGTGGAAAACCGGGAAGAGGGACCATCAGACATAATTTTTTTGTTCTGATATTGTAAACACACATACCCAGTGTGTGCTCACCAGCTGATGAGGGTTTTTTCATAGAAGCAAAAACATTGCCTCATTTTTTTTGTACAGGTTTTGAATCTCCAATGCGTTTTCTGGAGTCAAACTGTAGCTCAGACATGGTGAGAAATGCATATATCACTGGGACTAGAGCAGAGCCAACAGCTTCTCCTCTTTCACCCCCACTGACACACTTGATGACACTTAATGATCTTTTTGTCTAAATAGCTGGAGATGTGCTGGATAAAAGACTTGAATACCCAGAGGGGTGGAATTGAGTGTGTTGATGGTCATGGTGTATTTGGTAAATCCAGACCCCCCAGTGCAGCCTGGTGTGTGCACCATGTCCCAGAAATGAGGGGCAGTGAAGAATGGGGGGGGAAGCAGCACAACCTCCTGGGGACCAGCACCACCAGCAGCAATTAAACATTGATTAAATATTGTCCTGGGAGCTGCTTGCCCAAGCCACCTGAGACATCCAGTGGGCCAGATCCCCTGGAACAGCCCCAGTGTTTTCCAACGAGGATCTGAGTCATGGATGCTGGGGAGCAACTGCTAATTAGCATCAGACAACTGTTTCCTGCGGGGAAGTTTGAAAAACAAGTATGTCTCAATCTTGCTTTTTGAAAAGCCACGTCTTGCCAGCAGAGAGGAATTTTAACACTTTTTTCTCAAAGGGCTTCCAGGTATGAGTCCTGAAATGTTCAGGCAACACTGGTGTAAACAGAGTGATTTGGGGATTTTGTATTATGGAGAGAAATAGTTCAAATTTTGCAGCATCCTCAGCAAAATCCCACCAGACACTGCTTGTATTGAAAAGTAGCTCATTTGGTTTTAATTCATCCTGTATCATGAGGTTACAGCTTGTTTGAGTTCCTGCTTGCTTTTTAGCTGCTTTCTGTTACTTTTTTTTTTCTTTTTTTCTTCTTCTTTTTTTTTTTTTTCCCCTCAGAGCTTGAGAATTGCAAGGTCAAGCTAAAGTCAAACTTTACCATTTCGGTGATGAAATGCAAGCAGATGTGGCTGTTTCAGGGACACTGCTCTTGGGATCTGTGGGTGGTGTCTGCACCCTGGGCCACGTCAGCTCCCTCCCAGCTCAGCAGTGCCAGTTCTCCCATTTGGATCCCAAAGTTGGTGCCAGCCTGGCTGTTTCTCACCCCAGAGAAATTTCTTTAAACCTCAGCACCTCCACGGACTGTGGTGCCCACAGCTGCTGTTTGCTTGGCCTTAGGAAGGACTGCAGGCAGGTGACTGATGGGTGGTGATGGTGTTTTCCCTCACAACACTTCACAGACTGATTTCCTCGGCCACAGAGTGTCCCCTGCCTCCATCACTTTTTGTAGATCTATTTGCTCTCTGCATCTCTCAGTGGTTTGCAAATGATAATCACTTGATATTGAGTTGGCTGGACTCTCCTACCTGAAACAAAACTAAATTAACTCTGGCAAACCTGAGTTGCTGCTGAAGCCAATGACACTTTTTCATGGAGGTGGTAGTGAGATATATATATATATATATATAAAAATATAACTCAGTGCTATAATTGCTCATGTAAATAAAACACTGATTTCCAGGAGGTTTGGCACATGGCTCAGAGGGAAGTGCTTGGGTACACTGGAGGTCCAGCATCAGCCATTCCTGTTGGGATTCCTGCCCTCTCCTCCAGCCAGAGTCTTTGATAGCCATCAGTGGATTTCACCACCCTAGTGCCAAATATCCAGAATCTGCTCCTCAGCTGACCTCTAAGTAGAGAAACAAAAGCACAGCCCACTTACACAGGGCAGGATGGGTTTGGCAGAGAGGATTCCCCTCGCTCAGCTCACCCTGGATCTGGGTCACTCAATGCTTTTCATCCATAGGTTTGAAAAACTCAGGAAGCTATTCTGCATGAGACTGGCAAAGAGCTGAACCCTACTGGTTTATGTCACGACCTCATGGTGTGCAGTGAAGCTGCAGTAAGTTGAAAGATTTTTCCTGGTTGTTTTTGCTGAAGTTATTCATTATCTCAGCAGAAAACACACATAGGATTGTTGTCTTATATATGGTGATGGTGAGAAATACAGGGTTAGCAGCATTGCTGAGAATCAGTGGATTTCTTAAGAAATTTGAGGATGAATTGTGGAAATTTTTCACCCTTGGTTTGTGTACATATTTTTCCTGTTCTTAGAATGGGATTTAAAGCTTTGTATCAATGAAAACTACCCAAGTAAGGCAATGCAGCATTTTCCTCCCTCAGAAAAATCACAACCAGGCAATATTTTTCTACCTATTTTCAGCCCTGTGTTTTTCTAGGTCCGGGACAAATTTTTCTTTCAATGTTAATCAAAAGACTTATTCCCAGAAAAAAACCCAAACCCCCAAATCCTTCTGAAAATTCAAAGTAATTTCTAAACAGGGTAAAAAAAGGAGGCAGCGGTTCGAACCCTCTGGTCAGCAGGAACGATGCAAAGTCAGCCTGCTTCCCTCTCTGCATCTCTCTCCTGGTGTTTCTCTCCAAGACCTTTCCTTGAGGTTGTTTTGTTTCCATTAGGATTAGTGTGACCCACTTAGAGGAAGAGCTGGTTGAGTCCGAGGGATGGCTCTGGACACAGGGAAGGAAGGAGGGGATCCCACGTCTCAGGAACGTTTCTCTGCCGAGACACATGGAGCTGGAGCAGCTTCTGGACATGTGTTTGTAATTTCTTGTTTGGTCTGCCTGGGTTCTGGGAAATGGTGCATTTTTGGATTTGCCTGCTGAAAGGGTTTCACACTTTGGGGTAGCGGTATTTGATTAGTTTTGATGATAACCACAGTAGTACAATTCTGACTTGCAGATTGCTTTCCAGAGTGACACTAAGCAGCCACCCATCTCCAAGGCTGAAGAAATTCACATGTGCATTTGATTTTTTTTTTATGAAGGTAGAGTGTAATACACTTGCCACCTCCCCCCAAAAAATTTAAAAAATCCCATTTCTCACCCCTCCGTTTTGGGTGACGTCTGTGAGAGGCTGTTCTAATAAATAGGATGGGATCTATCGAGAACAGAGTACCTCCTATTCCTTATTTTATCATCTCCTCTAGTTATCTGCCTGAGCAATTTTTTACAAACTTTGTTCAGTGAAGAGCTGCATTTGTCACACCGTGATTTAAAAGAGTTACTAGACTTGTGGAAGAAAATTAGTGGGAAATCTTGCCCAGAGATAACATAATATGAAGATGGCAGAAAAAAAAAGCAGGCTAGCATTTCTGTCACCCTTTTTCCCTGCCTACTAATGGTTTTGATTCTCATTATTTCTCAAATGCCAAGAGTAAAAACCCTCCAGGGTACCAATTAGCTGTGCCCAGTCTGGATACGACTGCTCTCATCCAGGACATATTTCGAGATGCTGAAGCTCTCTTTGGGAAAAGGCAATTTGTGTGCAGCTATGTTTGGTAATTTTTCAAGGACTTCATCCTGTTGGGAAATAGAGATGGACTCGTACTTAATTTAATTAAAACCAAAGCTTTTTATTAATTGATTTTCAATAAAAGCAATTACCATAAATGGGAACCTGGGATCAGTGTTTTGCAGATTATTTTTGTCTGCCTCACTTGTATTTTATTAGGGGTTATACTTCTTTGAAAAAAGAATAAGTGACACTGAATTTATTTCTGAATGAGAAATACAGCCTCTACAGCCTTTTCTGTCTGCTTTTGCATTATTTTAAATTTAGACTGTCGAACAATGGCAGCTATGACAGCGAGCAACTATGTTTTGCATTTCTGTTGCTTAACCATATTGTTTATTCAAGACAAATTTTCCTTTTTCAAACAGAAAACAGAGATAGTTCAATGGCTAAAATAAGGACATTTTGGGGCAGATCTGAGAGCTGATTCTGGTCAGGGTGCTGGGGTATCCGTGGCACTGAGCTTGGGTAAAGGGGCACTGACAGAGGCATGTGAGTGATGCCAGGGCTCAGCCTTGCCCCACATCCATTGCTGCTGCAGCCTCTCCTGAGGTTGTGCTCTCCCTTCTTTGGAGATTAGGAGGCAGATCTGCTCAGACCAACTCTTTACTCACATGAATAGCTCCTTTGAGTCCTACATGGCTATTAAGTGACTCAGGTTCAATAATACATTAAATCTTTGCAGGGCCTAAGGAAACTTGGAGCAGGTTATTTAAGAAGTCTGCCCCAGCCTTTTGCTACAGCCACAAAACCATCCTGCTCAGATCCTGTTGTTTTTTTTCCCACCCCTGTTTTTGTGTCTTGTGCATAATTTTGCCCCATTTTTCTTGCCCTCTCACAAGCATCCTGCCTCTCTCTGGCACTGCCTCCCTGCCCTAGTACAGACCCCCCTCCTCAGCCCTTTGCATCTCCCCAACCCACCTGCATTCCCCCGAATTTCATTTTTCAGGACTTCAGTGGCCATAAACAAAAATAACATCAGAGGAGCAGCTTCCACTGCCCCTCCACAGCCAAAACATCTCAGGGTTTTTTAAAGTTGCAATACTGGCAAAAGCAATAGAGGGAGCTGCTGCTGGTGGCTGGAGGCCAGCAGAGTACCATGAGCTGTACTTGCCTAATCCCCGGTGGTGATCACCCCCCCCAGCTCCATTATTTAGGATTCCTTGAAATGGATAAAAAATGAAAATGAAAAAAACACAACCAACCAACAACCAAAAAACAACCCAGTCCCAATAGGATTTCTTTTGGATCAATATTTAAAGTGCTGGAAAAATTAACACAGAGAGATATTTGTAAAATTCCAAAATATTTTCTTAGCCTCAGTGTAAATATTTGTAGAGAAAGCAATTATTGTGCATAAGAATTTTCTGTTGTGTCTCTTTCGGTTCTTTCATTCAAATGATTGCTTTTTTGGCCCATCCCTGAATAACTAAGTAGAGGTGATTAAAAACCTTCAAGCCCTTCAAATTTATTGTCCTGTAACTATTTTTGAAAGCAGATTTAATATCAGCATGCCATTTATATTCCCCGAGAGCTAACATTTCAGATACCACACCGATATATCAATGCCTGATGCAAAGCAGATTGCACTGAAGATGTGGAAATGTATACAAGAAGAAAACTGCTTATATTTAATAAAGAACTGGGATATAAACATATTTTAATACAGAAATGGCTTTGAAATCTATGAGTTCCTACTGGTTCAGTCCATCCCCCTCCCTGGCCTTTCTCTCCTGCATCCCCTGTGTGGTGTGGAGGGGCACCAACACGAAACCCAACTGCACCTCTGGGTGCAGTAAATGCAGGGTTGATGTCTCCCCGAGAGTTGTGCCAGATCAGATTCTTCTGTGCACACCAGACTTATTTTTATCCCAAAATGAGTTTTCCCTCCTGTGTTCCAGCTGCCCATCACAGGGCTGCCTGCTGCCTTCTGCTCCTGTCTTCCCCTAAGCTCTCCACTCGCCCCAGGGTCTCCTCCCTGTCCTGAGATTTCTCCAGGGGATGTCACAGGTTGCTGAAATGCCATCCTCAGGTTCTCCTTGTCACTGGAGCATCCATTGTGGATGAAGATCTGGTTGTCCTGTGAAGTGCCAGGCTCTAGTGGGTGGGGAGGGAAGGGATGCCTGTGAGCCCAAAACCTGCTCTGAGGCTGAAGGGAAGAGCAGGCAGGCAGCAAAGACAAATCTGGGAAGAGCAGAGGGCCACAGTCAGCTGCCCAGGACTGAGGGGTTCCTACTTCCAGGCTTGGTTTTAGGCTCTGAAGGCACTGGTTACCTCTATGGTAGAGAATAGAAAATATTCCTTTTTATACAAATATTTAGTTGCCCTTGGTCTGGTCAAAACCCAGTTGCTGTGGGGGTTTAAGGCCACCAGACCCAGCCTGATCCTGCTCCTCATGGGTATCCCCAGTACCACACTTCATGCCTGTGCCACAGTAGAAGGCTGAGACGAGGCTAAAACCTCCCTGCTGCCCTTCTGCCTCTTTTGCATCTCAGTGCTGTGCCCCTGCTGCCCCTCTGCTGTGCTTTCATGCTTGGCTGCCTCTAGCTGAGATAACCAAAGGTGCAGAAACCTTCTGGTCTCCCTGCTAAAACCTCCTCCACTCAGCCCGAGGCAAGGACCAGGGGCTGCAGAGCCCAGCCTAGCTGAGCTTAGCTGAGTCAAGCTGGGGCTGGGCAGCCCAGCAGCT
This sequence comes from Corapipo altera, assembly GCF_003945725.1. Taxonomy (NCBI): domain Eukaryota; kingdom Metazoa; phylum Chordata; class Aves; order Passeriformes; family Pipridae; genus Corapipo; species Corapipo altera. The sequence goes on along the minus strand of NW_020884887.1, from coordinate 13,474,439 downwards.
GGCTGCAGCTGGATCCACAGTGTGCAGCCCTCACAGCCAGGCTTGGGACATGCCTGTTTTCATTCCTCTGTTCAGGAGAGTGCACCCACTCCTCCCTCCCTCTCTGCCTTTGATGGTTCTTCTGTATTTTGCTACCGGCGGCAGCTCCTGCTCTTCCCAGAAACCCTCTGCCCTCGATCAGCTGCCCCCTCCAGCCAAGCTTAGCCACAGTGCTGCCCTATGGCCCCAGGAAGATTTCATAACTCCCTCTCCTTTGGCCACAAATGCTCTGTTTGTATCGGTTCCCTCTTTATTTCTCACATTGTTCCATTTCTGTGTGGCCAAACAGTGAATCAACCATCACTGCCTCCACCTCTGCACCCCATCACTGCTCCCCATTTCTGCACCCCATCACTGCTCCCCATTTCTGTATCCCATCCCTGCATCCCACCTCTGCTCCCCATCTCTGCGCCCCCTCTTCCACGTGTGCCCTGGCCCAAGTGTTCCCTCCTTGTCCCCAAAACCCGAAGAGCAGTGGAGACCTCCAAAGCCTCTCCCACCAGCCCATCCAAAGCAAATCCTTTCTTCAAGCCCTTATGTCCAGCTAAAACCTGGAGGGGACAGGTACAAATGTCCCAAACCCACATGGCCAGTGTCACCTCTCCCAGGACAGGTGATTCCCACCTGGGAAACACTGGTGTGGGTGCTGGTGGGATCTTCCCTCACTCACCGTCACCCTCAGCAAAGATATTATTCAAGGAGTTAACATTCCGGCGGGCTTCCAGTGGTTTTTCCCTTCGTGCCACCTGGTGGACAAAGGGAACATTTTCCACCTTTTTTTTTCACGGAAGAAGGAGCACCTGGGAAAGCTCGTTTTCTGTGAGGAACCTGGAGGAGCATCACCCGATTTAAATTTTGTACGGTGGGAAACACGACCCTACCATAACACATACCCCAGGGGAAGCCCCAGAGCACCCCAGCATTAACCAAATGCCTATTTCTTACCCACTGCTGAGGCTTATTCATAATACTGTGTTTTAATTGTACTTAAAGCTGCTCAATAAAACTCAATTTCTACAATCACCTTAACAAGAAAACTAATTGTCCCCTCCCTGAGCTTCTGACAAATTCATGGTTTTATTTAGGCTTGAGTAACTGCTTTCTGATATTTTAACAAATGTGCAGTTCGAATCCCTCCTGTGGCCAGTCCCAGACAGGCTGCAAGGGATGGAAGCGCTGGTAAAAAGCCCGTGGAAACAGAAAAATTAAGTAAATAACAGTGAATGTTCCTGGCAAGTGTTGGTTTTATTCAATTTATGAAGACAAACACTGCACGAGAAAATTGGTTCTGAGAGATATTTTTGTTCAAGGATTAGAAGTAAATCCCTGAACTGAGGTGCTTAATGAAATGAACCAAAATGGCTTTTGCTCTCAAATCCCTGCAAGAAGTGCCCAAGCTGAGCTGTGAAATAGCTCCAAATCATGGATAAATAGGGAGAAAACGGCCGGGTGCTCAGGGCACATTTGGGAACAGCAGCAAGATGCTGATAGAGGAGGAAGAAATTCATCACTCAGAGTTTTCTCCCACTGTTAACAGTTCAACACCCCTCTGCTTCAATCCTCTGGGAGAAACTCTGCCTGTAAGTGAAGTCCACGGAAATTTTAGTGGTGACTTGACTTGGGCCAGGATTTTGCTCTAAATCTTTCCATAAATTCAACAAAATGACAACACAAAAATCTACAGCACGGGCAGAAACCGTGTGTGGCAGCTGCTGGTGGCTGATGCCGGGGGTAACACGGGGCAGTGTGAAGTCACACCACAGAAATGAAGAATTTCTTTGTGTGCACAGCCTGAAACCTCTGCAGGCAGAGGGAAGCTGAAATTTGGCTACAACCCTCTGACTGATACCCTGATTGCTGCAAAACTGCGGCCACTAAATCCCTCTGCCTACAATTACCTTGGACTGTGATTTTATATCTCACTTGAAAAGCGACGCCTCCGTAACATCCCACTGAAGCTTTTGGGGCTGTTAATGCATCTTCCCTGGGACATTCAACTCAGCCACCCAAAGCCCTGGCTTTGTTTTTCTAAAACAAAGGGAAAAAAAGAGCACAAATTAAGAATATTTTGACTCTGGATTGAGGAAAATCATATGTTTTCCTTGGAAAATAAATTAATTGTTTTCATTTTCTCCAGTGGCAAAATCCATACAATTTAGATTGTCCAGAAATGGGAAGATTTTCATTTTCTAAGGAAGCAACCTCCTTCCCTCTCAGAGATTTAATTTTTACCAGCTCAGAAAAACTTGCTCTGACTGAGATTAGAAGAAATATTTTAGTTTATCTCAGTCTTTTAAAAACTGTCTGCAATAATTTACTTTTTTTTTTTTTTTTTTAAATCTGGCCAATCAAAAATAATTAAAAAAAATGAAACATGAAAATGTTTCACCGAAAAAATGAAGAAACAAGGACTTTCATCCTTGGACCTCCTCAGCTTGGTCTGCCTGGGGAGTCAGAGACGGAAGGGATACGGGCAGTGAGCTGGGATGGGATGTGGGAGGCGTGGAGGGAGAGGGTCAGGACTGACAGGAGACATTTTTGGGGTGGGGGAGCACAGGCAGCTTAAGCTGCTTTATCAACATGTTATAAACCAGCAATCAGCAGGGCTGAGATTTGGCAATCAGTCAATACCGGCTCAAAAACAACATGGAGAAAAAAACTGTACCTGGGACTCACTTAAGGTGACCTTTGGAAGGAAGAAAAACAAGTTTCAAAGACAACAAATGTTTCACAGGGGTGTTTTAAACTGCTCCGTTCCACCGAGGGTGTGTAAGGACGTTGTTCCTCTCTGTGTGGGAACTCTTTGTGTGCTCGGAGCTTGTGGTGACACGACAGGCTGGTGGCCCTTGGGGACGCCCCAGCTGCCTACACAGGGCACCTTTTGGATCCTGGGAGCTCCCTGATGGCTCTAACCCAGCCCAGCATAGCTGAGAAAAGCTCACCAGCCTTTCCTGGGACAACACAGGGGCATGCGCCGGCAAAGAATGCCCGGGGGTCTCCCTTATTTATTCTCTTCCCTAATGAACACAGCCTGTAAGTCAGGTTGAAATCCCAACCAGGTGCAGTGCCACGGTCTGAGGTTGCTTTGTCACCTCATGGCAATGCCACAATGCCACGTGGCCGTGGTACGAGGCAGCTCGGGAGCTGTGGCTGATTTTCACTGCCTTGAACCCCCCCCCGGGCTGAATTCCCCACAAAACCCCAATCCCCCTCGGCTCCCCACCAGCAGATATCTGTTTCTTTCTCCCCAAACTGGCTTGCAAGCAAGAACTCCACAGTCTGAAACCCACTGCCTTTCAACCTCCGGATATGAAGTCCTGCCTCTGCCCAGACTCTCCCTAAAAACCTAACAAGGAATATGAGGAACATTTGAAGGAGCTGCAATGGCCCAGCCAGGGATGGCGTGTAGCAGCCCCACTGAGATATCTGGTTTCTGTTATGTGTTTCTTTTCCTTGCATTATCTGTATTAGAACTTATAAAATGGATGATTTGTATCAGCTGTCCTGCTTTGTTGTTATTGCCATGTTCTGCTAAAATGATAACGAAGCGCTTGTCCCAGATCTTTCCCTCCCACAAAATATCCCAGCTATGTGAAATAAAAGATGCCATTTTATTACAGGGCTGAACAAAACTGTGCAAGAGGCAAAAAACATAAGGGGCTGTGAGGAGCACGACTCCAGAGAAGTAGAGGAAAAAAAATTGGTGGAGGTGATGGTCACAGGGAATGCAAAAAGCAAAAGCATTTATGAGCTTCGAAATTATTATGATGTCATTTTGCAACCACAATCAGGAACCTCATACCTGCCCCCCGTTGCAATCATAGCCCAGGACACTTGGATTTGAGAGGACAATTCCCAACTTCCATATGATATTTCACATTAAAGCATTTTTTGGCAAACTTATTATTTGCTTTATGAATCCAGAAGCACCTGGTTAACCTGAATTTCCAGCTGCTGGGCAAAATTAATCCTCAAAAGTCCCTAATTTCGTGAAGTTGTGGAGAGTGGGATATTTTGGAACTGCTCAACCAAATGGGTGTTCCTGATCTTTCCTTGGTGAGCCCTGACCGTGTCACATGCACGACCAGGTGACTGCCACTGTGCACTGCTAAAGAATAATTCCCTCACTTATGAACTGGGAATTCTTGTCAGCTGGTGATGAGGATTTTCAGGAGAAAGACAGCAGAGACTACATTTGTGTGTCTGTGAGCTGAAAACCCTCCTGAGATCAACAACTGCATGTCCCAGGCTGCAGCAGTCCCTGTGGGAACACACTGTCATGGCTCATGTCCTGATTTCCATGAAAAGTGCAGCCAAATAATAAGGTTATAAATGACTTCACCAAACATTTGTGGTGTCCTCTTTGGTGGCACAAGTCTCCATCAAAATCTTTGAGATATTTTTATTCCTTCCTCACTTTATTTCTTCTTTCCACCACTTGTGCTGTGAGATTGGTACAAGCAAATACAATCTGGGTTTTACAGACTACAAAGAGGAAGCAGATCTGAGGTGATTTATTGTTAAAGGGACTGAGGTCAGATCCAGACCTACCACTCAGGAGAAGCTGTTAATACTGTTCCTTTGCCCAAACCATTGAGCCAAACCCCTCCTAACTCTGGTAGTCCCACTCCAGGACTGCTTTTACAAAGCACTTGTCTTTGAATTGCAAATACTGTGATGGTTCAGATGAAATCTCACCAAGCAAATCTACTTTTCAGAGGAAATATTAAAGAACTTAACAACTTAACACCTCCAGAGTGATAAAAACATATTTGTCTTTTATACAGAAAAAGGCTGACAGCCAAATTCTGTAATTGAGAATACTTCCTTAAATACAGAACACTGAATGAACAGCAAAAAGGGCAATTCATATCTTTATGAAAACAAGTAAAAATGACTATTCTATTTCTATTATCTGTGCCTGGAGCGGGAGCATCCTGTCCTGTTCCTGTCTTCAGAGGTGACACGAGCTGTGGCATAACTTAAACAAAAAGGATGGAATGTCTGGTGAAAAAATATACAGAAATTGATTTCAAGGCAATCAAAGTAATATTTTATCATCAGAAAAACTGCCAAGGTCAGAACTTTTACTGGCACTTGAGTGAGGCTACACCAAATCTCACTGCTGGGAGAGAGGGGTTTAGTGAGTATTATTTTAAGTGGTCTGACTAAAGAATATCCCCTTGCATGGCTTAGCAATGGATCATTAATTATTATTTGAAAATTCAGTAAAGCTTTTTTTTCTCCATCTTCCAGTTCTCAGTAAAAATGTACCTTATTATAGACCTATTATGGATCCTCTGCAAACAGAAGGCAATGTATTTTCTGCTTTAATCAGACATTTTCATTTGCATCTAACTTCCTCTTGAACATTACTGACTTCAAAGGATTAAAATTCCTAATTCTGGTCCAACAAGAATTTTTTTCCCCAGATGATCAGAATGAGAATAAAACCTTTCTCTTTTTGCCCTCTTCCCCTCCTTTTCTGCATATTTTAGGAAAGTCTTGCCTTGTAGACAACTTGGAAACACTTGTCACAATCTCGTTAGTAGGTCCAAGTGCTAAATGCCCCAATAGACTAAATATCCAATAAAAGGCATGGTTTGTAACTCTTAATTTTTGCAGCTGTTGGATAAAATCCATACATCTGTTTATGGTGATTCTTTCTTTGCTGACAGCACCAGTTTGTTCTCTAAATGCCAATGTTCCTAAGCAGCTGTAAGTGTGCCCCTTCTAACTCATTTAAGGAGAGTCAAAGCCAAATCTTCCATGAAAGAAAACTGGGAATCGTTCCTTTGCAGCCAGGCTGCTGCCTACCTGTTGAACTGCTGCTCCAAAATGTCCTGGTTGCCTGGCTAGGCAGAGGAACATGGCAAGGAGCTGGTGGAATTTGAAATGAAAGCTTTGCAGATCAGCTGGGAATTGCTCTGCAAACTTGTCTTCGGCTGTCGACGGACTCCCTGGGTTGCAAAGACAGAGGTAGAGAGGAGAAACCTTCCTTAATCCAAATGCAGAGCATGGGTGGAAACCATCCAACAAAATAGGGTTTGAGGGGGATGGGTTGGAAAATTCTGTTCCATCAAATTGAGGTTGTTTTTGCATGAACATGTTCACTTAAAGAAAAAAGCTTTGCTAGGGAGGTTTTTTGAATGCAGGGTGTATCTCCCTGCCAAGGCTAGAAGGAGCAAGGACTGTCATTCCTTCTGCACTGCAGCCCATCCAAACCACCTGCCAGTCTAATTTCCCAGAGATAAGGGGACTTAGGTTTCAGAATTTTCAGGTTTCAGAAAAATCTCCCCCGATTTTTCCCTTGAAAAGGGCCAACCAAAACTGGCGTTACTTTGGGCTGGAACCAAAGGTTAAGCCTTGATTTCCATCAAAAAATGGAATTGCTTTTCAGCTATCCCAGTTTGGAGAGATGCATGGGACAACAGGGGTTAAACTTTCAGGCCAGATCATATGGTTCAAGATAAAGAAGGTTCAGTTATCACCCTCTGCTCTTCCCAGCAAGAAATGCCTCCCAGCAAAGTACCCTGGGTTGGAATTTTTGATCAAAACAGTCACTGTGCATCCAAAGCTTGCAAAGAGAAAGGAGGTCAAAGGAAAGAACTCTTTAAGACACAAGTCAGAGTGGGGAAGGAGTGGAATAAAAGTTACTGCTTAAAAATCCATTCCAGAGGATGGGAGTCAAAGGTGAGGGAGAACTTTCTGCAACGATGCTCATGCATTGACTTGCTCCTCCAAAGGTTTTGTCCTTTTGGAACGCGACAGGGCTGCCTTGCAGAGAAGCTGGCCCAGACCCCAAAGGCTGGTCAGACCTTCACACCAGCCAGGATCTGGTTTTGGAGTCTCCACGTACAGGAGAAGTGCAGGAGATGCAGTTTTGGGGAGCAGCAGGAATAAGCTGTGTGCTCCAAAGCAACAATAGGGAGGTGGGGAAGCAGCAGCTGTTCCCTCAGACCAGGCTGGCTGCTGCTTCTCCTGCACTTTACAGGGAAAAAGTAGCACCAGGTGATTTATAAGCTCTTCCAGGTGACAGCAGGAAAAGGAGAGGCAGTGCTGGTCCTGCATGGTCAGGGGTGGTTGCTGCTGAGCTCACTGACTTTAATGATCCAATCATTCCTCCTTGCACCCAGAGAAAAATGTTTTCAGGAGGGATTTTCCCTTTGGTGCTTAAAGGGAGACAAATTCTTATATTAAATTGTAGCATCTATGTGACCATCACTCCACATTCAGAGCCTCTGCTGAATCCTTCACTGTTGCCATTTGAATGTCCCTGTCTATCTTCAGAGGAGCAAGGGGGACTTTTTAGAGCTGCTACGGGATGAAACAGGGCAAGAGCAAACTTGCTCTTGTGACGACAAGATCCTGCCAAAATATTTGAATAGAGTGAGATGGACATTTTTTGGTGCTCTGAACTCCATTTCAGGTGTGCTACAAAGAGTTTATCTGCAGATTGATTCCTTTGCAGGCCATTGGATGCGTGGCAGTTGCCCAGTTAGGAAAATAAAAAACAGAAATAAAGGCATAAGTAGGAAAGTGCAGGTACAACGGATCCATAGGTGTCTGGCAAATACTTGTCCCCAGTGCTCAAACTTCTCAGTGAGCTGCTTGTATCCAGTTGCCAACTCTTGACCACTCTCAACAAATTTGTTCCCTGGAATCCCTTTTGAGCTCTTTTTTCTTATTTTTTTTTTTTCTTTAAAAAAGGAATACTTTGAATATAATCATGGCCATAGAATTTTTTCCTTCTTTTCTTTTTTTTTTCCCTCTTTTTATTTTTTTTTCCCCCCTAGTTCTCTTTATTTTGGCCATCAAACATGCTGAGAGAAGATTTGCTCCAAATTAAATGCTGCAGCAGATGCAGCTCTTCTGCCCACCAAATGCCACTGGACAACACAAATAACTCAGTCTTAAATATTACATAAATTAAGAAACCAACAAGGGATACTACTCCAGGAAAGGACAAGTAACAATAATCTTGAGAGACCTGCTGGGAGGAGTGTTATCTATTATTTACATATAATTATTTAGCATTATATACCTATTTAGATAACAAAAAAAAATTGAAATGCTGCAAACCACTCTGCACTTCTCTTGGCCAGATCCAGTTTTCCTGCAGTATTTCCACTTCCCACCAACACCACACATGCAGGGTAGTGGCTGGACGTTTTAAAAGCAAAAACTCCCCAGCACTTACCAAAGAAAAGATGTTTAACAAACGTTTGGCGTCCAATGAAGTGGGGACATCGGCGGCGCAGGCATGTCCCAGCCCAACCTGCCTTTCCAGGAATGCAGGTTTCCTGCAAAATTGCCCTTCCTGCCTCAGGGCAACACCTCCAGCACCTCTCCTGTGCCCTGCTCCGTGGTTATTGTGTGCACAGATGAATGGCACAGCCCCGTGTGTGCCGGGATGTTATTGCTGGATAAAGCAAATAAAACATTTGAGTCACGGCGAGGAAGCTTTCCCATCCCACTGATCCCCAGGGCTGCCCGCCTCTGCCTCCTCACCTCTGCTTTGTGTGATGTTATTCTAACCTCTTTCATCTTTGGCTTTTGGCAGTCTTTTCTGCTTTAAGTGTATAGTTATCTTAAGTTGAGCAAGATGTTTCGGGCTACAATAACTGGCTGATGTTTTAAATGGAAATCTCCTGATATGCGTTCAATTTACATGTGCTAAGGCTCTCATTCAATCTGAAATACCAACTGAGCATAAAATAATAGTGACACTTGACATTTTCACAGAGATTTACGACTTCAAAGGGCCCTACAATATAAACGAACTCTCTCTGTACTTATGAGATGGGTAAGCAAATACTATTAAGACATGGAATGAGTGAGGAGGGGCTGCAGGGCTTGCCCAAGGCCAGGCAAGGAGCTGGTGTCAGGGCTGGGGTCCTGGCTCTCTCTCCTGCACCCAAAGCACTACAGAGCTTCAGCTCTAAAAGCTGAATAACCAGCACAGATGAGTCAGGCAGGTCTTCATCCCAAGCTGATGTATGAGAAATTTAGGCACTGGAATGGAATGCTGGCATGCAATCAAATACACCCACTCTCTGTCCAGCCTTGGGATCATCCTGGTGTCATTCCTTCTTTCTGAGGTGCACTGGTAATGCAGCCTCAGCACCCAGGCTGGGGCCGGGTGGGATGATGACCATGGGACAGAGCTGCAGATCTGCAGGCAAGTGATGAAGCTGGTAGGAGGTCTGGGAACCGACTGCCTTTAGTAACAGCCTGTCTGTGAGAGAGGTTTCAGCCTTTTTTCTCATTTGCAAACATGGACTGAGTCCCTCTCTTGCAACACTCCTCTGTTTTGGGGGAGGAGATGGGTTTTGAGCAGTGCCTGCTCCAGCAGCCTGAATTAGGAACCTGCACGCTGCCTGATGGCTGCAGCTATTGTTAACACAAACGAGCGGGTGGATGTGCCATTAATCACAGCCCATAAACCATTTTGACTAACTGAAAAAATATTTCCTCTGTCTTATTCATGTCACAGCTCCTCTGAGCCTTTTAGCCCATTTGTACGGGCTAGAGAATGAGTTGCTACCCGTTATACAGCATGTCCTGCCCTTCCCTTGCTTTGTAAACACAAGCAGCTCCATTCCATGATGTGTTTTGATGAGCTGCCAAGAGCCAGCTAATGTACTGTTTGCTGACAAGTATATGTTATTAATCCAAAAGCACTGAGCTTGTGGGTTGGGACTTTTTTTTTTTTTAAGAAATATAAAAACTAAATTAAACAAGGGTGTGGATACTCCTCAAATGTAGCTACTGTTTCTTCCGTGATGCAAATGTGCAGCTCCTCCAATTTCAGGGAGTTGTTTAAGGCGTTCTACTCCTTTATCACATTTATCTTCCTGCAGAAATCACAAAAGCTTAACTGAGTGCCCCCTTCTGATGATCATTTCCCTCACTGAGTTAGACTTTTAAAACAAATGCAGGGGGATAAAGCTGTTCCAGAACTTCGTTGTGCACATCGTGCTGCTTCATGAGGCTCCCTGGGACCAACCAGGTGGTGACAACAGGGTGGCAACTGCTGAGAACCCCCGAACTCAAATCCGTGTGACCCACCAGGGATTTCACACATCACCTAAAGGGTTTCTTTCGGTGTATTTTTTGACAAGACTCCACCTTAGAGCCTTCAGGGATTTTTGGGATGTGGTCTCAGCGCAGAGCTCAGGACGCTTTGCTGCCTGGATGAGCCCTTCTGCAGGGCAGAAGCCCATTAATGGGAGCAGCCCATTAACTTGTTGAAGAGAGGCTTTCAGCACAGGCCACAGCCAGGACCAGCCCCATTCCATCTCCAGGAATGGCTCACGAGAGGGAATTGTGTGGAGGAGGAGGGGGAAGACACGCTTTGAAAGGCTTTCCAAGCCAGGCACGTTGAGGTGTCTCCTCACCAGCCACTGCAGCACTCACGGCACCAACAGGTCTGTGCAATGGGACCCCCCACAACGTGGAGCAGAAAGTGCCCCCAGGGCAGATCAATTTTAAGCTTGATGTAAAAAGATGACAACTGTATATGGGCAGAAAACACAGGGGCTTTCATTTTCGTGTGCAGGGCACCATTTGCCTTCCAAATTCAACTGACAGCTTTTGAGGCAGCTCTTTCAGGGGACAAACGGTAATAAAGCTGCTGTTTACACTGGCTGTTGACTCATCTTAGGTGGAATTATGTACAGAAATAAGTAAACAGCTTCCTATTCAATGGGATCCATATACAGCTATGGGCCATGGTACAATGCAAAGCTCCTGTATGGACAAGACCCTTGTTTGTTGTGTGCTTTCCTGGGTCACTTAGCACTTTGCTTCACAAACGTGCTTTTTAGGGCTGAGACTCCTGGTGTGGATGGTCTTTCCCTTGTCCACAGTAATTCACCCTTAAAAGCCAGCAAAGCTATGACAGCCTTTTCATTTGCGTTGTAAACACATTAAAGATGAGCTGAGCAAACCAGGACAACTTAGGATGCCTTTTTACACACCTGAATATGAGGCTTGGGTGGTTTATTTTTTTAGTGTCCATTTATCTGGTGAGTTTTGGGGTTGTTAGAAAAAACATCTTGGAGAAAGAGTCTCGAGGTAATTGCATTTCAGGTGGTGCAATGGCTGAACTTTCCATGTGCACGTTGCTTTTCATAGCTCTGCTTTGTGTCAGTCAAAGTGGTAGAGGGTGACAGAGCTCATTTTTTTGTTAGGACAGTATTTCTCTGGGGCCCTGGAATCTATTTTTGGTACCTTTAATTCGGTTGAAAATGCACAATTAAAAATCCCTTTAAACAAAACAGACTCCAAGAGCAGTAGTCAATAACCTGAGGTGGAGGGAGGGAAGTGTTTAATGTTTTCTTTCTTAAAACACCCAGAATTTAACATAAGTATTTTTGAACTGGGCTCCCCCCTGTGATGGTGCTCAAGAACTTCTGAACTGCTCCCAAAGTGCAAGGAGGAAGTCAGGAAAAGTAAAGGAACATGATGTGAAGCAAACTGATGGCCACTGTGGATATCTCAAGGTACACAACATGCTTATGGGCATTTATCCCAGTGGTTTTATGCCTCTGAAAGACATTTCAGTCTAATTCCTGTTGAATTTCCAACTGGAGGAGGCCACCTTTCTCTTTTGAGTCTTGAAGGATTGTGGAAAAGCAGTGTCCTACCTCAGCTGGCAAACTATCCAGGGTATTTTGCACCCATGTAAAATCCTGGCTGATTGGTTGGTCATTATCTCTAGAAGCTGCTAGAGATGAAATATTGTGATTTTTCATAGATAAACTTTTGTATCTTAGGATAGAAGAATTTACTTTCCAACACTGATACACATCTACAAACCTAAAAAAAGAATGTGATTCCCCACGACCCCAGTCCTCTTGTAAGAGATTAATTCATTAAGACATCCTTTATTACTAGTGTTTGTATTATAACTCCTGCAGAACAATCCAGTGGAAAAGGATATAATGATGGAAACAATCACTATTTCACTTCCATCTCTGTTAACTTCTTTCTCCAGTGTTTCTGTAGTAAAGGCTGAAAATATTGCTCTGCAAAAATCACTGTCCAGAGAAAACCCAGGTATTGATGTCACTTTGTGAGGCTTTTTGGGAGACCCAAAGTGCCACTGCCAGTGCACAGCTGAGGTGAATATGAAGCAGAAGAATCCAGGTCTTCCAGTGCTATTCCAGGATTGTGTCCCGCTGTCATTGCCTGTAAGAATCTTCCCCATCTCTCATCAATTTGTGTTTCTCTGCAGAGAAGGTCATCCCTACGTGCCTGACACATCCACAAATGCACAACCATCTCTGCTGGAAGACAACAAACATTATCTTGTGTTGCTGGAAAGTAAAAGAGAAGTAGGGAAAGGTGTAGCAGTTCTCCAGAGTGCAAAGTGACCCACAGCCCCTCAGTGGGAGGCATGAGGTTATGTAGCTCATTAAACCTTAAAAAAGCAAGGAGAGAAGCTGCTTCCAATTATCAGGATGAAAATTAATGAAATAAAAACTACAGACAGGCTGCAGAATTATGCAATAAAAAGGGCTTTGCTGGCATTAACAAGGCGATGTGTAATATTTGTGTGGTTCTAGCTCAGCCTTGGCCTGAACACGTGGTGATTCTGCACATAAAATGTATCCAAATTAATGAATTAAAAATCCTTGTTAATCCCATACCATTTTCTGTTCATAGTTAAGTGTTATTGGTTGGGAAATCTCCTCAGAGAGGGAAAAAGAGGTTGTGATCTGTTGTCTGAGAAAATAACCTCTTTGTTAGTATCCAAGAGTCATGTGCTGGGACGACTGGCCAGAGACATGGAAAAGCCCAACTGCTGTCTTATTGTAGGGAAGGAAGGTCCAACATAGCAGGAACTTCATATAATGGAGTCCAGAGGAGACCTGCAGTCTGGGGGATGTGGGACTGAAGCAAAGAGAGTGTGGTAGTGAATATACATGAGAAAAACTACCTTTAGGTGCAGGAACAGTCTTATTAAAAGGCTTCACATCAGCCCACGAAAAATATCTTCCAAATATATCCCAAGGCCTTGGGATCCAGAGAGTGTTGCCATAAAAGTCCACGTCTAAAATCCATCTAGTGTGCTCTGCTACAACCAGATTTCATAGACTTCAGCAGCTTACATGCAAAATTCAATAGACAGCATGAGCTTGGTGCAGGAAATACTGTTTTTAACTTGAAAAAAGCCTTGGTCACTCTTTCCTTTTTGCTTTCCCTCTCCCAACTCCTGTGAAAGGACACAATTGCCTTTCTAGGCAGCTGAGTGAAAAAGTGTTCCTCTGCTTTTCAAACTCCACAAATGTAACCCTTTTTTTTTTTTTGCTGTAGTGATGTCTGTCTGCCACAGGATATAAACGTGTGACACAAAAAGTGTTCCCCAAGGACTGGAGAGCCAGTGAGACACAGTGAAAGCAGCACACCCCAAAATGTGTTAGTGAGATTGCTGCCCCTGAGCATAGATTCAGAACCTCCAGAGAGGGGAGAACGTTGCAATCTAAAATTTATATTATTAAAAAAAAAGGGAGATCATTTGCTTTGAGATAAACTCTTCCCTACAAGACAGATTTATTGAGACCTGGAATGTTCGAGTGAGAAGAGGAGGCTCCACGGCCACAGGACACATTCTGTGTCCAAACCTTTGACACACAAATAACATTTGGGTGAAATTTTTGCCCCCGTGATATTTAGCACTTAACTGGGGATCTGGAAGGAATTTAAGGAAGAAGGATGTGTTGAGTTGGTTTTGCAGTGGAGCTCTGAGCTCTCGGGGGTCTGATGCCAGGTTTGCGCACGGGAGCCGTGCTGGGCTCCTGTCCCGGGGCAGGGCAGAGGTGAGAGCTCAGCCTGAAAGGCTCCCAGAAGTGAGGTTTGTGGAGAGCAGCTCTCCCTCTCTGCCTGCTTCATGCAAAGCCCTCTCTAAACCTGCTAGGAGAAATGGCAGGAGCCCAATTTCTGAAATGTTGTTTCTCTCTAATCCCCTGCTACCCCCAACTTCCGTATTTCACGTACTTCCAAACTGTTCATCAGCAATTCTTGGTATAGGAATCAACTCCAGGATTCCTGAAGGAAGCTGATCAGTCCCAGTTCAAAGCTGATAGATCAGACTGGGTGGTGAGGTCAGAGAGAGTTGGCATCAAGTGACTCAAAAAGGGCAAACCAGAATTTTTCCTATTTCCCATGGCCATTAGCAGTGAGCTCAACATCCTCTGCAAGAAAATGCCAAGTCATGAGATGGGTACTCACCTGAGAACATCTTACCCTTCTGCCAGGAACAAATTCCTTTTTCTTGTTAGTTGTTCTTGAAAGATGAAAACAGCAACCCTCAAAACTCTTCCTCCTGGTCCGGTTTGGTGAAAAGCACCTGAATGGGAAATGGTGGAGGAAAATAGAAAGATTTATGATGGTATTATGTTGTTCTGATGGGTCATTCACTGAGAAATTATAATAAAACAGGATATCAAGGGATTTGAATTTGGATTTTAACAACACAGATTTTAACACTTGTGACCATTGGTGTTTTGTAGAACTCCTCTGAATAAATCCTGGCTCTGAGGAATATGAATTATTATTTGGGTGTGCAACGTAAATATTCTCTCTAGGATGCTCAAGGAGATTTGTAATGGTCCTTTTTTGTTTCCAAACCCATGATGAAGAGGAAAGCATGTTCATCCAGCTTATTTCATGAATGATGCTTTTTAAGAAACCTTGTGCTTTGTCAGGCTGGGGAAATGGGCATGCAGTGTCTCCCAGATGTTTTCTAATCTGAACCACAGCAGTCCTCCGAGTTATCTTGCACATAAAGACTGCTTATTTTTTTAATACTAAGAAGAAAAAAGTGTATTTCAACTAACAAGAAGAAAAATAAGAAATCTGGTGACAGAGAGGGCACAAAGATGATTTCAAGGGACACAAGGACAGTGTCTTCCTGGATGTTCTTTGACATTCCTTAAAGGTATAAATCCTAGTTATTTTATCCAGATTTTTCCTTTCTCTTCACATTTCCCCATCTTTTGCTGCAGTTGACATTTCAAAGCCACCAGTTAAGGAATTGCTGCAGATAAAAACCTGAACACTTTATTCAAGATCAATATCCCAATAGCACAGTATTTGAAGGAAAATTGCAGTCTTCAGTTTTGATGTATATAAATGAGGGGAGGGGAAGCAAAGTGTCCTCTTACCTGTGTTGATAGAGTAATTTTTAGCAGTTTGGGGCAGAACAAGGAATCTTGAAGTTTCACCTCGAATTTGTTGTGGTTTTCCACAAGAAAAGGTCGTGTTTAAGCAGTGTAAATGCCTCATCTTTCTAGGAAAAGCTGTTTTCACCTAATTCATAACATGTTTGCAGTTCTTATGTTGGTAATGAACTGCACTGATTTTGCTGTGTAAGTAATAAATTCACTGACTAAATTTTGCAAAAATAGCAGCCCCAGCCAAATTTGCAAGATCTCGGGGAAGTCATGAAAACCATCAATCTCGGCATTCAGAAGTTTACAAAGCTCAACTTTGTTTTACACGAGTGCCGTTGTAATAATTTATACATTTCATTTAGCATTTCTTTTACTTAATAAGTGTATAAGTCATACAGGACAGAAATTAAGTCGTACAACACTTGGTTTCAATTTTGCAGTTCCTATTAGGGGATTTTAGTGTTCTCCTATTATTGCTCTGGAGCTTTTTCTCTGCCATTGGTCCTGATCTGATGATCAGGACCTGGCCAGCTCAGATGAAAAGCCACACTGCACCGGCTAAACCTTCATACTAAATGCCACCAAATTAATCAATTCCTACTTTCTGACTTCTGAACCTACCCTAAGGTGAAGGAAACACGATCCACTGAGGATCATCTTGCAATTAAAACAATTCTCTATGAATCAGCATGACAATGCAGGTGCTAAGCAAGCATCTGTTCAATTAAGTTGGTTTAGCAGTTTTGGGGCAAGTCTATTTTGCTTTTTTTTCCACGTCATTAAGCTTACACTTAATGCTGGGAGCAAACAATGGCTCATTAGTGGATTAGGGGTAATTACCAACAGCAGTCATTATTCCTGAGGCTTAATGGGCCAATTTGCTGCTGTAATAGTACCCCAGTATTGTGGTGCTCCCGCAGAAAAGCCAGGGGTGCTGGGATGAGCCACTGCCTTGAAGGCCCTGGAAGTGGCTGAGCAATCCCAGCCCTTCCCAGGACACCCCAGCACGGGGTGGTTGGAGACTCGCTGCCAGCTGGGGGGTCCCATCAGCTCCAAGGGCTTGCATTTCGGGAGCTGGGCTCCAGCTGAAGCACATCCACTGCCCGGTTTGGTGTCCACAGAAATTCCCATAAGGAAAGGGGGGAGTGCCAGAAGCCGTGTCAGCACTGCCCCACCTGGATTCTCCTTTTGTTGCTACTGTATTTACAGAAACATTTTTTACTGTCTTTCACAGCAGTAGGCAAATTAAGTTCTTTTTGCACTTTGGCCCTTCCAATTTTTATCCTGCACAGCTTCATGATGTCCTTGTAGTCCTCCAGAGTTGCCTTCCCCTTCTTCCAAAGGTCATAAACTCCTTTTTTTTTTCTCTCCCAGTGAGTTCCAGCTCTCTGTTCAGCCAGGCTGGTATTGTTCTGTGCTGGCTCATCTTTCAGCACGTGGGCACAACCATAATGAAGACAAAAACTTGCTTCTGAGCTGCAAATCTGGTGCTGCAGGAATAAAGAAGAATATGACTCAGCTCCATCTTCAAATTTCCCAGGAAGTCTGGGCTGCCTGCAGGACTCAGCAGCTCTGTACAGACACAGGTTGAGCAGAGAAACCTCTCAGGGCACAGGACTGAGGGACCATTAGGGAAATCCAAGGATACAGAATTGTAGTCCTGTTTGCAAGCAGTCAAATGATAATGGCAGCTCTGTTTTTATATTTAGCATTATATTTTCAGTCACTCATTTCAACCTGGAGTGCCATATCGTTTTTCTGCTTTTAGGAAGGGGATTAAGAAAGGGGAGGAAAAAAAAGACATAATGCTATAGTGGAGTTAAGTGCCACTTCTTCAGGCTCCTGTCAAATCTTGTAATTTGGAATAATTACCAGTGTCAGGTTTGGGGAAGGAGTTTGATGTAAATTGCCTCAACCTGTACTTGTCCTGTGAGAAAAGAAAAGCAGGGGGTTAGAAAGTAAAGGACTGAATAGGCATCACCAGGAAAACCACCTTTTAAGCAGCCTCACTTTAATATACATGACTGTATTTTATCTTCATTTTTCTTCATGTCAGTCAGACCTGGGCAAATCCTGCTCATGCTGTGACCAATGGTGATTTCTCATTTATTTTAATAACCCAGCCTACAGACTCCTGCTTAGCAGGAGGTCTTGTGGGTTGCTGAGCATTGTGTTCATTATTGTAGATGATCCTTTAAAAAGCAGGGAAAAACCAACCAGGCTTATTTGTACCTCCATGCAGGGGAAAGACCAACCACCTCCTGTAAGAATCCTCAAAAAAGGTTTGAAGGAACCTGTCTGGGTTATGTCCAGCCCTGAAGTGAAGCCTTGGTGTCCTGACAAGCCCCAGCAGTGATATCCATGTTTTCTGTGTAGTACAAGTGGCAGTTTTGTGAGGGAAATTGTCCACTTCAGTTTGAGGTCTGTAGTTAATGTGGAGCA
The DNA here is from genome assembly GCF_003945725.1 of Corapipo altera. Lineage (NCBI taxonomy): Eukaryota > Metazoa > Chordata > Aves > Passeriformes > Pipridae > Corapipo > Corapipo altera. Next base: position 13,456,776 of record NW_020884887.1, on the reverse strand, counting down.
AGAGGACATGCCCAGGCTGAAGAGGGAAATGAGCCATTCTGGCTTTGGCCTGCTGTCATCTCCCATCCAGTTACTTTCTTGCATCTGCAACTCATCTAAATTTTTTATTTAATTTTTCTTTTTTGATGGGGAAAAAAAATGTCATTGTCGGAAGCATTCGTGTGCTTTTAGTGAACAGGATCCAAAACCCAAGCCCCATAAAAAACTTGAAAATAATCAACCCACTCCTTTGGATCTCTCAGCAGAAAACAGAGCGTTTTTTATTTCTTTCCATTTTGTGTGCATAAAACAACACACCTCGTTTTTCCCTCCTTGCAATTTCTTTGGAGTTATGGAAGTAGTTTCTCTCTATGAATTGAAATAAATAACCACTGTAAAAATCACAGTGTATTGCCTTATCCACTTCTTGGAAAATGGCTTTTTGGCCCTGCACCTTCATCCGTGCTGTGACAGGAGACCCAGTAGGAGCTTTTGAGTTTGAAGGCTTTTGTAATGTCCAAAAATTGCTGTCCCATTGTCATCCTTAAATCCTGGGAGACATAAGAGGGCATTAGTGATCCCAAGTGTGTCCATCCTCACCCAGCAAGGGGGTTTTGAGAGGACACCACTCACTGCAGCAGCTCCGGGGTGTCTGACTGAAGGTGAGTCTCAGCAACCAAGGAGTCACTGCAGCAGGTTTGCACGTGCAGGTGATAAATGACCTCGCCAGTCACATGTGGAAAAATGTAACAAACTTCACAAAGTTGCTGTGAGAAGTTCCTAGATCTCAGCATGCTTTTGTGGTGAGGTAGAACTGATGGCCAGTCAGTGGTGAACTAGACGTGCTTGCAGCAGCAGCTCCCACAATTATCTTCTGCTCTGTTGCCAGTTCTCAATTCCCATCTCAGCTCTAAATATTAATGATTACTGCAGAGTCTGAGCAAGTAAAGAGTCCTTGAGGTGACTTGAAATTACAGAAACACACTAAGAATATTCAGATGCCAAATGTTTTTTCTTACTTTGGGAGGCACGACCCTGTTTTCAAGGATGACGGTGGCACTGGTGAGAACCCGTGGTCTTAAGAGTGCCCAGCTCAATATTTCTTGTGCCTGGGCTCTCTCTGGTTATCTCTGCTCCTGCCAAAGCATCTTTCCAGGTCAGGAAAGTGGAGACATGGAAAAGGAAGGAAAAAATTACCATAATTTCTTTGAAATGAATTGGATTCCCATGTGTAGGTGTGAGGGCCAGGTTTGCCAAGGATCTGAGAAGGGCTTGGCACTTGTCCTCAAATCTGTGATTCCCTCAGTGTTTGTGCCCTGAATGGACCCTGTACAAAGGATGTCCATGTTATTTATCCTTGTTGGCAAGAGAAGTGATGTATGGAAAGGATAGATAAGAGCACTGTGTGGGGCTGCTCTAGTGTCTTGTGGAATTTTGTATGCAATAAAATCAGGTTAGACAGAAAAATATATTCACAGATCATTTAATTGTGTCATATTGCAATTACTATTGGTTGTATTACAGCAAAAGTGAGAGGCCCAGGTGAAGCCCTGTGCAATGCTTAAATATAACAGGAGAGTTTCTGCTCTACAGTTAGTAATCTAAACTGAAAAAGTTACAATGGGAATCAGAGAAATCAAGCAACTGACCCAAATTAATAAGAAATCTTGGGAATCCAAGCCAAACCTGTGAGGTTCCAGTTTATAGTTCTGCTGCTCTTCATCTGAGCCACTTCAAAGCTGTGAAAAGACAGTTTTAATCTTCTATGCAATGCTATAGAACTATTCGAAGGACATGGAGGAAGAAAAGTCTCTCATTTACTGCACCTTTTTTTCCCCCCTAAAATGTAGGAAATCTGGTTGTCCATATGGTTTCAAAATATTGTCTAGTAATATTTGATTTGCCAAACACTGCTGACCACAAACCTGCATGAAGGAAGATAAAATTAATACAGGAAAGTTAACATTGGGCTCAGTTTAGAAGCTCTGCACTGACATGAATCAAGCCCCAAGATCCAGCAGATGATGCTGTATTCCCATGTGTTTATCCTGGGGTAGCTCCTCACCATAAGCTTGTCCTGGAGTTTACCAAAACACAGGACACTTTGGTGGTGTTATGTGGGTTGCTTGTCTAAATATTCCCTTGTTACAACTCGTCTTGGGCGACAGATAATCTGATACAATCATAACACACAGTTAAAGCAGAAAGGCAGTCAAAACAGCATTCATCTGTATCAGGTGTGAGTGGTGAGAGCAGGAATCCTGCCAAGGAGTCACCCACGGTGAGGTGAAGGAACTCTACAGTGGCTAATCCTGTTGTCATCTGAATTAACTTTCAAATAAGGTAAAACCCCCAAACAGTTGCATAAGAGGCTTAAGGTCTCGAGCTGGGGAGCACTGTGTGTGTCTTGTGCATGCCTGCTTAGCAGTAGCACCTTGAATGTCATTTTGCTGTTAAGAGAATTGTTTTCCTGGGTAAAGTGGGGGATGCTCTTCAGCTTGCTCCAGCCAAGCTGGGTGTGTGTGCTGAGAGCCTACAACAACAATCAAGGATCCCATAAACACTGGTCAGCACTAAACACCTCTGGGAGTGATCTTGGTGATGCTTCTCCTCCTGGGAGCTGGTGCTTCCCAAAGCAAGCCTTGGCAGAGGTCTGCCTGCACACACTCATTACAGACTGGAGCTGCCCCATAGGATGTGACATGCTTGGCAGGATGTTTCAGGTATGTTTTCAAACAAAATAAGCATTCATCACGTCATGCAATTATTCACCTGGTTCTTTTAAAGCTCCAGTGGTCCTTTCCAGCAGAAGGGGTGAGTGGCTGGGCACCAGTTTGCTCAGGTACCCTCCAAACATCTGCTCTTGTCCATGTGGCTCTCACACATGGTGCTGTAGCTGCAGTTGTTTGGAGATGTTTTTCCATCAACATTTAACTTATGCAAATATTCAATATATGCAAACAAAACTGATAAAAGAACACCAAGACTTACAAGGGAGGAAGATGATACCTATATTAACCTCACCTTGTAATGCAGCACTCAAAGAAGCATGAATTTGCCCTCATTTGGCCTGGTGACTGTCACTGCAGGTGGCTCCTGGTGCAATCAGTGTCCCTACAGGGTTGGCTGGTGGGAGGGCTGATGGTTTCACACAGGGCTAGCAAGGCTGAGTACTGGGGGAAGAAAAACAGAACCAAACCCAACCCTCCATAAAAACAGCAACCAAGCAAAAGAGAGGTATCTCCTCAACTTCCTGGGAAGGTTTGTGTTTCCAAGAGACTTCCAATTCACTTTAGAATTGCTGCACCTTTTTTTTTAGAGGTCAGGTTATTCACTCCCCAGCTCTGCTACTGCTGTTTCTTGCAGCCTTGGACAAGATATTTATTATTCTCTAAATGAGACAGGTGTAAAACAGAGAGAGAGATGAGGGGTTTTTTTGTCAAATATGCTACGACTTATGTATCTAGAGAGTGTGGAAATTTTGTCTTTTTGGGTCTGTGCAATGGGTATTTGAGGAAAACGGGGTCCTTGACAAGGAGCACCACTTGAGATTCCTGACTGACTCCTGTGCTGCAGATTGAGGACACTTTGCTTCAATTTATGTCAATCTTTAAATTTGCGATTGGGAGCAAGTCCCAACCCCTCTGAAGACCCCCCTCCTCACTGTGGTGAATCACCAAGGAAGGCTTTGCTGCCCTTTTTAGGAACATGATGGGGACTAAGCCCCTGGGTTTGGGAAGGGGAGGTGGAGCTCTGAGCTTCCAGGGCCGATGGTCATTTCGTGATAAAGTGATAATGCCAATAATCCCCAGGTCCTTTTTTTTTTTGCCTTTGAACTGAACACTTTGCCTGTCTCAGCTGTGGTTGCCTTTTTGAACTGTCAGTTTGGGAGGATTAGATGCATGTTTAGGCTGGGTGAACTCATGAATGAAAATATTTTCCTTGGCAGTTTTTAAAATGCTTCCCCCCTTTAAGAGCTGAACCCTTTGGCAACAATCTGCTTTTTGCCCAGATTACCACTGTCATTTTGGGAGGTCTTTTCCCGCAGAACAAACAATGGAATTTTAATAACACAGTGAAATAGACTCAGGACTGCTTTATTTATATTTTCTTTATTTATGCTTGAATACTTAGTATGCAGCTCCAGCAAAGACAAATTTAAGCTTTGTATTACTTCAAAATGATGAATTAAGCTCTGGGAGATTTACTTCCCCAGAAAAGGATATTTTGATTCTCTGCTTTGAACACGTCTCATAAGGACAATAAATATCACAGAAATTGAAAATAAAAAAAAAGCCCCTCAGTAAAAATTGCAGATGCAGAGGGGAGCAGACATGGCACTGCTCTTTATTCAGGGTCTGCCAGTGTCTGCACCACAGCTCCCTGTTTAGAGAAGGTTTGACTCAAATGCACCAATCACCATTACAATGAGATTAATGAATTTTGAGCTTTTGTTCTATATGAAATCCTGCTTGGATTTGGGCACTGAAGTGCTCAAGCCAACAGCAGCTTTGGCCACTGAGCAATCGGGGCTGGTTAAGCTCCCAGTGCCATCATCTGAAGGACTCTGATTGCAGAGCATCCTTTAGAATTGTCTAACTTTGTCTGAGGGCAAAGAAGTCACACTGACATGCAAAGTGAATTGGGGAACATCTGAAGTGAGGCATAAAATAGCATCTGTTAAAGCTATCAACTGAATCTAACTATGACCAAACTGAAATAAAGTACCTTGTGTCATGTACAAGCTCTTCTCAGAAACACTGACAGGTTTGAAAATCAGCTTTTTCTGACTAGGATTGCATTGATTGCCATGGTAAATATTATTCTACTTTATGATTCATCCCTTAAGGTTGCAATATGCTGTGTTTTCTCCTCAAAAGACTTCTCTGTTGTTCCATTTTCCCTGCACCTCTCCATTCCTGCTGCACCATCCTTCCAACTTCCCAAGCCTGAGCAAAGAGATGAGGAATGAGAATATTCCTGTACAACAAATCTGTTCCAGGGCTTTCAGTGTCAAATAGCTCCGTGTCAGATAAGCCATGGATACTCTGCTGTATTCAATTAAGATGGATGGCATATGGTAGGGATGGAAAGCAGCCAAAGGAACCAGTGCTCTCAGTCTGGAGACTGAGGGAGCCAGAAGTGAACTGGGAGGGTTGTACTGTGGGAGCTGTGCAGAAAGGGGAGGAATTAGGGTGATTTGAAGGATGCACTGGGTATTATTTGTGCCTTGTTGCTCTGTTTTCAGCCCTGCTGGTTCTATCCTGCTTCACTGAAATCACTTAGGTAATCTTAATGCATACAAAGCACACATGCAGCTCATTGCTGCAGCCCAGCAGGAATCTGAAAAAGCCAGGGAGCAGAGTTGGAGCAAAACAGGTCACTGAAATGCCCTTTGCTGAACACAACTCAGACTTTGTCAGCACTTGGTGGCACCTGTTCCAAGCTGGAGTGGTGCTGACACTGCCTCTCTCGGGGTGTGAGACCTGCTCTTTGCTCCCCTGTGCTGGTCAAAGGACTTCTAGGAAGCCCCATGTGTGCTCCTGTGGTCCCACATCATCTCAGCTGACATTTTTCAGGAGGAAACACCAGCTAAACCCTGTGAGAATCTCACTTGGCTGCTGCCAGAGCAACAGCCAAGGGGTTCAGCCACCTCGCTGAGATACTGTGACTTCTGAGCTACTGTAAAACAGCTCCTGCCAAGGATATTACAGCTGCTTTTCCACTTCCCTCCTCTTGTAAAATCAAGGGTGAAGAAGCTGCAGGAACATGGCTTGCATCCAGGAATGTGATAAAGATGCAAAGAAAAGCAATGATTCATGGGGGAAGGAACCTCCTTGGCCACTCACTGGAGCTCGGTGTGCCTGGAGCGGAGCTGCTGCTGCGCCTGCACTGCAGAGGATGCTCCTCCCATGGGTCTATGGCAGGTGGTTTGTGGATCTATGGATCTATGGCAGGTGGTTTTTACTTGTCTGAGACAGTCTGTTTGTGCAAAGCAGTGGTTTGTAGACAAGGAAAAATACTGCTGGTTATCGGGGAACTTTGATCAGTATTTGAGCACCTCCTTGAGGGGAAGGGATTTGTCTTCATGCCTTGGAGGCCAGAGCAGTGGGAGCTGGTGGTGGAGCTTGCAGGAAGGAAAAGAGCTTCTCTGCTGCTCCATTTCTGTCTTCACATCAAACAGTGGTTTGGGGCAGAGTGTGGAAATGCAGCACTCTGCTCTCAGCCATGGGGGAAAAAAAAGGAAGCTGGAAGGTGGGAGAGGTGTCAGCTCTGCTGTTCTCATGGATCCACTCATTGCTCTTCCTTTGCAGCTGATGGGAAGAAATACAACTGGCAAAGAATGCATCTAAGGAGTGCTTCAGTGAGACTTGTGTTCACTTGTGCTCATGACAAAATGATGGAGAATTGTGCCATAGCTGCACATATTAATTTCCCGTGTTGTCACCAAAGGAAAAATCCACAAGGCCTTAAGGTGCCTGAATAATAAACTATGAAGTCCTGAGTGGGAGGAACAGCACTTAATGAGGCATTCCCAGAAGCTAAGAGGGACAGTTTAGAAGCTCCACTGGTGGTGTAGGTCCTGGTGCTGTCAACCCTAAAACAAGTTATCCCGTGGTCATACAAACAGTTCCCATGGGAGTCAATGGGTCTGCATCTGGAAGTAAAGATAATAAAGTGCCTGATGTCTGCAGAGCTGGTGGTTTCAATGGAATCTACCCTACCCATCATTTCATGAAGAAGAGGAATTTCTCTGACCTTAATGATAAATGTCCAAAAGAATAGTTTGGTAAAATCAAAGTGCCTCCACACTAACAGGGAAGAGGAGGGTGTGTTGCCATGACTAAACTCTCTCCTTGGCCACCTGCCATGTTCTTCCACTGCCAAAACCTCTTGCAGAGCTGAGGATCAGCTAGGAAAAGGAGGAAAAGCATCTCCCTCCTGGAAGCATGGCTGGAGGTGTAGGCACAGCTCAGCTGTGACTCCCCTTATCTGTGGCTACACCCAACTGCTGGGCAATTCCAAGAGAAACCAAGAACATCTAAATAAAACAAAGTGCAGTTTTGGATTTATTTAACTATCCATCCTTTAATTTTATCAGACAGTCCAGTAATTTTAATTAGTCAAGCCCACAGCTTTAATTTGGATAATGGTTTGATTTTTTGATTTCTGGTTAGTGAGGTCAATGAAAACACTTTGATTTTTAGCTAATACAAAAATGTGAACTCAGTACTTTGTTTTCCTTCCAGCCTGCTGTACCTGCCTTCCACGGAGTCTCAGATGTCAGAGTTTAATCAATATGAAATCTTCCTCATAGTCTAAGTATTTGCTTATGTGCTTTGAATTGTTGCTTGCATTGAGAACAGCAGTGATGCCCCTAATCTGCTTTCACTGGGCTCCCACAGACTCTAATTATGTCATTTAGAGAAGGACATTTCCTGGCAGCAGTTCCTCAATTCACTGCAACAGCCTGTCCTGGAATATGGACAGAACAAGGCTGTAATAGTTAGCACATGTGAACGATGCTACAGGGACAATTAACCTTCATTTAGGAGTGAGCACGAGTCTAGTTTATTTAATATTTCCATGTGAAGGTACCTTACAACAGCAGAGGTAACACTGCACACCAGGCTCCAGTGTTTACCTGTCTAGTGCTGTGCTCAGGTACCTCATTACTTTATAGTTGAAGTTATGGTAAGCTCTAGTGAAGGGATACTCTGTAGATATCCAAAAATTCTGGATCCCAGGGGATCCTCTATGAGCATGAAGTTGTGCAATGGCAAAGTTTTTTTGCAGCTACAAGATTAGCAACAAACTGTGGGTATTTCTGATATTATATGTAATTAATATGTTCAAATGTATTGAATTTCTGTGCTTCAACTCGATTCCTAAAGGGTTAGATCAAAGGATGAGGGTTCTGGATCACACAAGAGCTTGGGACCACATAGTGGTGGAAGACACATTTGCACGAGAAAAATAGATCCTTTGGGGTATACTTGTTTTAGTTCATTTTGTTCTCAAGAAGGTTGTTCTGTGCCTGCAAAATGTGACTTAGGAGGGCTAAAATCATGCAAGAGGGTGGGAATAAAACCATTGCTAACCTGAGTCCACACCATTCATCACCACTCCATTTACTGGCAGAGTGGGCTTTGTACTGCTGTGGGAGGTCCAAGAGACCATTCATATGGTTAATTTTTGAAACCATATATTTTTTTTTGCTCCACATTTATCTTCCTTTCTTGCTGGTATACTTCTAGGAAGTATCTTTCTGCTGGGAAAAATGTGGAGCTCACAAGTGCAACAACAAAATAAAATATACCCCCGATGGTTTAGCTTATTCTCCTCATTTCTGCAGTTCACCTAAAAAGTTACAATTTATGAAAAAAAAATCATTTGTCAGTCCTGATAAATAATGTTCATAGAGACTTTCATGGCTGCCTGCAGAATACAAACCCCAAACATCTTTTCAAGGCAGAAGAGTTCCAGATGCTGCCACAGTCAATATTTCAGAAGCTACCTGGCAGAGTTCCCTGCATTGATGATGCCCACAGTGTCACTGCTATCAGTTCCTAAAATCCAGATATTTCTTCCATTAAATCTTCTATTAGGTCTACTTTTTTTTTTTTTTTTTTTGGTATGACTACAGATTTCAAGGTAAAAAAATCTGATCCAGAATTCCAGGTGATTGGTGGTTCTGGGGAAGTCAGTCTAATTCCTGCTGCTGCTGCAGCTCTGGCTGTGCTGTCCCAGTGAGGAAGGAGGGATGCTCAGGGTGTTGAGGAGAGATGACATAAAACTTCCTGACAGCCAGGACTGCATGTGCTGTGAGCAGAGAAACCAGAGAAAAAAAAGAAAATAAAGAAAAAAGAAAAAAAGGGCAGATAAATAATTATAATATAATAACAAGGGATAATTTTTGGAAATGTGCTGCCCTATGAGCACCTTTGTTTGTCTTTGGTGCATCAAATGTTGCCACAAATTATTGATAAATTTGTGTGAGGTCACAACCTCAACCAACAACTTCCCCACAGCCAATACCAAGGGGTTGCTACTTTCCTGTTATTGTTTACTAAATAAATAACCTTGTCATTAAAGGCTGTAAAAGCCTGATAAGGTGCTTTTAATAAGCAAAACATCAGAGGTAAAGATTTATGTGAAATGTAAGAGAGACAATGAGAAATAAAATTGATATAGTTTGTGCATTGATTAAAAAAAATTCCTCATCTGTTTTACATTCACATATGGAACATATTCCCAGGGGAGAGCAAGCGACATATTTTTAGGACACTATTTCATCTTAGGAAATCAATGTACAGCCTATTAAAACTCCATTTTTCCATGAATGATAAGTGTAATTACATCTCTCCTGCAATAAAACCGAGTGCTTATTAAATGTAAATATTTAACAATGATTAAAATACATTTGAAGGGAACTTTATAGCTTTATTTTATATGTTCCCATCTGGGTTGCCTTTCCCAAACTGCCATACATTTTGGAGAGTTATTAAATTATTATTTGGAGAAGGACTAACACTCTGCGTGTCCCTCGCTTCAATTTTAATTTCATACACCCTCAGAATTTATTGAAGTCTGGAGAATTTAAGATCCAATCAATGCACTATTGTATTTGTGGAGCTGCACTGAGGGGAAAGTGGCTTCAGGAGGTAGGAAATGCCACCCTGACATGTCTTTTGTGCACCCAATTTTGACAGCCAGCTACAGTTTCCTGACTCCACACTGTCCAGCTCTCATTTCTTTCCAAAGGAAGCAAGTTGGTTCCTTGAATGGGTTTCTTCAGTTTTATGCAGGACCCTTCTGGGGCTGCTTTAAAAGTGAGCATCAATAAATGGTCCAATCTTATAATCCACAGATCTGCAGAAGGAGCATTTTGGGCACGGTTCAGGGCTGTACGTGCAGGACTGACCCCTCACAGAGCAATCTATTAGGATTACTCCAGAAAGGAATTCATGGGTAACTGAGGGTTTGTCAGATCCAAAAAATAAACCCCGCCTCCAGCCAAAATCTTCCCTTATGGAAGGTCCTTTCCACTGCCCAGGGAAGCCTCCCGAAAGATTTTTAAGAGAGTTGAAGCCGGTTTCCTATAAAATCCTGCAGTTGATTTAAAAAATTGCATTGCAGGGATATAAACTGCTATGGAACAGCTTAAATACTTCCAGAAAGGACAGCGCTCCCTGTTAAATTTTTATAAGTTCTCGATATAATTTGTGCTGAGTTGTGCTGCTTTCACCTCTGTGAGCTTTTAAAGGGCTGCACTCCCCCAGTGATCCCTAATTCCCTCTTATTGTTGATTTTTGTTTTTTTTTTTTTAATGGACTTGTACAGGGTTCAGCTTCATACTCAAGATCATTCCAAAAGGCTGGAGTTAATTTTTAATTTCACTGGTCACATAAGCAATGTCTCCAAAGTTAGTTGCTTGCTTGAGAGGGTGCTCGCAGGATCAGGCTGCTGAGAGCTCATTAAAGCTCCTGATCCTGCAAAGAAACAGGAGATCAAACCACTGCAGAGTTTCTCCGAGTCACCAGGTGCTTCTCAGGGCAAAAATCAGGCTAAAAAAGTCACTCCTGCTATAATTAAATAAAAAAGAAAAAAAAAAATCAAAAAATAAAAGAAGAGAAAAACTCAAGACCTTTGCCCAACATGTTTCAAAATAACAAATAACTGCACCAGGTTTCTCATTCAGGTGCAAACCAGCCTTGGAAAAACCAGTCTGGGGTGTACATTTAAAGCATCTTTAGGTTTTACACCCTCCTCTTTTCAGATTATTAAACTCCTTCAGCAGCTCCAAGATGCTGTGATAGACAAAGGCTCAATGTGTGTGTGTGGCTTTTCAAGCAGTTTTCTCCGAGAAGGAAAATTTCTCTTTAAATAAATCTCTCTCCTCTCTCGACACCGGTACTTAAAAAAAAAAACAACAACCCAACAAAAAAACCCAACCCAAACCCAAGGAAACTATTTATTTCTGAAATAACACACAGGACATCGTTGTATATTCAGTAGTTTGATGAAAAGAAAATTAATATAAAGCAGTAATTTTCTACAAGATAAGCCTTAGGAAAATAAGGGTTTCTCTTAGAGAAAAATAAATAGTAGTAACACAAAAGGGCTTGGGACTGTTGGTATCTTTAATTGTTTGTTTCATTTAACCTCTCAACTAAATATTCATCTACTGATTTTTTACACCTTTATGGTGATGAAAAATCAAAGGTATATTTGTTGGTTTTAATTACAGACTTATATTTTCCTACAGAGCAAACAGCACCTCTCGCATACAATAACAACAGAATAACACAGGTAACCTTTCCCAGGGATTTCTGTGGTCTGTAAAACCAGGACAAATATTTGTGTATTTTTGGCTGGTCCTGTTCTCATTGAAGTCAACAGGGCATGAACCTCAACGGGAGCAAGACCTTCCTGATACAGATGTGATGAAATAATTTCAGGCCATCGGTTTTGCAGCATTTCTGAGCCCTTCTTAACCCATAATTAAACATAATGCCCAGTCAGATATGTATAGGTGTGTGTGCATGTGAGCTTTAATGTAAAACCCATTAATATATCACAGTTTCTCAGATGATATCAGGTAGTTGTGGAAAATTCTGTGTGCCTTAATAATCAGTCCTATCTGTGTATTTTACCTGCACAAATAATTTCATTGAAGTCATCGTGTCTGCTTGTCAGCGGGAGTTAAAATAACAAACCACTATTTTGATCTTGGGCACATGATTTTATTATTTGCAGTCTCCATCAGTTTTAACTTCTCAACACACACAGTTAAAATGCAACCTCCACTAACAAATCTAGTTTCCCTTTAGAAAAATAATATTTCTTCTTTTTTTTTTTTTAATTTTTTTTTTCTGGCAAAAGAAAGTTTTGTTTTATGTTTTTGGATTCATTATTCCCTCTTATAAACCAGAGTCCTGGAGGTGCCTTAAATTTTAAATACAAAATAAAAGTGTGCATATATTCTGCATGCATATATTGGAAATAAAAGAGCACTAAGAAGGGGAAATCGTTGCCTTCATTTCTGTCCTTTGTTCCCACAATAGTTTCTTGAATTGAGGACTACAATACAACATTCTGGCTTCAACCTGGATGATTCACTGTAACCAAAACTGCTTTCATGTGTTTAATGACAAAAATTAAGCCTCAGCCTGCCAGAGTTGCCAGGTACTTTTGGAGTGGCTGGGAATTGCACTTTCTATAATTCTACAAAGGCAAAATTAGTACTGAATACATTATAGAGGGTAGCAACTGCCTATAAAAAAAGAGATCCTGATCTGAACCCTCTAAATTTGTGGCTATTTTTTTTCTGAATGCTGCATTTTCTGAACATTAAATACACACAGAGCTGGTCCAAAGCACATCACTGACACAATTTTGTGCTGTGTGGATGTTCACCCTGATGTGAGGCTGGGGAGAAGCACATTGTGCTTTAAGGTACAAGGGCTGGAACTCTCCCTCCAAATTTTCTTATTTAATCATGCAGAGGTAAGGGTAAATATGTCTGATTCAGGTGAAAAGCCCGCTGAAGAGTAAGCTAACCTGTATTCTCTGTGCTGCTTTCTGTGTGAGGGTCAAACTCCTCATTGTGAACACGGGATTCAGGGCAGAATTAACATTTTGTTGAATAAATCATTTGCAACCAGAACTCCCACGTCCAAGCTGTGACAGCAAAGCTGAGGACAGCAAAACAGATCTACCAACAAACGAAGGAATTCCACAGAGCCGTTACACCCCCTCTTTCAGAGGAATTATTTCATCACTTCCCTGTCGACCACTTTCTCTTTGCCCTTCACAGTGACCGAGCAGTTTAATCCACACTTTCCTCCAGCAGAGACCTTGATGTTTGGTCTTCCTGCAGTGCCTTTCTATAAATCAGTTCTCTCTGCACAAGCCATAGCCTGCAAGATCTGCAGCAGGACTCGGGCTCCAGGTTTGGAGGGAGCCTGTACCTCGGGCTGTGACTCCTGGACCTGTAGCATCAATCCATACCCCTTTGTCCTGAGGTTTTTTAGCCCCTGGCTCAGCAGCTCTGGTGCAGCATTTCAGGGAATGTAACAGGGGAACACGGCGAGCACCGACATCAAATCGCTCTCTTTGATTCAACTGGTTATTTAAAAAACATGCCTTTAAATGCAATGAGATTTCTCACTTCTTGCTGGGAAAACATTGAAAGACCGATGCTTTAATCTTGCTATATAGCCCCAAATTCTGGGCTTAAAGCTGAAAGCTTGCATTTCCAGCTCCTACTCTTATTGCAGAGATTCCTGACAGGGCATAATATAGCTCACAGCAGCATTAATCCCCTCCACAGCCGCTCTAATAGTGACACCTCCTCATACCACCCAGGCTCAGCGGTCCCAGGGCTTGCGGCGGGCAGAGATGAGGCAGCCCCTGCTCCCCTGAGCAAGCAGAGCCCCTAATTGCTCACATTTATTGCCATTAGGAAATTTGGGAGAGGGCCTAGCCCAGGTCTTTCCTGTGTTTGGCTGCAAAACAGGGCCACCGGTTTCAGCAGCCGCAGGATCGGCCCCGAGATCCGCCATCAAACCCGAAGGAGCTCCACGCCTGGGGTGGGAGATGCAGGAATCCAGATTTATGCTGCTGCAATTAACTGCAGAATTTGGCCCTAAAAATCCCACTGATGTAAACAGCGGGGCTGCAGGTCAGCACCAAGAACACGGCCTGGGATTAACGGCAGCTCACTACTGGAGCAATTATCTCCTGGCAAAGCCAAAAATCTCCCTTGTTAAGCAGTTGTGGGGCTCTCGGTGCTCTGCCTTACACCTGTAAAATGTCAGGTAAGGCCACCAAACCAGAGGACTTTTTTTTCCAAGAGTTTCACTGAGACAGCAACTCACTGAGCAGAGTCTTCTTAGTATTATTTGTAAAATAAATCTTACCGGCCTCTGAAGAGCAGTTGAGACCGAGAGGAGTTGTTGGACCTGTTGTTTACAGAGAGAGTTAACAAGCCTGGCAATAAAACCCTGGGTAATGATGGCTCTGAAGAGTTACATTTGCTTTGGAATTTACTTTTATAAAAGCATGAAATTTTATGTAGGAACAAGATCTATAACTACCTACATAAAAGTAAGGGGGTTTAGTACCTCAGAGAATGATGGGCTCAGTTCTGTACTGCTACTGCAGGACAGATCACATATTAGGTCTGGAGGATCAAAGCTCAATGAGTAATTCAATATTGATCATTTCAGAAGCTTTGTCTTTGGTGAGCATAAATTTTTTTTTATTGAATCAATTTGCTATATTTTTTTTTTTTAAACTTTATTTTTTAAAAATGCCAGTCTCCCTCTGCAGGACTTATTCTTAGCATTTACCGTTGGAAATTCAAGCTCTTTCGGTTTCTTTGTGCAAATATGACTTCAGAAATTTTCTTTGCCTTCTTTTCCCCCAGAGTTGTTTGCATCCGATTCCATGACCGTGTCAGTCAGTAAGAGGACTAAGGTACAGCAGGGATAAGTTCACAAATTAACTTGCTGTAAACTTGAAATGTTTTTGAGTTTGCTCAACCTCATAACAAACATCCATCCTAGCCCTCAGACTCTGCACAGGGAAATGAGGTATTGCTTCAAATACCTCTCCCCTCTTCCCGCTCTGCTTCGTGCTTTAACAAAAGCTCAGATTTTAACAGTGTATCCAGGTAAAATTCCCCTTAGCAGAGATACAAGATTTACCCCGGTAAACCTGGAAATATTGCGGATAACAGTTCTCTTCTTCAAATCCATAACGAAAAGTGCAGTTAATAACGCCTGGTAAAACCCCAAATTAACTTAAATCAGGGCAGGATTCGGAGGGAACAGGGGGAATTCCTGATCTCCTCAGGCGCAGCCCGGCTTTCCCGAAAAGTGCACGTCAAGGAACTAACAGGATCAGCGTTAATTTTTCTAAATTTTCCCCTTGCACGGCTCCTGGCTGCGGTGGCCGAGTGGGACCCGCCTCTCCCGGCCTCGCCACCCCGCTCCTCCCGGTCTCTCCCGCTCCCGTTTTCCCGGCGGTTCCCGCTCCATCCCGGCCGCTCTGCCGCCTGCCGGCAGCGCTCCCGGGAGCCGCAGGATCGGGCAGCTCTATCCCCCCGCTCAGCCTCGCAAAACCCCTCTTAAAACGATTTTTCCCCTCCCCGTGGTTTTTTTCCCAAGCGTCGGAAGCCGGTGGGATGCTTCCTGCGAGCCCGTCCTTCCCTGGGAAGAAGGAACTGCGCTTATGCCTCTCGTGCTGTTTAGATCGACACAGAATATGTGGTAGCAGCACGTTTATGTCAGACACACCACTGCAGTATTCTTGTTACTATAGGAGCAAAAGAAGTGTAAATATTTAGGTGGATTCATTCCAAGTGCGAGGGGCAGCTCTGGAAACATGTGGTGCCCTGAGCCAGGACATGTTTTAGCACACGTGGAAAGCCCAGGTAGGTGAGTTTACCCCCAAATTACACACAAACCACGCAAATGCCAAGCTGGGCAGTGCTAAATGCACACCAAGGTGTCGCTGGGACTGATGTCTGACGCTTAGGGGAACAATCCCACCAAAGTCCAGTAATAAATGTTTGGAGGATCATCCTGGGATGATTTGGGGGAAAGCTTCCCTGGTTTCTTTTGTTTCTTTTCAGTCTCTGAGTGACAGATGACGTGTAAGAGTCAGTTCCTGAAGATCTCATGCATTACAGACAGACAACAGCCATAAAATTGTCCCTTCCTTACAGGTCTCTGAGCTTTGCTTTTTCTGCAAGGCCTGATTTCATGTTTATGATGGTTGGGGAGAAGTTGTAGGAGGGCTGAAAGAGTCCTTCTCTTAACTTTGCTGTGTAAAGAAATGAGGTCTTGGAACTGCTGCTTAGCTGATAAACTATTATTAGACAGAAGGGGACATTTTAGGTCAGAAAAAATGAAACAAAGAAAAAAATAATCCTAAAGCTGTATCAGTTATAAAAGAAACCTCCAATGTTTATGAAAAAGGGCTGGATTTACCTCCCTGCTCCAATGGATAGCAATGCTAGAATGTACTCTGAGTGGTTTTAAACATAATTTAAATGGCTCTTTCTTCCTTGTCTTTACTTTTAAATGGAAGATAAATTGGTTGAAGTCATTTAGAGCACAGGGTTTCTGGTCTGACATGAGCATATGGAGTGGCCAGTTGTCTCTGTGCTGTAGTTTATGCATCGTGCTGGAGAAAAGTAACAAATATTGGCTACCCACCAATAATTGTTTGAGAAAACCAGATATGTGCTGCAGATTTTGGCTATGTCACTAGTCCTTATATAAGCAAAATGGGTTGTTTCTCAAACACTGTGCTCATCTGAACCAAGCCCACAGATGGTATTTGTATTAATCCAGCAAATTCTGCCCTCCACGACATCTGCACAAAGGCCACTGCCAAGTTTGCAGCCAGACAGTGCAAATCTTCCCACTTGGGAAGCGTGGGGAAGAGGGAAGTTTTGGTTAGTGGAGGTGTACACCAGTATAGGTAGAGATCCTAATGTTCCCCTCGCCAAAGTTTCCCACTAGAGAACAGAAAGGAAACCTTATAAATCCTCCAGGGGCCTCACACCAGAGCTGAGCCCTCAGCTCCAAACCCTGCTGCAAATCCCTCCAGCCTTTCTGAGCAAGCCATACCATGCACTCCCCCACCTATGGTCCCCCCTTTTTCGTGGGAGGGGGATTCCCACATGGGATGAGTGTCCTAAGGGTTTCCTAAGGGCTGGGACTGGTGTGATATCCAGCCCCCACAGCAGTCACTGTGGCTGATGCACTGGCATGGCCCAAAACTGCCCACAGCCAACTTCAGAGAGAAACCCAACAATGGTGCACTGTGTTAAACACTGTGTACTGTGGGAAATGGAGAGAAGACAAACGGACTTTATTTTACAACATAAAGAATGTTACACCCTTTGGTAATACGTAACTAATAACTTAAACCCATTAAAAACTGTGATCTCTACTCCACCGCTCCCGAACGGAGCCAAAGCTGTAAAAATTCATGAAGGAATCAGTAGCAGGCTGGCTGGGGTTACAAAATCTACAAGAACTGCTAGAAGTCACAGTTTGCTCCATGAAAGGCATGGCCATAACAAATATCCCACACAGCTTGCTTTCTAATCCATTCCCAGGAAGCTGCATTGTGTGAGGCGGAGCGGATCGGAACATCCAGCGAGGCCGGAGGCAGCGAGGGGCAGAGAGGAGGGTGTGGGGGACCACACGGGTGTGGGAGGGCAGGAGGGAACCCCAGAATGTCCCCAGCACTCTAGACCTGGGTTTGCCCCGTGCTGGGTGTCGCAGGGTTGGTAGTTGACTGATCACACTGGAAAACAAAAGCCGTGCCTGGAAGAAAAGGGCTCCTTTTCATTTCCGTTCCCCATGTCAGGCAGAAATTAATGACTAAATGCACCTTTCTCTGATGTTGTCCATCATGCAAATACTGGTGGGCAGGAGTCAATATGAACTTTAAACACACCTGACACAGGTGGCTCTTGCCTTTCAATGCTAAATGGCCACTGGCCAACAATTCATGGCGCAGCATAAAGGAATCCTTGTGGCAAGCAGCCTTCCCTCTGTATATATTTGTTATTCCAGAATGAAGCTATTCATCGGGGCTCAGATGAAACTGCCCAGGTGAATAACTTCCTGAAACCCGGTGCTCCTGCAGGAGTGAGACCAAAATCAACTGCAAGATGAATGTGGTGTGTGAGTTTGAGCACTGGGGAGAAGGTTCAGGAATTGGAGACGGTGGAGGGCAGGATGCAGCTGGCAGGAGATGCCCAGTTGTTCAGGATGCTCCAGCATCCTTGTCATGGTGTCTCCCCCTGGCACTGGTCATGCTGAATCATTGCCCTGGGGATTTTTCTACAACCAGTGGATCTTCTCCTTGTCCTCTGGGTCATACCCTTCTGCCGACAGACCAACACTGATGGAAAAAAATCAGTGACTGTTATTATGTTTTCTCATTTTAGCAGTCAGCCCGCGGGTTTTCCTAAAAACAGCAATCTGAAATAAAATTCAGGCTGTTCTCAGAAATGTTCAATGGCACATCTCTCTTCCTACAAAGCAGTTGCAGGTTATCTCCAGGAAAACAGACATAACCCCATGCTGGTTGTGCTTCATCCTTCTGCAATGTCAGTGCAAGCCTGTGAGTAAATTCTTTTGTCTTTTGGGTGAAGCACATCCTATTCTAATATCACTTAATCAAAATAAAAAATAGATTGCACTGTGTCCAAAAAAGATATGCAGACTAAATATTTTGGTGTGTAGTCACCAAAATAACTGTAAAGAGGATTTTGTAAGCAGTTTGGGAAGTTTTCTTTCGGCTTATGCACACAGAAATCTTTCAGTACTATCAGAGTTGGGATTAATTTATCACCAAGCTCAGGAACTGTTCCCAATTGGAATTAGCCACACTAATGGCTGGAGCTGACAAGCACAGCTGCAGCAAGCTCGCTCATGTTTATTGTTGTAGTTTTTCTTGTCTTTTAACAGTTTGTACATTAATGGAAGAGAAGGAGATGAAACTGCTCATCTCTGCTCTGTTATTGCAGCGAGTTTCCTAAGACAATAAAGCACCTTAAGGGCTGCTTTTAAGCCCCTGATGGGATCAGTATTAGGCACAGAAAATAGCTGCATGCTCCTAAGACTTTTCTGACTGTTCTTTTAGAAAACCTCTGAAACTTGAGTACATGAGATTTCATTTATTCTCATCTCTCTGCGTTGCTTGATTCCTGTTTAAAAGCCAGTTTTGGAAAATAGGGGTCTGTAGCAAAGCCTTTGCAGAAGGAGGAACACAAGAAAAAGAAAAAAAGACCAAGTATACATAGGTTTCAAATGTGGTGAGTAGCAGAAAGAGGGTATCAAGCAGGGCAATTGGCAGAGATGGGATATTATTGCACCAAACCTTTTTTTTCCTTGATGCTTGTGCAGGATGCAAGTCATTCTGCCTCTGGAAAGAAAAAGTGTCTCTCTCATCATGAAAACAGAATTTATTCAATAAGAAATTGTCATAGATCAAATGGACAGGTTATCACCTGGTACACTAAAACTGCCATGCAATGGGTATGGTATAATCTAGACCTCAGGGATTACTCCAGGGCTCCACCTTGGCTGTGGGCAAACCTCTGCACTGGGACCCACATTAGCTCTGTAGGGCTTTGCTGTGGCTTTGGGCTTGTGTCCCTATATTTTTCCCTGTGGAAGTGTGGGAGGAAGGGCAAGAAAGCAGGTCTGACATCTGTCTCACCTGCCACAGGAGTTGGGTGAGAGCCAGGAGAGGCATCTGGCCCGGGACGTGGAAGCAATTGCAGGTCCTGTATTTCAGGCATCATAATAGGTCAGACATGTATTTCTGTCCTCAAGTTCATCCTGAGCATCACGTGTACACTAATTCAGCTGGAATATGTCCAGCTTTACACAAGACAACAGCCAGAGGCAGAGCAGGGGAGGAACAGGCAGTGCTGGTGACTGCCAGATGTCACAGATCCTGTGAGATCCTCCTTTGGCTGAGAGCCTTGTCCTCTTCCAGGCACGGGCTGCAGGACCTGCCTGCTCCCAGCAGGCTGGGAGCACCCTGCTCCCCTCTCTCCCTCGGGGCTGTGTCCTCTCCAGGATTTAGGAAGCTGAGGAAGGGCAGAAGCAGTGGGAAGGGGTGGAGAAGAAGAGGGGAACGGATTGCAGAGGGGCAGAAGAGGAGGGAGGGGAATGGGGACTTCTCCCGGTGCTTGCATCCTCCGGGTGTTCATCATAACCCCGGGGTATTTATCCTCTCCCACTTGTCTGGACCTCTGATGGAGGAAGGACCTGTGCTGGCAGCCTGGCAGTTTGGCTTCGAATCGCTGCTGCTCCCCCAGGTGGGAAAAGCCAGAATTAACTCAGGAGCAGCCAGCAGAGGTAAGGAAGGCACTTGACCAGCAGCCAAGAATTGAAAAAACACTTCCCCACCTGGTCCTTCTGACAAATCCATCCTAGAAGCTGGGTATATATGTGTGTGTGTAAGCTGCTGTTTCAGACCGATGCTAAATTTGCTCATCATTTTCCATCTTGTTCCCTTCCATACCCCAGGTTATCACTCATGGGGTTTAGGATACTCCATGGACATTGTTAATGAGCTTACAGAGCCCTTTACCTGCAGCTCACCAGCATCCAGCTCAGCAAAGCTTAAAGGTTGTTTTTTTGTATTTACATTAAAGTTCAAAGTTGTTTATTTGTATTTACTGTGAGAGAAGAGGGAATGGGGGAAGGTATTGGTTCAAACAGGGAACCAGCTGGGAGGGGAGCGGATTTTAACGTTTCTTTTGGTTGATGTTTTTGCAGGAAAGCTGTGAGGGAAGAGGCATGAAGTACTCTGGCAGAGCAAGGAGATGGAAAACACCTAAATGAGGATGCTCATTAGGGAGATGGGGGAGGAAGTGAATTACCTGATCACCTTTTCCTCCTACCTCTTGCTATTCCCCTGGATCTCTGACAGGTCCTGTGGGTACAGACACACAGCTTCCCAGTCCCTGCAGGATTCAGGTAGCTGTTCTGTGCCCTGGGCTTTGCTGCTTTGGTTTTTCTTCCCTGTCAATGCCAAAAGCAAAGAACAAGCAGACGAACAAATGAGCCGGGGGTGGGCGGTGGGGGGTGGGATCCAGCACTCCTGCCCACGAGCATCACTAAGCCTTGGAGTGAACTCAGCGTCCCCTGAGTGCCCTGAGCTTTACTCGGAACAAGTGAACACCTTGGGCTGCCTTTTCCTCCGTACCTGTTGGAGGGAAGCTGTTGGGATGACACCCTGTGCTGAGACAGGAGCTGGGGTTCCTGGGGAATAGGGGACTCGAGTGTCTACGTGTGACACCCCTTGGGAGGAGATGATGTTGTTCCACTTAGAGCAAAACCCTGGTGCTGTTTTGCTGCACAGACAGAAGAGGAAGGCTGTGTCCCATCCCTTTGCCTCCACTGCTGTGCTGCTTTCCTGGAGTTATTTTCATTTTAGCTGTATGCCAAGTTAAAGGCTTGAAGGATTTTTCTGCACTGACCTTTAAATCCCTTCACTGGTCAATATGATGCATCGCCATTCAGTATAATATCCTTCTGTCTGGTTTGCTGGCCCCAGACTTATTATTTTATGTTTCTGTACATTAAACTGCATTTTCCATTCACTGGCCCAGGCAACCAGTGGATTGAAATCCCTTGTTCCTCGTTATTTGTTCCCTCTCCAATTTTGCGCCCTCCGCAAACTTTTGTGGGGGTATTTTCATTCAAGTCATTTGCAGGTATTATAAATGAGGGAAGTCCCTTGGTGTTCTCATTTGTTGAGCCTTTACAGTACAGGATTACCTTTTCAAAGGAGGACATAGAGGTTTAGCAGCAGGACTAGTGGATATTAATAGACACCTCTTGCTGCAGATCCTCTGACAGACACTGCTGCTGTCACAGTGCCTTTCTCACCTCTGCACAGATGAAGACTGTAAGTCAGGCTTGGCTTTTGCTGAAATTGCTCTGGAGTGTAAGATCTGTGAAAAATGGAGAAATAAAAGGGGAAGAGAACAAGGCAACAGGAACAGCAGCTGATTAGGGAGTGGGAGCTAACATGGGAAAACAGGAACCTGAGGCATCTGAACTAATGCTCTGAGGAGCAAAGGGAACTGGGATGAGAACTATGATCAAGACTGGAAGGGAAATGTTTCCCCTCTGTTTTGTGCTGATGTGACCCCAGTATGTGCATCACCCTTGCTTTTAGCCCTGCCACCTGCCTGTGGTCTCCTGGCAGGTATTTCCTCATGCTGTAGTTGGAAAAAAAAAAAGGAAGTGTAAACCCCAAAGCTGCAGAACTAACTGGAGCTCTGAGCCCAGCCCAGTGCCACTGGGGGAGGCAGCCCCAGCACAACCTGCCAGCCCAGCCCAGCCCAGCCTGCAGTGACAACAAACCACCTTCAAGCCCAAATTCCTTGTGGCTATTTACAGCCACCTCAGAACCACAGAAGGAAACAAAAATCTCTCCTGGTCAGCTGTGCAGGTTTTATTAAGTATGTGTTTTGGTTTGAAGCCAGAGTGTGCTGGGCTGTTTTATCACTGTTTATTCCTGTCTTTCACAGCCCTTATCAGTTATCTCCATCAGACCTGTGAGCACTTCAAGGGCTGAGTCACACAAATAGGACTTTTATCTGCAGTCAAATCTATAATCAGGCAACAAGACCCCCTCACCTTGCTTCTATTTAGAGTCCCAACTCAGGCTCTTTCAGAAAAAGGGACTTACAAAGGAATTTCAGTAATTATGCTCTCCCCTCCATACCCCAGATGTTGTTTGCATGGTATAGGTACCTGTGGGTACTTGAAAAGAGAGCTCAGAGCTGCCTTCTCTTTAATGGAAGACTTTTAGGAAAGTGAACTTTAACTTTTAAACTTCCCTATGAAAAACAGATCCATGTTAAGTTTGATACCATTTGCCTCAGGATGATCTCAGCTCTTAAAATATGATGGTTTTAGTTGGATTAAGAGCCTATATTGTTGCTGAAGAGAAAGAAGGGTGCCTCTTTAATTGCAGCCCAAATCTACCTAACAATTGCCACATGTTGAGCAAGATTTAGGAGTTATTAAATATGAAAGCCACTATTGCTCCTCCACCATGAGCAGCCTTTGTTTTTTAAACCTGGAAAGCACTAAGTAAAAGGGGGAGGAAAATGTAAAAAACAAACAAACAAAAATAACCCTGCTGAAAACCTGAAATGAGGGAGGGTATGTTTGCTTTCTGTGGAGCCTGGTGTTAGTGCAATGCATTTCCCTCTGCTGAAGCATCTCCTGCCTGGACTGAAACAAACTCCTGGTGGATCTGGTGATCTTATTGCAGGGAAAATCCAGTGCAGATTCCCAATAGTCCTTAGGTTATTTACAGACAGTGGGTTGATTACTTGACCAGAGCTGTGCTAAGCAAAGTCTCCTCTGGTGAGGCAGCTGGGGCTGGTGATCTGCTGTGCTCACCTCAGCTCCAGGCAGAAGGGCTCTTGTGCAGCTCTGCAGCCTGGCACAGCCCAGCAAAGACACCCAGGACTCCCATCCATGAAATCTTCCTTAAACCTCTCCCTCTCTTCAGCCTCTCAGTGGAAAAAAAAAAAAATCCCCATATTTGTTTTTCATTTTTTCCTTCTGCATTTGCATGATGGAGGAGCAGCCTGAGGAAGGCAATTATTCCTGTTGTAGCTCTTTGGCTTTCTGTTGTAACTGAGTGGCTGAGCAGACCTGAAGCACCTGAAGCCCAGCATGGTGCTGGCTGCCACCTCCTTTGGGGAGGGAACTCACAGCTGACAACTACCTGAATCCTCTGGTCATCTCTAGAGCCACGAGTCCCTGATGCCCTGGAGCGTGGCAGCAGCTGGCACAGGGAACAAGGGTGCTACTTGCACTGGGACAGTGTTTGCCACATTGCTGTTGTACTTGTTCTGATCCCTTCATGTCCATATTGCCTGTGATGTCCTGACTGCCTCTTTGTCTCTCAGGAGCAAGCCCTCTGTCTGGCCCTGCAGCAGAGCTCTGGCAGTTCAGTTAAATTACTGTCAATGCCATCACTGTGGGCAGCTTGGCTTTGTGAAGCTGAGCCCAGCCCTAAATGCAGGCACCAACCTCAGGGCAGGCAGAAAACAGCAGAGCCTGCACCCCCTCAGCTGCAGCAGGATGCTCAGGGGCCTCACTGTGCCCAAGAGCTTCTGCAGGAGTGTGGCTGTGCAGGGGAGCTCTGCACTCACTGTGCATCCCTCTGTGCTGCAAGCTGCTCTTGGCTCTTTGGGACATTGATAGCTGGGCTGGCTGGATGCCAGAACCCTGACACTGGTCTGGGAAGATCTTCCAAGTGGAGTCCTCTCTCCCCACCCTGTTGTGCTCAGAACAGCCCAGGTCCTTCAAGCAACTTCTACCTGTTGTTCCTCAGTGTGAATTTTCCATTGAATCTGCCACATTCTTTTATCTTTTCACATTAGGGACAAATCTCCCTAACATGGGACAGGAGCTCTGCTGGGCTGTGGTACCTCTCTGGGAATAACCTGTGTGACTTGAGCTGCCAACTTCAGTCCAAAGGAACAAGCCAGCACGAGCACTCAGCTGACAGAGAGCACAGAATCCAGCTGTGTTGGAGGGTAGAGCAGCCCCAAAATAGGTCAAGGCAATAAGGGATGTCTTTACAAATAATCTCTTGTAACTTGTAGAAAGTTAATGTTGGGTCAGAAGGGGAGTTACAGCTACTGCCTCTTAAAAAAAAAAAAGAGAAAAAGAAAAAGCTAAATCGTGATTTTCAGAGGTCAGTGATTAAATTTCTTTTTGGATATTAGCCCTCTACTCCCTTTCCACTGTGCTTGATAGCATTTCAGAGAGATCTTCGGCCTCCAGCAGCAGGATTTTGCAGTTATGCTAATATAGCTTTCACACAATACATTATTCATTTTTCTGGGTCTCCATTCAGCAGTCCTGGCAGCTAAGTAGGATGGTGTAGTTTAGGGCAGGGACCACTGCAGATCTTTGCAGTCTGGCAGGAGAACTCAGCTAAGCCTCTCAGGTTACAGGGGAAAAGCAATTTTCATTTTCCCTCCTGCTCAGCAAAGTAAACCCCAGCTCCGAATTTCCAACCAAGGAATCACAATGGTTGGATTTTTCGTGTGTGATCTCAGACACACCCCTATAAATCTGGAGGCATTTACAGAGCTGGGAACCCAGTTCCCTCTTTGGCAAGGTGGGAGAAAGGGGAGAGCTGTTGGCTTTATACCATGTTTTCAAGCTTCCTTTTCTTTGGGGCTGACAGAGGTCACTTATTCCTCCCAAGCAGCTGGGACTGGCTCAGCGTTGCCCCCTGAGGTACCTGCTGGGAAGTGCTCCTGCAGTTCCTTCTCCAGCCTGTTCCCCAGCTGTCCTTGAAAAGCTTTTCCACACCCCAAAATCTCCCCAACAATTTACAGTTTTTGCTTACAAGGCACAATTAAACGCCTCTGTTCTTACAGTAGGTGGAAGTGTTGTTTAGGGATTGCAGTCAGCATCCCAGATTTTGCCTTTGTCCATTCTCTCCTGTGTCCTTGGATTGCACTTTTCCACACAATGATCATGGTCTTGACATTTCTTTGACCAACAGGATCAACTTTCAGACAGAGCCAAAACCTTTATCCTTTCATCCATCCTCACAGCAAAGCTGGAATGCAAAGCTGGAATGCCAGAAGAGCTATTTCTTGACTAGTCACCATTATTTGGGGAATAAACCAGCTTTCCTGAACTTTCACTCTTTGGCTCCACCCTTTCCCCCAGCAACAAAACAGATTTTCAGTTGTTGCCCTATACAAATGAATGGACATGAAATTGGCATTGTTTCCTCTTCTTTTTCTTCTTCTTCATTTCATTCTTTAACTTTTAAACTTTTCTTTATTATAAAATTCCAACTTGGAGCTGACCCCTGAATAATTGGTTTTGTTGCAAGGGTTATTTGAGGTCTAAATGAGCCCAATGACATCTGTTCAATTTTAGATGCTTGGAAAATGTTCTGAAATTAATGAAATCCAAATGTACAGCAAACTAATAGAACAATTTTATTTATTAAAAAGGACGGTTAAAAATAACGCTGAAACATTTCGAGAAAACAAAAAAGAGGTGAATGGGATTTGTCATTGTTTAAATTGTACTTATTATATTACATTTCAGTGAAATGCCCTCTCGACCTTCCACAGTTTGCTCCATTGCCCCGTCAGTCTCCTTCCAGCTAATTTGCTTTGACATAAACAAAAAGTAAAGGACTCAAGAATGAAGTGCAGTCACCCAGTATTTGGGGGCTTGGTGCTGATTATAGCCAGATACAAATAAGAATGGATGGAACTTGCTAAAAGCAGGACCATGTTATTAATTCTTCATGAATATTTGGATGGTCATGGGAAATGTATGGAGTGACACAAATCTCGAATGTGACACAAAATGCAGCTTGAGTGCTCATTCCTTTTAAAAATGCGGAGTTGAAAAGTGTGATTTGCCTTTTTCCTCTTTTACCAAGATTTAGTCCTTCTCTCTGGGCTGCAGAAATGTTGGGTGGCTTAAGTGAACAATCCCAAATCACAGGTGAGGAAAGGTGATTCATCCATTTTATGCACTTGATTTGCTACTTGTGTTCTTTTGAAAGGAATGCTTGTCCAAGGAATTACAGACATCAGGGATCATCCAGGAGGGAATTTCCACAAATGTTTGCAATATTCTCACCGCAACCCATGCTGGAATTCTATTTAACTATCCCCACTTGTGTGATGTAAACTCCTCCAAAACAAATACAAATTACACTTTGTGGGAATCTGTATACACACATATAATCTATGTATTTTTATAGGAAATAAAAGAAGGGTTTACAGTCCTTTTGTAAACATGACATTGTAAAGCATATGATAAATAGGATGGGTGACTCTGCAGGTAAACATGACATTGTCAGTGACAGAAGTGATAGTTCTCACACATCTCCACCTTTAAAAAAGGAAATAAAAGTTAATGCTGTGGATAGAGTCCTCCTCAGCCTTACAGCACATCTCAGGGATATTTAAAACAGACTGTTGAGGAAAGGTTTTCCTACATATGAACAGAATGTCCCCAGGATAGAGTGTGTGCTCTTGTTTCATTTACAGCCTGACCAGAAATACCCGTGACCTGGGTGTGGCACCTGGCACAGGGCAGAGCACCTGGATGCAGTGAACTTTTAAAGTTGCTTTCTCTTTCTAGGGCCCCAGCTGGTCTCCTGGGTCACTTCAGAAGCTGAGTATCAACTCTTCTTTTGGAATACAGAAATGTGAAGAGGGTAAAGGTTGCCTTCAAATGGTAACTAGTTCCTGTCACTCAACAGCAAAAAGCAGTTTAACCAGTTCCCAAATTCTCTGAATTCTGTGGTCAGTTAGTTTGGTACTTTCTGTGGATATTTGAAAAGAAGACCCCACCTTGCATAGAAACTGCTGCCAATTTTTCATGGAATCCCAAGATTCCTGTAGGGTTGGGCAGAATCCACTCTGGTGCCTGTGAAATCTCTTGAGTTCTTGGAGATCACCACTCGACTGTTAACAGTAAATTAGGCTAAAGCTGACAAATGCATAAAAGATTGGGGGAATCAGAGCAATCAGCACCATTCTGGAAGCTGGTTTATTTGCTATACTTATATCTGATAAAGAAGTAAAACTATTTAGCCATAGTTTATTGGACATTTCTCTGTAGTACAGGTGCTGGGCTCCAGATAACTGTGTTGTGTGGCTCAGTGCTTAACCTTATCATTCAGTCATTTTGAGCTCAGTTGACAGAAGGATCACTGGTGTAGCTGTAATTGGAGTTTACAATGTTTGCAAGTATTAGGTGACTTGTAGCTTAATGCCATAACTATAGGGACAATAAATTACATGGTCATTAGAGGGCTTTAGCTATTCATATAGTATTAAGCATAAGAAGGACAGTAACGTTTCTCTAATAACACATAAAATGTATATTCCAATTAAAACCATAATAGGATAGACCTGGTGTTACATTACAGCCTCTCACAAATTTCACTGCTTAGAAATTATTACCGTTAAAATCATGGTTTCCAAGATTTGTGCACAGGGATAATAAATTCTCCCGAGCAGGTTTAGAGAGAAGCATTGAGCCCTCATGGAGAAAGTCCGTGCTTTAAAGCTGGGAAAAATTCAGCCAGTGAGCAAAGGTTTGAGGGCTTGGATTTCTTGCTTTCCTTTTCCTTCTCCACGTTTGGCTGGCTCCCCAAACCAAGTGAGGCTTAATTAAAAGCAATTGAGCAAACAAAAACTAGTCAAAAATGATATTTAGGGGCTCTTATCTTCCTCTAGAAGCAGTTCTACCCCTGTATGTCACTGTATGTTTTGCTGTGGTTTTGGGAGGCCTGTTTGAAGGGATGTTGAAACCATTTCATTTTCAAATCCGTCTGTTTTCTGTCCTTGATATGGGCAGGTTTCTTTTTCCCAAAAGGCAGTCCAAAAGAGGGTGGTGAGAGGTGGATTTTTCCTAAGGAACATTGTAATGCAATGTGTTCTTGGGTGTTCAAATACAGTTTTTGCTCTCTTTTCCCTCCCCACGGGTGTCCCCAGGGACAGCACACAGCTGCTCCCTGTGTGCACTCAGACCTCAGAGCTCGGGGAATTCATTATCCTGAGGGGATGTTTCATTTATGTTTCAAGGTGTTGAGTCCTGTGAAACTCAAGCATCTGTCTCCCTGCAAAGAGACAAGTATGTGCTTATATGACCTTCCAGAAGAAGGCTGCTGGTCAAGAAAGGGACCCCCTTTCTTTATCTGAGATTAGGCCTCCTTGTTTGTTCACCAGTCACTTCATCCTTGTAAAGCTGTGAGAGATATGGAGCTGTTTGGAAGACAAACTGAACTGTACTTCCTTGGTCAGTGCTTCACCCCTCTCTCCCTGCCCATCCTGCTATAACCTTCTTAAGTCTTGGTCATTAAAACGGTTATAAATGTGCTTTGGGAGATTATGGGTTTGCATCACAGTTACACAAAGATTATTTGAAGTGTAGTTAACATGGACTAGGACTTATCTCCCAAAGCTGTTTCACAACAAGCAGAACCACTAAAGACCTCATTCCAGATTGCTGGGAGATTGGAAAGTTAAATGGGTCCATGGGGAGGGGGGTGGGGGGAAATTAAACATCTTTTAGAAAAAAAGAATGTTTCTTGAAACACAAATGCAAGAATGGTTAAGATATAAATTGACTCTTTTTTTCCTCAGGAATCTTCAGCACAAGACAGATAACAACAACAAAGGAACAAGGTTGTTTTGAAGCCACTATCAAGATGAAGACAATATCAGACCCTGGCAACTGCTCCTTTCTCTAGCATTTTAGCAGACTACAAAAATAGATGATGAAAAGGACCAAGTTGCGTCACTCTGCGACTCCTTTCCTAGTGCCAGTGTATCCCCATCCTTTTTCTCCTGGGTGAGTTCTGTTTCTCAAAATAAACCAGGTTTGTTGCACCTTTCCCCCTCCAACAGCAAAACCACCACTGGGAGCCAGAGATTCCACCTCAGCCTCTGGTGTGCTTGGCCTGCCCCACGCAGCATCCTGCTCCTGAGCTCTTGTGTACAGAGAGGAAGAGGTTTTGCTCTCTCATACTGCCTGAACTCAGGGACTCATGTCCCAGCAGAGCTGGCTTTGATGACCACCTCACTGACCTATCTCCTTCATTTGAGAGTGGAGAAACGCAGGGCATCTGTGCCCCAAAACTATGTGAGCACCAGCTGGTGCTGCAAGAAATATCCTTCTCACACTGCTGAGGACTTGGCTCACAGGATCCTAGTGTCATAGAGCACCCTGAGTTGGGAGGGAACCACAAGAACCATCGAGTCCTGCTCCTGGCCTTGCACAGGACACCCCAAAAATCACACCATGTGCCTGAGAGTGTTGTCCAAATGCTACTTTGAGCCTGGCAGCCTTGGTGCTGTGACCACTGCCCTGGGGAGCCTGTTCAGTGCCCAACCACCTTCTGGGTGAAGAATCCAACCCAAACCTCCCCTGGCACAGCTTCCTGAACAATGTAGACTGGATAATACCAATCAGCTGTGAGTGACATCCCTCTGGCACATACAGACGTCACCTTGTACTTTGAGAGCTGAAGTGTAATGTGCCCTTCTCTGCTGTACAAACCTTTCTGGTGTGTAATAAAAATAAACAAAGAATGGTCTCCTCTTCACAGGCCAAAGATCTTATAGTTGCTGTAGGAAACATACACAAGCATCTTCCAATGGAAACAGTCTGATGTCTTCTTGCATGTCCAGAAATTTTTCATTCTGTCATAACAGCGTAGTCTCTCCACTCTTCTTCATAAGCCCTTCATCCTTCTTTGCTAATGGTTTACAATATAGAACAATTTAACTGTATATATTGATGTAAATCATGTCACCTTCTCCTTGAATTATATAAAATAATTCATAGTGCAGAACGCATGGAAGGGTTTTTAAAGCTACAATTCATCTTCTCTTTTCCATTACCCTGGGCAAGAATAAAAGCCAGATACAAATTTGACTTTTTCCTTCAGAAGGGAAAAAATGTAGCTATTTAATACCTGAAACTAGTTGTTCCTCTATGTTCATAAATTGGACTGTACAAGCTCTGAGGAGGGTGTGTTAGTCCAGACTCACTCCACTGACACCAGAGACATCAGACAGCAGAATTTATATTGTTTCCTAAGTCCCAGCTTGTCAATAATACTAAAATAATTAAACATAAACCCAGCTTCATATCCATTTTTGAACTTCTTACCCACTCCATTTTCACATCAAGCCTAATCTCTTGGTGCCTGTACATTGGAAAATGGCTATTGGATCATTTGATGGGGAACTGCCCCTTGTCCCATCCATCTCTGGCAGGGCTTGTAGAAGCTGAATTACCTTGGGAGTGGGGAATCCTGCCCTGTGATCCCTCCCTGCTCACTGGATGCACAGGGCTTGCATTGGGACCACGACCTGGCAGCCACTTCCCTCAAGTGGTGACTGTGTCTATAACCAGGAGTCACCCTGCAGATTCCCCAGGCTGGGAAGAAACAATTTTTGTAATCTTCACATCCCTGGAGTTATTTGGAAAGCTTCCAGGCTTCTTTGAAAGGAGTCATATTCTCTTTGACTTGTATTTTCCCATCCCTGGTTACCAACACTACTCCACAGGGTGGCTGCTTTGCACGTAAGGTCTGATATTGCAGCACAGGCACTTAAGGGAGAATTGGGGATTTGAATGGCCCAATTTAGGTATATGAAATAAGACTTTCATACATTCTTTTCTCAACCTCACCACCCAAAAGTGAGATTCAGATATCCATTTAGGTGGCCACATCTGAGAAGCTGGCACTCAAAACATATACAAGCTCGTTAGGGATGCAATTATGGTCACCTAATTGTGGGATTGCACAGAGGGGCAATTGCTTGGATTTCCTGTGGGGAAAAACGAGCATGAGTTCAGTATGGAAGAGGAGAATATTCAAACTGTGTGCAGCTGTACTTGCATGCATAAAATGCACAAAAAAAAATCCTTGATGTGGGGCACCTGTGTTAAACCCTGAAAAGGAGAGCCCCAGAAACTCAGGTATTAGGAGTTAACATCATAACAGCACGACTTTTGAAATCCCTCCTTGTACTGTCACTTTAAATGTTTTATTGATTAAGGCCTAGATTACTTAACCTAAAGCCCTATATTTATATTTAGCCAAGGTAAGTTATGAGTCACAAGTAATCCTTTTGATCCAGGGGTTGCCATGGGTCACCAGAGAAATGAGTTGAGTTATAATATCCTAGCAAACTAGCTCTGTGTACGGAAGAATAAATTAAATAAACTCCCCTTCAGAGAGTCTCAGTGATTCCTTACTCTGTTTCTGTTTAACCAGAAAATGTTGTGTTTGTTTTCTTTTCTCCCCCCATCTAAAGCCGAAATATATTTGTGATGACAGATGCAAATACAGTCCCTGATGTTTGTAGCAGCTGAACTGTCTTTCCACTAAGAGTGTCAGCACTTCAGCCCTGAGCCCTCAGCTGAGAACTGAAGTCTCTAAAAACACATGTGAATGAATTTGGCTCAGGTGACTTCTCTGTGTTGAACTCCAGGTTGAAGTGGCATTACCAGGTGTGTTTGCATGTGTTGGATCAGTCTGCTGTTTACTACTACAGCCAAACTAAGCTGATCTTCAGAATCTTCAGAACCTGGGAAATACAAGCACTGGGCTGAGTATTCCCCTGTGTCTGCAGCCCAAGTGTAGCACCAATGCAGTGAGTTATTTCAGTTCTCAGGCAGGCTGAGCCTGCAGACCCTGATGAGAATAGGAAATGTTTTTTTTCTTGTTTTTTACAGTCTTGGGCTCTGTTAAACAAGGTGGTGAGTACCTACATCTCTGCTTCAAATCCTGCAGGCCTGGGTTTGCATTAGCATCTCTGCCTCCCAGGGGCTGCTGCCCAGGCCAGCTGTGGATGCAGAGGACCCTGAATGCCTGTGCTGGGTGATGTGACTGCACACCCACCCCTCTGCTCGCACAGGGTGAGAGGACTGAGGTGTCTGCATTCCCTGGGGAAGGACAGAGTTACTCCAGAGCCTGCACAAAGCTGTGCTTGCAAGTTCTCTCCCGGGACACACAGGAAATTTTGCCTAACACTGGCCTGCTGGCAGACCTTGAGCTTTAGAGCAGACATAGCCCAAGTCATAGGTCTGAATTCACTTTGAACTGAAATTGGTATCATAAAGTAGCAGAGCCTTGTGCTTTGTTTGCTTTCTTTGGTGTGGTTTATTTTTAAAATGTATGCATATTTCCAAGAAGCATCTTGAAAATTTATTTTTGTAGTGGAAATGGAATGTTTCTTGGCTTTCTGTGAGTCTGTTGGTGTAAGCTTACATCCTAGATCAAGTTAGTGTCAGTAGCTGCATACCAAAACCATGTTCAGATTGAAACAGATGTGACTTCCCATCCAGAGCAGGTAGACCTCATCCATATGAGGCTGGATGACCAGAGGCCCAGGAGACTGTTCCCTGATTTTTTCTGACATAAACCTACTGAGGTTTACTGGGCTTGCTCAAAATCTGAGATACCTCATAGTCATCAGAAAGCAGATGATGAGTCCCAGATGTTCAACGCTTGTGGATTACTAAGGAAAGCAAATAGAGGGAACAACTTTTAAGGACCTAAACAAAAAAATGTCTGGTCTGCTTTAGGTTCCTAACTTGCCAAGTGGGTGAGTGTCTGTTCATATCCAAAGAAGTGTGGCAGCCCTGGGGCTGTAAAATCATTGCACTAAAAACTCTCAGTGAGCTGGGACTACAGATCCCATGCAAACGTGGCAGCTGGCTGTGTAATTACTTCAGCTTCTGAGTCTTCTTTTAACAAGTGGTCTGATTTTATAGCAGAAAAAAACAGATTCATGAAAGGATCTTCATCCCAGTAACAGGGGGAGACTGGGAAGAGTGCTGTTTTCAGGGCTTTGAAGCACATAATTGTCAAAACTTCTATTTTTTATTAAGTTGCTCTTCCAAGCATACCAATAGGTGGTTGTGTAATTTACTGGGCTTAGTTGCACTTAATCTATAAGGATAACTCAGTGAAAGACTTGACCTCAGGAGATTTCCTGTTTCACAAGTGGCCTGTTTCTGAAACAAGAGGATAATAAGCAGAGAAGTCCCTTACTATCCCATCAACACATGATTCCATATTGAAAGACTCCAGTAGTGAGCTATGGGAAGGTCCACCTGCCTCTTCTTTTCATATACCAGCAGCATTTTCTTATTGATCCACAGGAATCCAGCTACCCATTTTAATCAAAAGCAGAGTTAGTCTGCAAAAGTGCCCTCTACTTCTGTATAATCTTTTTTCTCTGTATCTGATGCTCAGTTACTGATGTACAACTCACAAAGCCTCTCACCCACCTACTTCAGTGAAGACCCCATCCCAGAGCTGAATTCCTCCACTGCAAGGTTCAGTTTTACAGGTTAATAGTTTGTAGTCTGCTTGAACACACAGGAACTCTTTGGTAATTCATCATCCTGCCTCAGTTCCTTTTGTTGGAGAGGCAGGTCCCAGGAAAGCTGACCTTTGCACGGGGTTTAATGTTTCCCCTTCACACCTTCAAGGCTGAGGAGCTTGACTGACATCAATAATTAATTTTTGAACAAATAGGGCGCACCTTTTCCTATAGTTCCCCTCAAAGGTAGGAGTCTTTGTGCATCACAAAGGCATGTCATGAATGGGGGAGTCCAAAGGACACTGGTAGGGATCAAAGTCTAAGATTCAGCCTGTCTCAGAGCAGTTGGTAGTGCTGTGACACCTCTGCTGTGCTGTCCTGTCCTTCTGGGTGCCACAGACTAGACAGAAATGTTTGTGTGTGCCCTGCAAAGCTCAGTGTATGCAGGACAGGTTGGACCAGCTGCCCTGGAGAGCTCTAAATTGCTGCTTTGGGCACATGCAGTAAGCATGAAGGGTTGTTCTGGGAGCAGGGTCACCTCAACTGACTGTATGACAGAGAAATAATAATTAAAAGAGATCCTCACATTCTTCCCAGGCAAAATGTGCCCAGGGGCAAAAGAGGGTACAACCTGGAAAAACCCAGCAGGTGGCTGTGCCTCTTCCTTTGCTGCTCTGGTCTGAATGGAAGGTGTTGGGTTGTTTGTGCAGGGCCATGCAGGCACTGGAACATTGCACCAGGTCATCTGGCTTTTCTTCCTTTCCAGGGGATGTAGGTGAGATGTAAGTCAGCCAAAATGAAAGAGAGACTCAGTCTTCACTGGCAGTCTGATGGGAATGAAACACTCCCCATAAAGGGATGGAGAAAAGGGGGGATGATTCGTTAAAACAGAATATTTCTCTCTCCTGTTGTGGCTGAACCATTGCTCATCTCTAATTTATTGATCTGAACTGGTCACCAGTATTGGCACAAACAGCTTTATACCTTTGGAAAGAGAAAAGGTTATCATGAGAGGAAATGATGCAAACTTTGAAAACACCTTTGCTAAGTCTGCCTTATCAACTTTGCTGTGTACATCAGCATTTACTGCCAATTAAGAACAGTTAAAAACTAGTAAGTCATTCATGTGCACAGGTACTGTGTCTCATATTTGGCTTGCTGGGTGCTTGTTATTATAATTTCTGTTCTTACCAAGAGCATTCAGACTAGACAGCCAGGCTACTTCTAGCCATTATTATTATTATTATTCGTCTATTTCTGTATATAAAGCATCTTTCAAATATCCACTGGAAAATTTGGGCAAACAACCATCCCCAGTGCCTTCAGCTCGCAGGGTCCTGTGACCTGAATCCCAAACCATGTTGGCCAGGACTCGACCTTGCAGGAGACTGATGTGGGGAGAAGGGAGGAATCTGGGCAACAGGTGCTCTGTCAGAATCCCTCGCCTTTGAGGGCAGCATAACTTACAGTGCAATTTGTGTTGCAACATAAATCAGGGCTGCCTCGGGCTCCACCTAATTCCTCTGGTGCAGAGTCTGCAGCTCATGTGACACGGTGGGGGCCGAGGGCTGCTGCTGCAACAGATGTTGGTGAAGAGATGAGGTGACAAGTGACACAGCCTCCATGGCTCCAAGTCTCCAAAAAGAAGAAGTTTGGTGGACAAGGGCAGCTTTCTGACAGTGGCAACTCCTCCAAAGGGTAGAGGTAAAGGAAAGGTTTGGGGAAGGTCTTTCAGTTACAGAAGGAGGTACAGAAATACTTCAGAACAGACTGTTCAGAGTTCTACCTGCTTTTCTCTTCTTGAGAAAATGGTAAAAATCTGAATCAAAATGGAGGAAAACTGAGGTGAATGAGGTCTGTCCTGCATGCAAGGAGGAGGAGGATTTGCTTTGCTTTTGAATATTTGACAATGGCCTTTCTGTCTCCTGTAGAAAGGGAGCATCAACGTGTTCAGACCTGCAGGCCTGTTTCCAGACGTGGAGCAGTGACATTACAGGTTCCTCTGGGAGGTGCTGGGTGAATCCTGCTGCAGGTGGCTGCTCATTTCAGCTTCCATGAGCAGGAAGCAGGAGAAGCTTTCCAAGTGGAGGGAGCCTGGGCTGAACAGACTCTGGGAGGAACCAGAGCCAGGTCTGATGAGGAGATCTGGGCATTATGTCATTATGGGATTCCATGTACACGACTCTGGAGTGTAGCAGAGGGGTCCATATGACTGTGCAGTGTCTGTGACTGCTCAGCAATGCTGAAGGAAAGACATCTGCTTCCAAATACTGCTTTATAGTTCCCTCTTTTCAATGAATCTGCGTGAGTTTGTAGGTGCTCAGCTCCCGGGGAAATCCCATCCCCTTCATTCCAAGGATGAGCTGGAGCAAGTTCTCTCCTTAAGTCTAACTCTGCAGTGCCCAAGTTTTCTTGCACAGCAAACTCAGCCTGAAGCCAGAACTACACTGGTCACTTATAATGCCCCAGATCCCAGCGTGAGGAATTCAACTCTCTCCACTGTCTTGAGTGTGACAATGCAGCTGTGCCATGAGCCCATGCAAACCACGGGGCAGAAAATCCACCTGAACTTTGCTGTCATGGTGTTTTGTCCTCATTCTAGGGTAGCTCTTGTATGTGCTGTACTGTCCAGGCACCAAAAGAGCAGCAAAGATTGATATTTCATGGCCATTGTTGGACAAACTCAAACATATGGATCCAGGGTGGAGGTGGGACGTGGTTCTCATCCAGCCATACTCTTAAGTAATGTTCTTGTCACAAAACTCCGAAAAAATGGGAGTCACCTGGCAGTAGAACAGATGTCACTGTTCTTCAACCAAACTCCACTTCTGATCCTCTTTTTCTTAGTGTGTTTGAGACAGACTGTAACAAAAAAATGGGAGGGAGAAAAAAATTTGGGAGAAATGTAGCTCTTTACTGCACATACACAAAGAGGCACCCCAGTGGAAAGAGCTGCTGAGCTTTGAGGGGCTGGCAGGCTTGGAAGCTTGTAGGCAGGGTTGCAGGCAGCTTCCCCTTTTACTGGGACTTGGAAAATTCATTAGGCCTGAAAATTGCCAGATCTTCTGAGAAGGGAAGGGAGAAGGGTCATGTAAAGTTTGGAGAAAATTCAAACCACCTTTTTTTTTTTTTTTTTTTTTTTTTATTTTGAAAAAAAAAAAAAAAAAAAAAGACCTGAGCTTTCAATTGTAAAATGTTGTCAAATATCAGTGTTGGGTGGGGTGGATCCAGCCAGGAGATACAGTGATGAAGTGTTGGACCTGGGCACTTTCCACTGGCAGAGATCTTCTGGAACCAAGACTGGGTTTTAAAGCTCCCCACAGGAGCAAAGCTGGCCACTGGTGCTCGTTCTGTTCTGCAGCTTCATCAACACCAATCCAGCAGCACCCCAGTTATTTATAGTCTACTTACATTCAAAAGCTGGTTAGGACTGGGCACCAGAAAGATGCAGGAGGCAACCTGGAGGATGCCTGAGCCAGAGGGATGTGCAGGGTGTGTATCCAAAGGGTGAGGGCACGAGTGAGAGTGTGGAGCAAGGTCGATAATGAGCTCTGAAAGCCAGGATTTGTTGGCCTCTGATTAGCAAAATGAAAGACCGAGGTAGAGTGCATTAGGAGGATTACTGTGAGCTCACAGCTCCTCCCCAGCTCCTGAGAGAGTGGTTTGTTCAACTGACCTTTTGTTGGGCTGGGCTGGAAAGATATAAATTAGCTCATAATGCATGAATATTTTCATTTAATAAAACTGCCCCCAAATTTGTTTGGAGTTCCCAGGCTTCTTGGGAGAAAAAGAAAGGGAGCTATTATGTTCTACAAAAACAATGACATTTTACCCTCTATATTTACTCTTCCAATAGAAAATCTGCACTCAGCC
Organism: Corapipo altera; assembly: GCF_003945725.1. NCBI lineage: Eukaryota > Metazoa > Chordata > Aves > Passeriformes > Pipridae > Corapipo > Corapipo altera. The sequence continues at coordinate 13,419,494 of NW_020884887.1, read as the reverse complement.
AAGGTTCCTATCACAGCAACACTTGGCACTCCCACCCTGCATTCCACATGTCCTTACAAACACCAAAATATGCTCGGAAAAGCACTTTACTTCATTCACCAGCCAGTGCTTCACCTTCCCTGCAGCAAAAAAAAAAATCACCCCAAAGTCTTACTGGCAGATAAACCCTCTGTGGGTCCCTTCCAGCTCAGAATATTCTGTGATTCTGTCAAGTTAAAAATAAATGGAGAGGAGCAGAAAACCATTCAAAGATGCTCATGTGGAACCCAGGAGCTGCTGGAGCCACATTTTGGGCAATCCCACAAGTGCACTGGAAGCAGGAAGGAAGGGCAGGACCTCTTGGTGCCCAGCAGCTGGTGAAGCCTGGGAACATCTTCCTCATGCCTGCTGCTTCCAAGGAGGGCAGGGCCAACAACTCTGCAAAAATGTGGAGAAATAGAGTCTTTGAAAAGTCACTAAAATATCCACTTTCCTTTGAACCCCCCCCCACGTGGTTTGCCTGAGTACCAAGCAACTTAATTGTTGGGTGCATTTAAGTAATATTAAACTCTGCCTTTTCCCCTTCATGTTCAAAGAGAGGGAGCCTGTGTCGGTGCGAGTCGGTTTTTAAAGCCTTTTAAAAGTTCTCTTTGGCAACACCCCTTTGAAGTCTAATCCAATCTGCAATATATGTCTTCCAAGTTAATCCCAATTTTTTCAGGACAACCAGCAGTGTTACATAAAGACCTTCCAAAGAACAACAGGAGTGCAAAGCACAAATATAGTGAGAACTCCTGGTAAAGGGGGACAACTCTGCTGTTTACAACAGTTATTCTGCCAGTGGGTTGACCACCAGCCCCAGCCCTCCTGGAAACCAATTTACTTCTCAGTTTTGCTGGGTTTATTCTGTGTTTGCCACTCAAACTGAGATTTAGGTTTAAAATGCTAATTTTTAATAGGGCGGCAGTTTTATTTTAGAAGCTTCCAGGAACTGGTTCTGGTTTGTGTTCATTGCAGGGCTTTACAGCTTTCTCAGGATCTCTGGACCTTCCCCATGCATTTTCTAAGTACCTTCCTTCACAATCTGTGCTGTGTTATGTATGATCCCCAAAGAGTGAAACTGGGGACTCTTTCTGGTACAAAAGAAAGCACTGGATTAAAAAAAGGAGTGGAAAGACTCTTAAATGGAAGGGAAGATCCATAAGTGGGAATTAAATCCTGGGTTGCTCTACCAACAAATATAACAAATAAAAAATCTGTTTAAGGTTGGCAGACAAAGCCCTCTGGCTTGAAGTCAGAGAAGGAAAAATCAAACCTAGAAAGAAGAGGTGAACTTTTAAACACAGTGTAAATTATTAATAAAACAGCTTCCCAAGGGTCGTGATAGAGTGTTCAGCACTTCAGCTCTGTTCTTATTGTCCATTGGGATTTTCCTCCCAAGGCCCCTTTTTCCAAGTAACCCTCCAAAAGTCCTATGTCCCAAAGGGTTAAATCTGTCCACCTTCCTCAGCTGCCAACCACCTTTTTTTGCTCACGCTAACACAATGTCTGACACAATTACACACCACAGAGATGGCTTTTTCTCAGCCTGTGTTGGGCTTGGCTTTGGCTGCTTCTACAAGGGCTTTTGTGCCCTGAAGCTTCTCCATTGTTCTCCAAGAATATTTGGTTTAATGAGGAAGCATCTCCTCACAGACTGTGCCTCTTCATTTCTTTGGAAAAATCCATTGAGTGGCTCAGCCACGTGTTGTGGAGGTTGGTGAAGGAATATTGAGTGAAGAGAAGGGCAGCCCCCGTTATTTGTGTGATCCCCAAGACCTTCAAAACGGGCAACTCCTCTCTCTGTGTTAGCACCAACCTGCCAGAATGAGCTGGGAAAGGCTTTATAGCAAAGTTTTACCCCTAAACCCCTGAAACACTGAACTGTTATTGCTTCTTTGGCATCAGTAAAACCCCTGGGCCAAAGCAGTGCCCAGTCTGAGCTGGTTTGGGTTTGACTGTGGGGCTTTATGCTCCTGGATGGTGTGTGCAGGGATGTGTTCCACTCCTGAGCCAGCTTTTCTGAGCTGCAATTGCTTTCCAGGACTTGCATTACGTGGCACAGGTGTTGTGCATTATGACTCACTTTTCACTCCCAGGGCTGTAAGGAGATAGGGCAGTACCCCTTATTATTGTCTTTTTTTTCTTTTTTTTAATATATTTTTATTTTTACAAATGATCTGTGTTGGTGTTCACGGTTTGCTGCTGGCTCATTTGTACCATGGATGGTGTTGATATGTCTGGAAATTCGAGCCAGCAGATTTACTGCACAACTGGCAGCAAGAGAGAACCCTGAGCCACAAGCCAAAAACCAGGAGAGATGAGGTAGGTTGGTATTGCAGATACAATGTGCTTCTACAGCATCATCTCAGGGTTCATTTGGGTGCTGTTAAGTGTGCTTGGTTATGGAACATAAACCTGTTTCCCTCTGACTCCATTATTTCCATCAATAATTCCATTATTGACCTTGCAGTGTGTCTGTGCTGTCTGTGTGTGCATCTGGGCACGCACATGTGCCAGTGTGTTCCCTTAAAATTCAGAATATTCTGGGATTCTGATCCTTTATTTCTGAGTTTATATACATGTGTGTGTGTGTATCTACCACTGGAATATTCTTCAGGTCAAGGACCTCTCACATATCATTCCATCTGTTCCCTTTTACTGATTTAAAAGACATGTTCAGTGAAAGCAGTTAATTTTCCCTTGTTCTCTTTCCTGGAGATGTGCTGTGGGGCTGCAAGAGAAAATGCAATAAAAATGACTGTTTATAGGACAGAGACATGAACATAACATAGACTTGGAAAACAGAAAATAGTGAGTGTGGAGCTGATAAAGTCTTGGGCAAGATTTTTCTTGTGAAAAATGTGACAAAAATTTTCATTAAGAGCAACTCGTTGGCAGGAACTAACACGTAAAATTTGCACTTTTCAGAAAATGTATTTTGATGTCCAGGTTTTCCTTTTTCCAGTGAAAAGACAAAGTTTTTAGTAGGAGGAAAATGCTGTCTGTGAATTTCTTTTATTTGGAATAACAATTTTCCCCCAGACACTTTATTTATTTATTTATTTATTTATTTATTTATTTATTTATTTATTAATTAAATAAGGTCTAGCTGTGTTGCACAATAACAGAGCACACTCATGATATGATTTTAGGCTGAGAAATCCCACATTTCTGTCCTGGACTTGATTTTACCAAGTTCATATCACAAGCTGACCTGTGCAAACCCAGTAGTTGTTGGGTCTTTTAGGCAGCTTTGAAGAGACTAAATTCATTTAGGGGGACAAATTGAAGTGAAAAAAAAGGATTAAAATGTCCACTGTGGTAAATATCTGTGCCATTGTCACTCCCTCTCCTAAACTCCCATGGAGGCTTTCCCAAAATCAAAATACCTACAGTTATGGGTTTCTTTCCTTCTGGCCTTGAGCAAAAAGCAGTGGAAGAGTTTGGGCAAAAACTCTGCCTTTACCAGAGCTCTATTTCCAAGAACACAGTCCCTGAAGGAAAGGGAAAGCAACTTATTCTTTTAATATTAAACTGAAAACTGAGATTCTACTTCACAATTCTGGGTCTCCCCTGCCAAGAAAAGAAGTCAGAAAGGCCAGTGGCTTTGCAGACACACAAAATTCACCCTGAGCTGTTCTGAAAATAAACAGCATCCGAACTAGATAGTTTTGCTGAAATAGAACCCTGCAGTAAGAAAACAAATGACTAACACTTTCTATTGGTCTACATAGCATAGTACATGAAACATATATGTAAGCAAGTAGAGATGGATGAGTCATCTTGACTTAATAAAGCTTACAAATACTTGCTAAATATTTAAGAAGTCACATGCCAGGAGCCTTCATCACTTGTTTTGTTAGACTCCTGCTTTGCCAAGTCAAAACAGTCAGAAATCATAAAAAATAATCCCCACAATCTGTCTGAAAATGCAGTTTTCTCGCATTATTTTTCTTGGTTTGCGGCGGCGAGTCCTTCATTCTGCCATCAAAATTTTGCAAGGGAGAGCATGACTTCCTCTTCATAAGGTAAGCAAATGTTTTGCATTTATCAAGTTCCCAGAGCCTAAATGGAGATGGAGAGTCAGCAGAGCTCACATGTTTATGTTTCTGGGCTGGAAAGGAGCCACGGGAAGTCGCAGTTAAAAGGCTGCTCTGTCTCGGGGTTCAAGGGACACAATGGGCTTCAATGGCTTGGACAGTGCTGAACATCTGAAGCTCTGTTTGCCTTAAATATGAATTATAAGTGCTCAGAACCTCTGCAAGCAGAGCTGGACACCAGAAGATTACTTTTGTTCCCAAAGCCCACTGCTAGTTCGTGCTGGTTCACAACATTGTTTTCCTACTAAAAAAGTAATAATTGCCCTCACCCCTGCACCCAACCAACCTAAACCCCATCCAGTCTGGAGCTGCTCCTACATCTGGGTTTCTCTGGACACGTTTCCCATCTTCTTCTGGAAATTTTGTCTGAGTTCAATTTGGAGATTTTTTTAAATTTTTTTTTTTTTTTAATTTAGGAGGGGATATCCAGATGTTTGGCAATCCAGCTGGGCTTTTGTGCCAGTTAAGCTGCTGGCCACCCTGAAAGTTCAACTCTGTCTGTTGTCCAGGAGCAGATCAAAGCCATCAGGAATGTGCAGTGAGCTGAGTGCTTTGGGGATGGTCAGACCTGCTGCTCAGGAGCTGCACCAGTGACAAACACGTGTTCAAGGCACTGGGGGCTCACTGTACCAAAGCACAAGGACTGAGGCTTCCCAGAAATCTCAGCCTCATTAAATAGGCCAAAAAGTAAAAACATCAATTGGATTCTGCAAAGAAATATTGCAAGGTAAGCCAGCAGTACATGAAAAGTCCACACAGGTGACAAGAAAAACTTGTTACTTTGAACAAAAGCAGGGAATACAACTGGACAGGTGGAAGGGTTGAAGTTTCAGTGCCACTTTCCCTCCAAGTTACCTGTGCAGGTTGAACCTGTTACTCACTGAGCAGAAATGTAATAATCAACAGTGAAAACTGCCCTTCCCTTGCAACTGTGCCCCATAAATCAGAGCTCAGGTGTGGCCCTTTGGCAACAGAGATGAATGAGTGATTGAATGTCAGGGGAACAAAACAAGTGATGGAAAGGGCTGAATGTTGTACACTGGGTTTCTGGGGAATTAAATCAGCTTAATTGACCATGATGGATAAAACGTCTCTGGTTACCTGACAGTTGTGTTTCATTTGCTGTTGAAGGGCTCAGAGCAGCTTTGGCTCTGTGCTGAACACATGCTCAGTGCCTGGGAGGAGCTGGTGCTCTGCTGAGCCAGAGTTCTGCAGTTATAAACAGGAAGAAATATCATTTGGCTTTTACTGTAAAATCTGTGTCCCACAGCCTTCCTGCCATCAGAATCCATCATTTGTCTCTGACAAGTGGGGTGGAACCACAACTTTGCTGGAAAAAGGACAGAAGTTGCTCCTTTTTGCAGATGGACTCCCTCCAGTTCTGCTCCAGCTCAGCCTTTGTGCCTTGCAGCAGCAGGCTACTGAACTCCAGCTGTGACTGTGGAAGTCAAATTTCTGACTGACTGATCAGCTTTCCCATGAATGTACCTGATAATAACACGTGAATCACCTTTAATCATGGAGGTTGTAGTTTGTCCCACGTGACACACCTTTTTCTCTGCAAATGAAGGTGGTATAGACAGACAACCTCATACAAATAAAAAATTTAAGGCTGTGAATCTCTATGATCATGGAGAAGTTTTTCTGAGGAGTGTACAGGGCAGCCCTGGTGAGAAATAACACCCCCTAAACCCTTATTCACAGAGGGTAAATCATATTTCCCATCCCATCTCCTTGCAGCCAGAGTGTCACTGTGCTCAACAGCTTCTGTCCATCTGCTCTGCACCCTCAAGGAGGCCAATAATTGTGAATTTAAACTAATTCCCCACGTCCTGCTCTTCCTGGTGCACACACAGAGAAAATGCTCCAGGTTAAGCAACCTGTAACTAGAAGAAAATGCATTGACCAGGTGAATTTTTTTTCCCAAGGTTAAATGAGTAGCACATCAGAGTGACATTTTCCTGTGGGGCTCCAGGGTCACCACTACTGTTCTGATCTGTTCCACCTCTCTGAAGGCTGTTTTCAAACACATCTTTTTAAGCAGCCAATGACTGATAAAAACAGTCACTTCTTTATTTATATTTTGGAGTGGTTTAGGCTCTGAAGGAAGAAATACAAATTTGTGAGCTTTTTTTTTTTTTTTAATTTTTCCAGTCAGAAGAACAGTAATGAGGCTGCAAAGAGGACAGCCCTTTCCAGATAGTCATTATCTAATACATAACTTTAGTTCCAGTGCCCTTGAATCTTTCAGCACATGTGGGGTCTTTAGTGCACAAATCAGGCTTTTATTGAGGAATTAGTGACTGCCTTCCTTGGGGGAGATGGCCAGTGACACAGAGATCTCTGCCAGTCACACCCAGGCAAAACCCAATTATACTGGAGGAAATTGTGACTGGTATATTTATGGATAATGCACAGTTTTTAATGTAATTTTTGGTGAAATAATTCCAATTGCAAGTGCATATTAGAAATCACTGTTGCCTTAACTTGTGGTTGGCTCTCAAGTGAACTTTTTTCCCTGAGCTCACTGCTAGTGCCTGAGTTCTTGTTGCCTTCCCAAACCCTTGCCTCAGGCCCTTTGAAAATTCGTGTTCCTGTATCAGTGGCTAGATGTTGATTATCTTCTTTTAGTTGTAAAATTTCATAGGTGGGAATGTGAAAAATCACAGAAATGTAGCAGTTCAGCACCAATGCAAATGGAAGTGGTGCCTTAGGCAGTTGTGTGTATGAAACGAAAACAACACAAAGCTCTTTTACAACCTATTAAAATAACTGAGTTTTAATTTAAATTAACACAAATCTTGGAGAGGAGGGGAAATGAGCATCATTAAAAAACCACTGTGCTGAAAATATCTGTGTGGCAATGCTGGTTAATTTTCCACAAAGTTTACAATCTTAATCATCACCATAATCATCATCATTATTTAAAGGTGCTTGTATATCAGTGTACAATACCAGAATGTATAGAAAGAGAAAAGATTTTATTAACTGTACAAAAACCTCATATGAGCCTGAATAGGGATTTTAGCAAAAAAGCCCAGAACCAAAGGACAAATTTTTTAGTAGATCCACCAGCTGCCTGGGATCAGCTGGAACTTGCACAGGGCACTTTGGACCAGAAAGACACCTCATTGCATAATTTGTGTTTGTCTTCAGGAAAATTTAAATCTCCCAAGAACACAGTGCTGCTCGTGTGAGAAAGGGAAAAAACAACTCCAATGTTTTGGCCTCTTGGAAAAAGAAAATGTGTTCTTACTTACTCCAGGACCTGTTTTTCAGCAGTTAGGGACACCAATTCTTCTGACATCTTCAGTTATTTTTAAGAAGCTTGTGAGGAGAGCATGCAGGCAGTTATGAAGTCATTTGTCTGCTGCAACAGAAGATTAGGAAAGGTTTGATCTTCGCTCAGGGAAGGACGTCGTCTTTACTCATAAAAGCTTTCCTTTGAACATGTAGGGGTTCCTAACCTGGGATTGCACCCCCAACCCTCTCCTATTCAATCCTGAGAGAGCTTTTCCCTGTGGATTTTCCCATACATCATCCAGTCCGGAGTGCTTGCTCCCTCCTCTTCCCCCTCCTCCGTCATTTTTAATTCCCTCGTGGACTGAACTGTGGTTCACGAGCTCCAGGGACCCCCTGGGATCCAGGAAGGCCTGGTTGCTCCCAGGACAGACAGACCTTTTCCTCCAGACCGTCCCTAGGGACTGGATGCTGCCACTTCCCAGCATTTCCCTCTGGATCTGACTGCAGGAGCTGCTCCCTGCACTGCCCCGGGGGTTCCTCTTTGCCCCCTGATGTGGAAAGGCAACACAGGGTCACACGTGGGGTGGGGAAAAAACAGACCCTTCCTTGGGAATTCCCGCTGGGAATTTTTCAGGAATACCCAAAAGCTAAACAACATCACCACACACAGCAAAACAAACCCAACGCAGCGATTTATAAAGTGATTTTGGAATTCTTGTGGACTCGTTGGAAACCACTCAGTAATGCATATCAATGACAATAACTTCACCCTGTTATGCTTTTAACTACTGAAATTCAGTGGCCAAACCATGGTGGGTAAGATTTATACAATTAGCTATTTATTAGTGTGGAAATTTTAATGAATGGGACTCTCTTTCCATTACTGGAATTCTTAAATGCAATGGTATTTTCCCTTTTTGATGGTACCTGCCTTGGTGTCTCCTGCACTTCATAAACAGGGACACATCAAAGAATTTACACCACTGTAAAAGGCTCTGGAATATAATTCAGTGCTCCTATCTGCCTGTTTTCCTACAATTTTCAGAATATGGAACTTATTTTCTTTTCTGAGTATCTTAAAGGACTTAGCACCCCTTCCTTTTTAGCAATCTTCTTTGCCTTTGCTGTGCACTATGGTCCTTCTAATAAAACAAAATATTCAGACTCCCATTTTACAAGCTTTTAAAAGAACACCAGACTCCAGTGACTTGGTAAAACCTCTTTTTTTTTTTTTTTAAACCAAAGCTTAAAAAAAAATAATAAAAAGGAGTAGATAACTTGGGAATGTGTGGCATTCTTATTTGCCTCAAAAGCCTTTGATTTGACAGCATTTGCAACCACATTTTGTACTCAGTGGTTCAAGACGAGCAGTCACTGGGTTTGCTTATCTGGGGCTGTGAAACTCCTTGGTGGGAATAACTCTCTTTACATAAAAATCTAAGGTGTTTCTTTAGCAAAATGTGCCTTTGCTACTGTTCTTTAATTGCACTCAGAAAGCTAAGGAACTCTGGCAGTTTTTATACAGAAGGGGGGAAATGCTCCATTTTTAATTCAATTTTAAAATCTTTATTTTTTTGTGTTTGTGAGAAGGATCTTTAACTGGGCCTGAAGGGAGAATGTTTTGTCACTGTAACAATATTACTCATAATATTTTAGGTTTTTACTTCAAATTCATTTAAGTCTATTCTATTTATGGCTTTGCAAGTCTCTAAGATGACCTCAGAGGATTCTGTATCAGGTCCTAAAATTCTACAAATGAACTGAAAATTCAATATTAAGCAAAAAGAGACCCAGCAGAAGTCTAGCCAAAAAATTCTACAAAATTTGGTGACTATATGACATTAAAAATACATTTCCTATTTTCAAGAATTGCTTTAAGCCATTTCTATGATCTTTCCATTATTTTGTTCCTTGAGTGTTTGATTTCTACAAATGAAAATGAATAATTTGAAACCATGGGACTTGTTGATTATTTTCACCAGAGCGATTTCCTCCAGTCCTGCATTTCTGAAGCTGGGAAAAATAAAAAAACCCTACCCTTAACTGATTCCATTTATCTTATTTATTCTGCACCTACAGTCAAATAAGCTTTATTTTTATAACAGAAAAAAGTGGGAGGAGGTTTTGAGCAAAGGAAACGCTTTTTTCTCTGCATCAGCAGAAAGAACAGAGAGAAACAGCTTAAATATCAGTGGTGGATCATGAGACCCTTCTCATGTGCAGCTGAATTATATGAGAGCAGCTTGTTAGGCTGTAGGTTTTTATTGAAATGCCTATTGAGTAAAACATAATTCATGCTGCTGCTCACCCTTAAAACAGGAAATAATATACCCATTTAGCTTAATCACAATTTATATTACATGTGCATATTTCTAAACAAGTGCTGTAGATGGAGAGTTTGGTAGCAATAATATTTATGAATTACACTTTTAGTTAGCAAAGGAAAATGTGTGACCTCTTACATTTTGTTTGACATTTGAATTTGGTATCCAGTATATGTGACATGGGTGATGGATGCTTATTAACAGAGTGTATAAACAGGAAATGCTTCTAAGCTGACCATTTATTAGTGCAGTATGTGTTCAAACTGAAATTTGAATTTTAGCTGCAGTTCTCTGACTGCAGAGCTGAAATATAAGGTGGGTTTCCTCCTTCCCCCCCCCCCCCCCCCTTGCTTGCTTGTCTCTGCAGAATGGACAGATTTAACAGTATAAATTTTATATCTTCATCAGTCTTTCCCATGGAGCTCGAGTAAATAGATGAACACAAAGGCTTTTGTATGAACTGGAAAAAATAGAGACATAGGAAAAGTATCCAGTGGAAGGATTCTGTAGAATTCATAGTGAATTTTTCTGGGTTAAATAAATAAATAGATGCACCACACTCCCCTTCGAGCCCTGATGGTTGCCCTGAGCCATTCCCCCTTTTCCCTCTCCTGCAGAAATGCAGGGAAGAAGCACCATTGCCTTCCCCAGAAATCTGACAGCTGATCCACTTTGGATCTGTCCTTTGCAGGACTGGAGACATCATAATTTTTCATTCACACTTAATTGGTCTTCTTAAAAAACCCACCCTCAAATTCCTGACAAATATCTGAACAGCTCTGTCAGGGAAAGTTTCAACACTTCATTTTTTTTTTTCAAAGCAGAAGTGAAAAATTCCACATATTTAGGAGGTTCCTTCCAGCAGAGAACAAGAATACAGCTTTTCTAAAAAGAAGCCACTCCTCTCCAGTTTTCCTGATGATTTACTGGGGGAAATATAGAATAATACAGAGAATCTGTTTCCCTTTCTGTATCACATTTAAATCCAGCCCACAGGCAAGAGAACACCAATCTAGTTTTCCTAAGCACAGGCTTAATATTCCAAAGTATTTGGATAAAAATTATTTGTTTAACAACAGAACTATGATGACATGCTGAACTATCTCACAGGGAAGATTTCATTTTAAATATCTTTGTCTAAAGAGTTCTCCTCTATTGTACAGTGTAGGTGAAGGATACGATTCTGTATGTAAAAAGACAGTAGAGAACTTCTGTCTAGATATTAAAAGTAGCAGACTATTGTTACTAACATTAAATACCTTTACAAAATGCACAGCTTTCCATATTGCAGGACCCAATCCCAGGGAGGTTAGCAACCTGGAAATTGGAACTGGCAGATCTTTAATCTAACATTCTGCTTTGCAGTGGAAAAAAGTAACGTCTTTATAGATGAGAGTCAAAGGTTAAATTTAGTTTGTATCAAATTACAAGAATATGCTTTTGGTGAGGTTAGATTCTCATGCTCAGAGCAATTCAAACTGTAATGAAAGCAAACATTGAAAGAGATAATCCCATTAAAGATGAACTATTCACTTTAACCTCAAATATTTGGTAACTAAAATAAAACCATCCTAGTAGGAGGATGAAGTTCCTCTTAAGGGAAACTGGAACTCAATATTATACCTCAGACTGCAACAGAGAGAGAAAAAAAAGAGCTCTCCTGTTTCTAAAATAAAACATTTTGGGGGAACAAATTAATTCATGTTCTCCTCTTGAGGTCTACACAAAACAACGATGACCTTTTTGGCAGTGTGTGCTTGTACACTGCGGGGGGGATCAGGCCTCTCTCCAAACAGGATCAGGGAAACCCTCGTGGTGCTCTGGGACAGTGGGAAGTGAGGGGCAGAGGGGTGGGTGTGTGCAGTGACAGGGGGCTCAGGGTCATGGGTGGCATCCCAGTGGCTGCTCCTCCTCCATGCCTGAGGTTCAACCAGGCCAAGTGCCGGGTCCTCCACTTTGGCCACAACAACCCCCTGCAGGGCTACAGGCTGGGGACAGAGTGGCTGGAGACCAGCCAGGTAAAGAGGGACCTGGGAGTGTGGATGGACAGGAAGCTGAACATGAGCCAGCAGTGTGCCCAGGTGACCAAGAAGGCCAATGGCATCCTGGCCTGGATCAGGAACAGTGTGGCCAACAGGTCTAGGGAAGTGATTCTGCCCCTGGACTCAGCGCTGGTGAGGCCACCCCTGGAGTGCTGTGTCCAGTTCTGGGCCCTCAGCTCAGGAAGGACATTGAGGGGCTGGAGCAGGTCCAGAGAAGAGCAACAAGGTTGGTGAAGGGACTGGAGCACAAGTGCTGTGAGGAGAGGCTGAGGGAGCTGGGGCTGTTCAGCCTGGAGAAGAGGAGGCTCAGGGGAGACCTCCTCACTCTCTACAACTCCCTGACAGGAGGGGGGAGCCAGGGGCGGGTTGGTCTCTTTTCCCAGGCAACCATCAGCAAGACAAGAGGGCTCGGTCTGAAGCTGTGCCAGGGGAGGTTTAGGTCGGATATTAGGAAGAATTTCTTTCCAGAGAGGGTGCTCAGCCATTGGAATGGGCTGCCCAGGGAAGTGGTGGATTCTCCATCCCTGGAGGTTTTTAAGCTGAGACTGGATGTGGCATCAGTGCCATGGGTTGGGAACCACAGCGGGGTTGGATCAAGGGTTGGGCTGGATGATCTTGGAGGTCCCTTCCAACCCAGCTGATTCTATGATTTTATGATTCCAGCACCAGCAAGCTCAGGATGCCTTCCTTTCCCATCAGTCCCCTCAGTCCTGCAGTTCTGAGAACCTTCTTTCTGAGTTTCTGAGGAGGTTTCTGAGAAGGTTCTGATGAAACCCTCAAGTCTGAACTCAGAATAAATTCTCCAGCAGCCCCACTCTGAGTGTCCCCAGCCTGTCCCCTGTGCCACCACAGCCTGGTACAAAGGGGGAGCATCTCTGACCCAGGGCTGGGCCCAGCTCTGGAGGTCCTGCTGGCTTAAAATGATCTACTTCTCTGAACAAAAAAGGGGGAGCAGGAAATATTTTTTAAGCCCCGTTGCTAAAGAATTGAGCTCTTTCATATAATATGACAAAGCTTTTGACTTTCAAGAAATAGCAACCGGAGTCCTTAATCCCTGAACTTCTGATACCCCAGTGAAAACTCACCCCTAAATACAAGCATAGCCAGAGCCTCTCTTCATTCCCAAAGGCCTGGATGATAATTTAAAGAATTTTTAGGAAGAGTCTCATATTCTTTCCTTTTACAACTTAAAATAGACTGGCTTTTTTTTTTTTTTAAGGTTAAAAAAAAAATCATAGACTGATATTTCTTTTTCATGCCAAGTTTCAGCCTGGAGAAAATTTTATGGCTGAGTTCTAATCCCCCCCAACCCCTGGTTTATACCAGAAATGCTGACACAATGATAACTGTAGCTTTACAAATGCTGGCTCTATGATATTTATTGCTCCCTCGTGCCAGCTGGGGTTAATCCTTATTAAATGCATTCATTTTCTGGCCTGGTGGAGAACAGATCACTCAGTGATCAGGCAGAGTATGGTCTCTGGGAGCATTAATGGAAGATATCACAGAAAACATGGTAAGTGAGGAGTCTTTCAGGGACTACTGTAGGTGTTTTTGAGGATTAAGTGGCCTTCTCTTGGGGGGCTCGAGCTCAAATTCAGAGTGTTTTGTCTAAGAAGTGTCTTTTTGCTGCAGTGGAACAGCACAGGCTGAGAACTGTGTTCTTTTTAGCTTCAAGGAAGGGTAAGAAAGGAGACATGACATGACCATGGATCTCCACAGTCAGCAGGGGAACAAATCCCACTGGGTAGGAATTATCAATATCCCAGGTGGGATATCCAGGTGGGAGATCCTCTTCTACCCTGAACTGTTCTGGGTAATGGTGTTGAAAGAGTGGAGGAATTGCAATGTCAGAAATTACAACGTCAGGAATTACAATGTCAGGAATTAGAGATCTCAAGGAGCACTTGGATGATGCTCTCAGGCACAGGGGGTGACTCTTGGGGATGGTCCTGTGCAGGGCCAGGGGTTGGACTGGATGATTCTTGTGGGTCCCTTCCAACTCAGCATATTCTGTGATTCTGTGATCCCTGTTAAATATCTACCACCTTATTCTTTTAATATCTACCTGGGAAAGTGAAAATTGCAGTTTAATTGTATTCAAAAGTTTTTCACATCCCACCTGCATACACATAATATATTTTAACAACAAAGGAGATGAAAATCTCACAAAAATTTCTCTGCAAAGCCACGTGGGATGATGGGTAGATTTTTTTTCCCAGAGATTTACACACCAACACGATGCTGGTTGTTTGTGTTTGACGAACTGGACAAACAGGAAGGAAAGTTGCAGATTTAATTTAGAAAAGAGAAGGATGCAACAGGCATTTTTGAATTTTTCTCTTGTTCTGGGTTCTCCAGGATGAGCCTGAGCTCACCTGCCAAGCTCAGTCAGGCTGCAGACCTAAAACAAGGGGGTTGCTTGCTGTGGAAATAAAAAAAAACCCAACCTATCTCAGGAGCAAAGGAGTGAGCATGTGTGTAAAGTTCACCACAAGTTCAGTGAATGATCATATTTTCCCCACAATAATAAATACTTCTATAATTTATAAATGCCTCGAAAGGCTGAGATATGTGGGGGATGCAGAATCAAAGTATCTTGACAGGAGAGAGACAAAGGAATGAACCAGAGAGTGAACTGACTACTAAAATTCCTCGTCTCTGATTTGTTTCTTTTAGAACTTGTCCCCAGAGAAAAGGCTGCACTTTCTAGAGAGGCTTAAAAAAAATCAAAGGAAATCCTCTGGGCTTGTGAACAGCCAAGAAGAATTTAAAAACCCTTCAATTTGAACACAGAGCCAAAGAGTAATTCTTGCAATTTTCTCCGCTTCCATTTGATAATCGTTTTTTAAAATATGAGCAATGAGATGGAGAGAAAAGTCAGGCTTTTCATAAAAAGATTAAAATCTGAGATATGTTTTCTTCATTTCAATGCAATGTTCTGCCTTGTTAAATGGAAGCTCTATAGTAAAAGAGAACCAAATTAATTTTCATCAGAACTACTTAAAAGGAAGACAAGAAATGTTCAAGAGAACAGAAAACCATGTTTTCAGTATTAGGAAAAACGTGAATGTTTTTATTAAAAAGTCATTTTGAAAGTAAAGGGGCTAATGCCCTTCCCCTTGATATTCAGAGGAGCTGGAAATCAAAATAAAAATAGCTTTATTTTTGTTTAAAATTTCCACAGGGCAAAATGCAATGTCATGACCTCGTCTAACAGATGGAAAATAGAAAAATGTTTGTGTGAAGAAAACAGGCAGTGGAACATTCAGGAAGGTGCCTTTAACAAGGAGGGAAAATAGACTCAGTTCCCTTTACCCTCTGCCAGGTACAAAGGTTTTGTGTTGTGGACTCCAGGGAAGCTTGACAGAGCAAGCACAGGGTTGCAAAGTCTGAGCATCCTCAAAACTTGTGGAGTTTTAGTGGGAGCGTGGCAGGGCTGGTTAGAATCAACAGCAGGGAGCTGTGGTGACACAGCCAGACATTGCTGCTGGTTTGGGCAAAGATGGACATTAAGCAGCTGATGAAACATCAGGCACAGAGAAATTATTAAAGGGAGAAAAGAACAGTGTTAAATCCCATTGAAATACTTGCAGGGATGCCAGGAGCTGTCATAGAATCATTAAGGTTGGAAAATATATCCAAGATCCTCAAGTCCAACCTTTCATGGCCTTCTCTGCTGAAAGAAGAGGAAAATTCAGAGGTTCATTCCTTGCTTGTAGGGCTGCTTGTCCTCCCTCGGCTGCTATTTTGTTCTCTGCCTTCATTTAGAGGAAGGATTGAGCTCTACAACTGGAAGAAATGTTTTCTCACCCATCAGCCATTTGACACAGAAAGGGATTCTCACAGAAATCAAACACAGCCTTTTATTATCTGCCCCACCAGCACAGGCTGGTCCAGCCCAGCTTTGTACATCTTTGAAGTTCTCAGTTTAAGTGAGCCAGGTCTTTTTACAAGGCTGCATGAGAAATGTGCAGGAGAACAAAACCATTTGCAGATGGTGGAGTGATAAAGATGGTACAGTATCTCACTTCTATTTGCCCTTCATTTCTTGGGAAGAAAAGAAAAGGCAAAAGGGAGAAAGGGGAAAATAAAAGCGGTGGAAGAAAAGAGAAACTCCAACAAACAGAATTCTTTTGACGACTCGGTGTTGAAGGAGTAAGTGAGATTTTTGGCAAAACCATCGGGACTCTGAAGACAAGCTGGCTGCTGCAATATTTATTACTTTGCTTTCATGAAACCTCTGACATCAAGGACTTGGAGAGTGACTGATTTTTGTCAGAATAATGCTGCAGGAACTGGAAGTGACAGATGATTTTCTTGGACATGAAGCCTGTGCGTAATGGCATGAGAAAGAGGACATAAAAAAGTCTGCCCTGAAGCAGCTTAATGTGGCCCTGGAGAGCAGAGCTGTTATCACAGCTTAATGATGCAGCCACAGCACGAGGAACTGTTGCAAGGAAATGGATCCTGAAGTCAGACAGTTCAGCTTGGGGAAGATTTCCTGTGAGCTGTGCTCCCTTACGACAGCCTGGCGGAGGCTGGGACTGGCAGGAGGAGTTCCAGCTGAGGAATGTGCCTCTAGAAATGAAGTAGAAACTGGGTTTATTGTGTCAGGTCCATCCCCTGCATTGCAGCACCATGGGATCCAATGCAGCAACAACAAATGTGTTGAGCTTGACAAATGTTGCTGGGGACTGGGACTGGTTTCCAGACCAGCCACAGTGTCTCACAAACCTGTGTGCAGACAACTCCTCAAATAGTAGATAACATCTAATTATTACACTGCATGTAGGGTTATGTGAATATAGAAAAGTTGGGGAATAATTTAGGATGTAGTCAAAGAGTAGTGGAGGATATTTTCAAATTAAACTACCAATTAAAATATTAATCTCCTTTTTCCCAAGTCCATAAGTCTTTGAGATGGCAGTCTTGGAGAAACCTGCAGCTCAGTTTTTGGCTTAAAATCATGGAAAGTCTTGGGTTAGAAGGGACTTTAAATCTCATCCATTTCTACCTCCCCTACCCTGGGCAAGGACACCTTCCACTAGCCCAGGTTGCTCCAAACTGGCCTTGGACACTTCCCAGGATGGGGCAGCCACAGCTTCTCTGGGCAACCTGTGCCAGTGCCTCCTCACTCTCACAGGGAAGGATTTCTTCCTTCCTGTCATCCTTTAGCTGAGATACCTGTTCTGATTTTCTGCCCATCAAAAGGTTCCAATTGAAAATCAGAGGTGGAGTCACAGTACTCTAGTATTTTTAAACCTCCAGGCTGGTGTGGCAGCCACATCCCATAACCTTCCCTGGATATCTTAGTGCATTCTCTGTGCTGTCCAAACACACCTTTCTTTGATTGCTCCTCATACAGTGTAACCATCTTGCTTTCAGTGGGAATGTTGGGAGGTGTAGAGTTGGGGTTTACATATCACGGTGCAAACAGGCAAAATATTTTCAGACTCCAAACTATGTATTTATCGAAACAAGATTTTGTTTTGACTTGCCTGAATATTTGGCTATACACTGGGACGTGGGCTTTATTCAAGGTACAAATCTGCCTGAATAAAAAGCAGAGCAAAATGCTTTATATTTAGTTATTTTGGAACTGCAGAATCCCTTGCTGAATAGTAAATACAGCTCTTGGTGACACAGGGAAGTGCTGTCACAGCTGGGCAGTGCATCATTAGGGGATGTGCTGCCACTCTTTTTTCTTTTTCTTATATGGAATAGGAAAATATTCATCCGTGTGTATGAGCCGTTAGTGGGAATTGATAATTCATCTGGTCTCACAGAATGTGACAGGATTTCCAAGTGCTGGACTGGCAGACACTTGGAGCTGCTGCAAATTAACCCACACGTGAACTGCCCACTCTGTCCTTTCTGTTCCCTGCCTCATTTCAGCCAGATTGACAAGGCAGGATTTCTCCCTGGATCCTGGAACATCACACACACCTGTCAAGCAGAAGCTTCAAGTCAGCCCTGGGGAACATCTTTAAAAGACAGTCCTGCAATACCAATGAACTCTCCATCCACTGGCAGTCGGGTTCTTTAATAGGATCATTGATTTAAGAACACGCTCACCAACACTGGGATTTTCATGTGCATGACAATACCTGGGCTTGGACCTGCACCTCTTCTTGCACCAGTGAGGGCAGATCTCAGCAGCAGTCCAGGGGCACTGTCTTGTGTCAGAAGTGGTGTGAAGGGAGGGACAAGGGCTGCCCAGAGAAGCTGTGGCTGCCCCAACCCTGGAAGTGCTCAAGGCCAGGTTGGATGGGGCTTGGAGCAGCCTGGGCTAGTGGAAGGGGGCAGGCAGGGTTCCACCCCATGGCAGGGGTGGAACAAAATGGACTTTAAGGTCCCTTCCAACCCAAACTCTCTGACTCTGTGATGAGCCCCCTCCCCAGGCAGTGGCTGCTGTGTCTGCACTGGGACATTCCCTGTGGGATGCAGGAGGTGATGTTTGTGCAGGAATTCTGGCTGTTAGTGAGACACAGCTCCAAGTCACTGAGGTTTTACAGGAACTCTCCTGAGTGTTGCTGAGATCTCCTGGACAACATGACAACATTCTGACCCCACTGCTTAGCCAGGAGCTGGGCATACAGAGCACAGCCACGGGCTCTGCTCCCCCGGGGCTGCCGTGAACAGCCTGCAGGTCACTCCCAGCAACTGCTCCCTGACTTCTTCCTCCCAAAAACTCATGCAAGAGGCTTGAGCGTTCAGCTGGGTCCAGGGGAGACCCCCTGCACTCCTCCAGAGCTGGGGAGTCACTGAGTCTGGCTGCTTCTAAATCCTGGCTGCTTCTTCAGGAATGTGGGTACCAGCCACCAGCCCAGCCACGGGCTAACAAAGCAGAGGAGATGTTGTTTTGTGCCTCAGAAAGAACTGTCTTAACCCCAGCAGGACCTTGCTGGCTGCTTTTGTGCAAAACCTCTTGTTTGCTTTGTACAAGGTGGGAGGATCCAGCAGAAGTTTAAACTGGGCTAAAGTGTGTCACTGACTTTTTTATTGGATTTTTTCAGTGTATGCTGGCTCCTAAATTTACGAACTATTTTTAAAGGACTCCTTACACAAGCATATTTTGGTGGTTTAAAGTTGTTCTTAATAAATGGAAAGATTTACTAAAACAGGCCCAATGTGATGACTTGGGAGGGATTATTCACCATTGATACCAATATATTCCAGACAGCCTGAAGAATTAAGCACTCTGGGTGTCGAAAGCAAACTGAGTATCACCTAAAACTTGTGCTGGTGGAGCTCTGGTCTGCAAGGGGATAGAGTGTCAGGAATCCAGTGCAAACCAAGGGACTGCATGGAGAGTGAAGGCAGGTAAGACCTAACTTTGCATTTTTATGGGAGCTTTTCAGATGGTGATGTAGCCAAGCTCTGCAAAGAAATCTGTTTGATAAAGCTGTGAGGCAAAGCCCAGCTCTGATAAATGATGTGCTGCACAACTGCATCCCTGCCAAGTGCTGCTGTCACTCACCGAGCAAATTTATCCTGTTTTATTCCAAAGTGCATCAGATTCCAGGGTTAGGAATTTTCCTCTGACCCTCTCACCCTGCTCGTGGTTTCACTTTTCTTTAAGGAAACAGACTTAACCACTTGTAAACAGAATTTGCTAACAGCTTTTAATGATGATTTCTCAGATGCGGATGGAATCCCGAGGAATTGCAGACCCTTCCAAAGGATCAGTGCACGCAGGTAGCACTGGCATGAGTCAAAGCAGAGTCCTGGCAGGATGGCACCTCCTGTGAGGAACATTTTCCAGTGAGATCACTCAGGTATTGATGTGTTGAGAAATAATCCAGAGGAATGCCAGGAATTATTCCCCAGGATGAAGCGTTTAACAAGTACTTGTAGGATGCTTTTTTTGTAAACCAGGCAGGCTCAGCTCCACTTGATGAACCTGCTTGTGTAAGTCTGAGTGCTCTGCAGAAGGCAGAGGTGTCAACTTTTCTCCTCCCCATGTCCTGTCTCTGATCAGCTTTCCTGAGGGAGTGTTTTCCCAGATCACATTCCATTGACAGCTGGCAAACAGCATGAGGCTTATTGTTCAGTAGCCCTGGCTTTCTTCTTCATGGCCACCTGTTATAATCTAATATAGCCTGTTAAATACCTATTTAAAGGTGAGCTTCATATATTAGGGTTTTTTTCTGTAGCAGCTACAAGGATGTTATATTATAATGTCAATGGAAAGAGAAAAGGCTCATTTAACTGCAAATGATGAGACTCATCCAGTGGCAGAGCCTTGCAAATCCTTTTGGACCCAGTGTGGATATTTCTTTATTTTACTTATGCTGGTAATAATTCTGTACATACCCATGAGCTCGTGGAGGTTTCCCCTTACCCTCTTTGGTCAAATGGCCAAACCTGACCACACCTGACCCTCAGTGTCACAACAACCCAAGTCACTCTGACCAGTCAGTTCCTCTGTTTTGTGCTAAAGTCACTGTCAAAAATTCCTGGCAGTGTAAAGGTGGCTTCCTTTCCTTTTATCACAGTCACTTGCATGTTTTATTAACAAGCAGGTGAAAGCCAGCACAGGAAGATATTGCAGAAACCACACTTGGAAGATGACAGAAATATTTGTCTCCTGTTAAATGACTGGGTCATAAAAGGGGGCAGAAATGTGAGTTGGGAGCATTACGTGGAGTTATGGCCACTCCAGCTGCACCAGGAACAAGGCTGGGGTATCAAACATGTCCAAAAGTGCTGCTAGTGGCATTGATCCTTCTTATTTTTTAAGTCTGAAATGTACCAGGCTGAGGTCCAGGTTTTTCTGGGATCTGCAGAAGGGTGTTTGCTGTGAAGGCTGTAGAAAGCTGCACTTGGCATGTCCTCCTGTATGACATAGCTGGAGATCAAAGCTCAAATTCCAAATCTTGCTTAACATCTTTCCTTCCACAGCTATAAAAACTGAGAACAGCATGAGGTGCTAGAGGCCTTACCCTGGGAAAGCAGTTCTGTACACCAAAAACATGGATTTTTTTCTTTTCTTTTTGGTGTAATTTTTATTATTGTTGCCGTTGCTGGTGTGTTTGTGAGGAGTAATTCAAAGATGTCTTGACTACAGTGAGTCAGAGCTAACTGCAAGATAAACACTCTGACATAATTTGTTTTATTTCTATTTTTATCTATCGAATAGTCACCTTTGAAACCAAGGCCTGCAAAGTTTCAGCCAGGGAAGCGTTGCCAATTCCAAGTCTGGAATATCACTTGTGCTACACACACACAGTTCCCCCCTGTTCAAAGTCAGGGGCTTGCTTGGGCTTCCCTACAGCTAAACACCAGCCAGGAAAGTTGGGATACACGTGCCCATTGGATTACACACAATTTCATCACTATACAGAGTATAAGGATGTCAAGATCCTGACTTACAGTCTGGAGGGCAGGCCCAGCTGAGGTAATTTTAAGCTGAACTCCCACTCCCAGCACTCCCCATTGGCCATGCAGCTGGAAGAGATGCTGCCAGGGTCGGGATCTTTGTGTTTCCATGTGTAAGGACTCCCACTTTGGGAACTAAGCACTTCAATGGGACCTGGGTCTGGCCATAATTCTTGGATCTTCCTCTCTCCTTCTCCTGTGAGCATGAAAACCCTTTCTTACCTTTGCTTACCAGCTAAATTGCTTTATTCTATATTATTTCTTCATAAGAAGTTACTCGGTTAGATTTGATTCACATTTGTAAAGCATCTCAAAGGGGAAGTAAATTGTGCTGCTATTTTCAAGTCTCTGGTGGTAAGAGGCAATCATCCCAACCTCTCCTTCCCTCTACCCCAGCCCTTAGGTGTTCCTGCAACCTCTTCCCTGCAGGAAAATGAATTGCCTAGATCCACATGAAGCAATTCTGGCAGGGAAAGCCACGCTCAGCTGAAAGATATGCTCCAGCCTTTTGGATACAGTTTCAACTTTCAAGATAACTGTTCCTTTGAGGGGCTCTAACTCTAAATCCCAAAGTGCCCGCAAGGAGTTGAGTGAGAGCCAAAAATGCCAAGTCAGGGGAAAATAATTGTTTTCAAATGGTGACAAACCTGCGAGGTCGGCGGAGAACAGAGGGGCTGTGTTGCTGGGTGGAGATAGCCCTGGAACTCAGGGCTGTGAGCTCGGGACACTAAACAGAGCCCGAGGTCTCCACAGGGTGTTTGGCTGCTGCAAATGCAGGAGGGAACTGGTCTGCACTGCTCTCACTCACACAGCAGAAATCAGATTGAAGGAGAGTCTGAAGCCGTCGGGTGTGCAGCGCTCAGGCTTTGGCTCCTTCTGGTTCCGTTTCCCCGAGGTGAAAAAAATGACAGGGTTTGTATTTTTTTTGAATTGTTGCAGTGAAAATAATTTGACAGCTCGGTCTGGAGTTTTTTTTTGTGTGTGTGTGTGTCATTATGAAATGCTGTTTGAAACTGTGCAAAGCAGTACAATAATTATACAGTCAAGAATGTCTAAGAACGAATGATAATTCGAGGGGAGGTTGGGAGTTTGCCACTGGTGTGGGTCCAGGTTCCTTCATGGCCTGGACAGATTCCTACACAGTGTGGGAGGGGTACCCAAGCCTCAGGAACAGCACTGCTTTGAAAGTGCAGTTGCAAGTCATGAGGAATCAGCTTGAGGGAGCCTGGTGATTACTTTCTAAGGATATCTACATATAAAAAAACTCTGCCTGGGGGTATAAATCAGCATAGCTCTGCTGGCTGCAGCAAAGCTGCATCCATCTCTCCAGCTGAGGATCTGGACAAAAGTACTTAGGCAACACAGAGGACTGAAAACTACCAGAACACCTTTAAAGCCCATGTGCCAGCACACAGGAGAGGCATTCAGCTGTGTGCAGTGGGCTTCTTTCATCTGGGGTGCTTAAAGCAGAAAAGTGAACTTTAGATTCTCACAATTTTACTGCATCTGTTAAAGCAGTATTGGCTTTCAGCAATGAAATGAGTATTCAGGCCAAGTGTCTCTGCAGAATTTCGGGCGCTCCACGAAGGGATAAAATTTCAATTGCAGAAACAAGAGAAAGCACCAGACACAAATGCACCACGTCTTACATTTAAGGAGAGGCAGTGGAGTGGGCAGGTTATACCGTGGGAATAGGCAGCAGCTGGTGGCTGACCCCGGTGTTATGACTAAATCATCGACGAGGCCACGAAAAAATTAAGAAAATTAGTAAGTCAGGGCAGGCTGCCTTCAAGAAACACAGCAGGGCTGGTCTGCAGGCGAGCAGGGAACAGCTCTGCTCTGGGTTGGGCTCCACGCCGGGTCCCCAGTTCCCAGGCAGACGGAGCTGGCAGCAGCCTGTAGCACTCTCTGGTGGCCCCTCGGGCCAGAAGGAGGAGGTGTATTGGCAGCCCAGGCAGGGAACAGCAGCCAGCTCCCCTTGCCAGAACTCAGGGCGCTCCACTGGCGGCGAGAGAAAGGCTGAAGCAGGGCCCCTCCAGGGCAGCAGGGGCTGGGGCTGGGGGGAGACACCCCCAGAGGACCTGTGGCTGTGCTGGGGGACATCAGAACACCCAGGCCAGGTGGCACTCAGCTGCCCATGCCACTCACCTGTTCAGGTGGCACTCTTCTGTTCAGGTGGCACTCTTCTGTTCAGGTAGCAGTCACCTGTTCAGGTGGCACTCACCTCTCCATGTCACTCACCTATTTAGGTGGCAGTCACCTGTCCATGGCACTCACCTGTCGGTGGCTCTCACTCGTCTGAGGGTCCTGGTGTGGGTCCTGGGGGTCAGGCACTGCTGTCCCTGGTGTGTGGCAAAGCCAGGCACTGGCACAGCCTTGGAAGTGACTGGTTTTCCCAGCTGGCCACAAGTCTCTGGTGTGCAGAGTGGAGATTTCCTGCAGACATCTGTGCTCCAGCGGCTCCTGGGTCTGGCACAGGCTCAGCTCTGCTCTCCCCACACTCAGGGCTCACTGCACGTGTCTTTGCTCTCTCCACTGCTGCTCTGGACAGGCCTCCTGTTCATCCTTTCAGTTCATTAAAAGGGCCTCAGCCCCTCCTCCAGCATCCTAAAACACAGTGCTGGGAAAGTCAGCAGTGGCAGGAGTGACAGGGAGAACTGCAGGAACCACTGTACCCCTGTGCTCACAGCCCCTGCCATCACCTTCTGTCCAGGTGGGGATCTCTCTCGGTGATTATCTGGCCCTTCTGGTTTTCATCAGCTCCATCTTTGGGATTATCCTCTCAGCATCTTTGCCTACCCCTAATGTCACAGGCTTTGGCCTGTCAGTCCACTTATATCTTGTCTCAGTTCCAGCCTCACCCTCCTGTGAGGGTAACCTGCAGATAAAGCAAAGGGGGAGTTGCCATGTTAATGTGCTTTCCTTGAGCCCTCAGGGAAAGGTCCTGAACGTGATTTCTTCCGCTTGGATGGAAAGAGGAATTTCTGTTAGAGCCTCCATGAAATTACAGTCTTCTTTTTTTTTTTTTATGAAATGTAAAACAAAGTAAATATTACCTTAGAGTCTCCTATTCGTGTTGCAATAAAATGAGACACTTCCTTGGAAATAAGTTTTAAGACATGAGCCTTGTAATGTTGGGATTTATTGGAGTGGAGTTCACAGCTGACCCGAGGTCTGGAGGGTTTGGAAGCAACAGTCTGTGTGAACTTCCCCTCCTCCAGCACATGAGGTGCAAAACTGGCCAGTTATTCAGAGACTTCCCCACCCTTTGTAGGCTCGTGTGCTCATATCTCTCTCCTGGTACATAAAGAATGACATATTGCAGTGAATCTGCTAAGAATAGCTTGTAAAATACATCATTATATGAATCAGCCTCATTAGAAGTCTCCTTCTCTCATGATTTAAACCAGACACAGTACTTGCAGGAATGGAAACCAGTTTTTTTTTTCTCTCCTGCTGGCATGTCGTGCTGAACCAAATGTTGAAACAGAAGAAAATAATTCTCTGAACTCAAGGCCAGAAGTAGAAAGTAAGTACTGCATTAACCTGATGCCTCTCTGGCATAATTAAGGTCTTGGGTGTTTCCCTGGATATATGACTTTCCAGCTTCATTAATAAAATACTCTGTTGCTCTTCTAAACAGCACAAAGCTGCATTCCTTGCATACCCCCAATCCCCCTGATTCAGGACCCTGTAACACCTCACTTTCAGCATCCTCAGCCATTCCAGGCTTCTCTCCCACAGCTGCTGCTGTTTATGAAGGGGATTATCCAGCGTGGTGCCTGTGATAGCAGGAGACAAGGCTGGGGACCCAGGAGGCCTCTCTCAGCCCGTTCTGTGCAAGGGCTGGTGCACCAGGTGCCACGGCTGCATGACTTGTTCCAATTGCTTGTCTGCTGGTGCAGCCACTTGCCAATTCCCTCACTGGAACTGGTGTTTGACCCCAGGCAAGACTCCAGCAGATGCCATCCAGTGGCACACCATGGATGGCTGCAGCTCCGGGCTGGTGGCCACGCCATGCAGGACCCACGGCAACAAAGGGATGGCTCTGTGCTCCAAGGCAATGAAATAAAGCCTTTCACTCCTATTTTCAGAGCTCACTGAAAAACTGCAGGTACAGCAAGTTTTTGGTGTTTCTCTCTTGTCACTTCAGGATCAGATAATATGTTTTTTTGCTGTTATTTCTTTTAAACTGTGCCAACACACACCCTCCACACCACACCGCCTTATAAACCTCTGGCTGCACTCTTCTGAATCACACTGATTTTTTAATTAACTGTTATAAGATCAATTACTCACCAGCCTTGGTTGTTCTGGCCTCCTAATGCTTCCAGCCATGCAACCCATTCTCTCTCCCTGCTTTGCTCTGCCTTGTGGTCTTGTCACCAAGGAGCCTTGCTGGCTGAACGCTGCGCCGTGTTTCTGCCTCCCACCCAAGATTTTGGGCCAAGGACATCACCAGGAGGTTTGTCACAATGAAGACATCATGCCTTTGCAGGCAAGCTGTATTTATCTTGAGCTCACTTGTTTATTAGACTCCACTTTGGCTTTTGCAGAAACAGGTCAGAACTGCAGTCTGGATGAATTTTACTTACAGAGGTGACAAGCAGCTTCTCCTTGGCTCGTGTGGGCTCCACAGAAAGCACCACTGCTTGCACCCACAGGCTTTGATCACTACCCTTCTACCCTGCAGCATCCTCAAGCTGCTCTGGGACCGTCTGGGCTTTTGGTGGCTGCAAGTCTGGTCCCTTCAGTGCCCCTGGGAATATCTGCAGGCTGGATTTCTGTGCCAGGTTTGGCTGGAGGCCGTGGGCCTGCTGGGATGGCCAGAGCTGTGCTGAATAAGCCACAGAGAGACACAGGCTGGGAGCCCTGCACTAGGGAAGGAAGGTTTTTAGGCTCTCCTGTGCTCTGGACATCCGCTATTTTTTTGTCAGTAGGAAACAACTCCCTGATTTCCCTTCTGCCAGAGTTTAGCTGTTCTAGCTGGTGTTCCATGGATGGTGCTGAGAGCTCAGCATAGGCTGAAGATGAAGAAGTGTTTGCAAAAACCCCTGTACTGTGGTGCAGTTGCACTTCACTCAGATGGTGGCATTTCAGGGCACAGGACAAGCACATTCTCCCTCCATTTCTAGACTTGGTCATCCTTTCCCACACATTTCCTATGTGCCACGATTTGGAGGAATTCTTTCAGACAGCAATTCACATAATCTTCGTGTCACTGCTGGTTTTGCCATGACAGAAGGGGGGTTTCCTTTTCCCTGTCCCTCACTTTGTTCACCAACAACCATTTTACAGCCCTGGTGTGCTTGAGCTGCAAGTTTTGCCTCGGGACTGTGAATCCTTTGCAACACAAGCCTTGCCTCCTGCCCCTTGGATTTGACAGTGAGGATCTGGTTCCCAAAGCTGGGATTTCACAGCTGTGGTCTGACTGGTTTCCTATCACACACAAAAGGAGTGAGCACACAGCAGCAGCTCAATCCCCCCTTCCAACCTCAGACTCCTCAGCTGGAACAACTGTTGCAGTTTGAAGCTGTTTTGTTAACTCCTTTGGCTAATTGATAACATCTGCATCTCACCACCCTTCCCCGCCTCTCAGGCTGCTTTCAAATAGATGGGGCAGATAATTCCCGGGGCAGATCTCAGTTTCTGTATCAGTGATACATCAGTTATGCTTTCGGAAAATCCTGTGAGAACTGGGGGATGTCTTCAAATAATGCCTCCTTTATAAAGGTTCCTTTCACACAGTCACAGAAACAAGCCCAGGGACACCAATAAACCCTCGTGGTATTTGACATTTCTCTTCTGATTGTGTCCAGATAAAAGATTTCACACTTTCCCCCCTCCTCTGTTTTTTCCTGCTGCGTTTTCTAAGTTTGAAATTTACATTTGGGCTCCAAATATTGGAATTAGCTTTTATTTTTCGTTAGTTTTCATTTTCTTTGTATTACAGCAGATGGATCAGAAGCTGGTATACGTGATATTTTAGTAAATAAAATCCTTGTATTCAGGATCACTCTTGAAGTCTGGTAATACACAATGACACCATGTAGGTCCCAAGGAGACATTATGGTTGTAATGGAAATATCGTATATCTCATATCCCAGGTCTGATATATCAGCTCAGCAATAAAAAGAAACAGGATATTTGCAACTATATTTTAACAGGGATTTTGCTGTTACCATGAGAACACAGATTACTCAGAAATTTTGGTGTGAAAACTCTTTAATGGTTTCATCAGTGTCAAACCCCAGGAGATTTCAGTGCTCTCCCTGCTGTTGAAGGAGGTATTAATGCAGTGAATCAGAAATGTATGTTGGTGTCTTCCTGGACCTCTCAGGGTTAGGTCTCAGTGCAGGTCAGATGGTCCCTCCTCTCACTGCAGGATTCCCAGGATCACATTTGAGTTGTGCCTGGAGACACGTGGCCACTCCAAACTCCCTCCACCTCCACACTTTTCCAGCTTTGGCTGGGGAGAGGTTCCCTCTTCCATCTCCCTCCTGCTGGGATGGCTGGTGATGCTGAGCCGGGTCTGGAGGTGTCCCCAGTCCCTGGGGTGTGCAGGGAGCTGATGTGAGCTGAGACTGGAAGGCTTGGCTTTGCTCAGCCAGCCAGGAGATCCTCCTGCCTTTCCTTGTAAAAGGAATTTCAGAGGATTCAGGGAGAGTTGTGTTACATAATCCTTTGAGAACCCTGTTTGACATAGGGAGGGCTGTCCTTTATGAAGTCCCCAACACACCACCATGAGCATTGTTGTTGTTGCAGTTCTTTTATTTTGTGCCCTTTCAGTGTCACCAATGTCCACAAAAGAAGTCAGATAAAATCCCAAATATAGATCTCATAACTTCACCTAAAGAAAACTTGACACATTTGATCTTAATCTGAGTGCCAGGACTGGGATGAATTCTGCAGGGCTGTATAAAATAAATATTTTCCTGCACTGAGAATGGCTCAGCCCAAGGTTCAATGCCAGGTCAGCAAAGAGGAGCTCTTTAACCACGTTTTGCTAGACGTGGACCATATCCTCACCTGAGGAATTGTCAGGGCTCTACAGGGGCTGGTGGAGTGGAAGTGATTGAAAATATTCACCTTTTGGTCATTTTAAATGTTGGATTTGGTCAGCATTTGAGAAAAGCTGGGAAGTGGGTACAGGCCCAGCTTCCAGAAATAAAAATGTTTCCACCAGAAAAATGAAAATAAACAGTGAATGAAGGACTTCTGGTTGGAATTCCCTTTTCTCCTCTACCCCTCTCAAACTGGATTACTTGCAGAACAAAGGGAACAGGCAGCAGAGCAGTCCCAGGTGAGTAATTGAGATGCTTAATAATTGACCTTATAGGGACAGCTCTTTTAATTGTTTTTTCAAACAAACCTGAACCACCTGTTCTGCCATTTTAATACAGGAACCAAAGGAAATGTGATCCACAGGTGCATTATAAAAGGGAAGGCAGAGGTGCTTGGGAAGGGAACTTGTCTTCCTATTGCAGTGGGAGGCAGTAGTTGTGTTTTGTGTTACTGCACAACTGGGGTGGGAATAACCTGAACATCAGAAGAATTTGTTAAGGTCAGTAGTTTTCCATTCCTTTGCAGTCATGTTGCTTATTGGTAAACAATGGGTGAGCAAACAAAGCCCATCTCCCTGCCAGGTCATTCAAAGCCCCTTCATGAAGAGAATGTGCCTGTACTAAAACTCTTGGTAACCATACATTTATTTTCTTGTTGTCTTTTTTTATCTCTGGGTACTGCTGCAAGCTTAAGATAGTTCCCTTTCAATTTGGTGGGAATTAATTATTAGATTTAGAAATAAAATTCAGTTCATTAGGTGGAGATTACTGGGATTAAACTGATTTATTGAGTAACTTTTCTGAAGTTTGATACTTTTCTAGTTGAAGAAGTGATTCACCTTTGCCCTAAGCACTCAGTTATTGAATGTTTTCTCTTTTATACCAGACAGAAGCATTTTTCTCATTTCTAGATTCATACCAGACCCCATAAAGAACTCAGAATTTTGACCAAACTCATAAGGAAGGCTATGGCAGAGATGGAAATGAGTGCAGGAGTTTTGGTTCCAGATCTTGTATCTCTGACTAATTAATTCTCCACTGATGTGATTCAACCTTCAGAGAGATCAGCCATGACCCCTGTGGATTATCTGGGCTCAGAGTGAAGGTATTGGGTGCCCACAGGCAGATCTGGGGCAGAACACAGTGGGTGATGCTCCACACCTGGGCCCAGAGGTTTTTCCACTCATTTAAATCCAGCAAATGCATTCCAAGTGATCTCATCCCTCCTGGAAGAACCTAATTCTCCTTGTTCAAAGGAATGTGCATCTATTGAGGCACTTCAGAGGCTCCTCTAGGAAGAGCAGGTGGCTCTCATGGTTGGATTTACTGCAAAAATCTTCATTTGGGATGTGTTCTCAGCAGAGGACTTTTAAGGAGAGATTGATTGAAGTATCTGTTTTTGTTCCTTGGTTGTCAGGGAGAGGTTGATGTGTCCTGTCCTTGCAGAAGCTGGTTAAGTGAAAGTATTTCTTTATGACCATTGCCATTTATCCTTTAATTTTGGAGCAGCACTAATCTCTCTCAGGGTGTGTCAGTGCACTTACAGACCATGATAAGTTGCCCAGCATTGAAGGTTTTACAACCCTATGTATATTTTTGAATTTTTTTGGGACATATATAGATCATGTTAAAAACCAGAAGTCCATTGTTCAATCAATCAACTTAATCCTGGTGCTCCTTGATAACTATAGCTATCACATTTCAGAGTGATTTTATTGGATATTACTGGGATTACTTGTAGTAGCCACTCAGTCTAGACAGGGGTTTCTATTACAGTGAACACAGACAAAAGGGTAAGAAATATTAATGCCCAACATCCATTAACCATGCACAAACTGCATATCAGAGAGTGGATCCTGTTCCCTTGGCTGTGGGTCTCTCTCCTTTTTGTTTATCTCTCAGGAGGGCACTGGCTTCTTAATTAAAAAGAAGCAGGTTTTCTTAATAAAGAGGTAAAAAAAAAGGAGCTACTGGAAAACTTTGCTGCTTGGAGCTAATGGAAATTAGAGGTCTCTGATCAACTGTCCCAATCCTGAAAGGTCTGAGTATTTTGCCCCAAGATCTGTCTTGAGGATGCCTTTCTCTCCCCATCTTTCTGTGGGATGGGAGCAGAGTCATGGTGGTCTTGCTTCAAACTTGTACCTCCAACAGTCCCCTTGTGAGAAATGGGGTGAAGTGAATCTCAAGACTCACCAGGGCTGGATAAAATTAACTGCTCATGGCTTCTGAAACAAAGCCTTTCAGAATGCCAAGCACTCCAGGAATGCTGCTCCCTGAATGGATGGGATGTGGCAGTGATGTTGTTCCCACCATCCCCTGGAAGACAATTCTGCTGAATTAGGACAGTTGGCTGATTAAAATTAGACCTTGTTAACGAGGCTCTGAGTGAGGTAATAAACCCGAAAGCATTTCAAAATCTCCTTTTATGCTGCTCCACACCTTCACAGGACCATAACACATGGGCAAACATCATGTTTGCGGCCTGGACTGCTTGTTGTGTCAGACTGTATTTTGAATAGGGTGTATTTCAGATGGCTGTCAAGTTGCCCATCCTAACTGGAACTCCCCCAGGTCTCTCAAAGCACTTTGGCAGTCAGGGGAACAGTAGAAATAATTACTCGGCTTTCACATGGCTTGCTGTCCTGCATCTCTGCACCCTGGATGTCCTTCTGTTGTTCACATCCTCTTGGGATCAGAAGGTAATTACCCTGCTGGGAAGGGTCTGTGGATCGTGTGGAAGCAGAAGAGTCCAAACCAGTTTTTGTTGGGAGGGGGGAATGAAAAACAAACAACTTTCTCAACTATATAAGAAGCTTGCAATTTATTTCAAGATTGCTTTAAATCTCTGGGTCATGAGGCCAATTATGGATTATATAGATACATAAATCAAGATTTCCCTGTGAGGCTTTAGCTTGGTGGAGGCTTGGAGAACATGCTCTGCATGCCAGTGCTCTCAACCTTGTTTTATATGTGACAGCTGATGTTTGTGGGCTTGGACATGTCACAGTGGGAACCAGGGGCTCTGCTGCTGCTGCTCTCACTATTCCTGTCATCCAGTTCCTGGGGCTGAGCCCTGCTCATCTCTAATCCTCCACAGCAAACTGGCCTCTGGCTGGGAATCTGCTGGTTGGTGGAGCACAGCAGTGGATCCCAGTTGGTTTGGATCCCTATTTTATAAATGGAAATGTTGCCATCCTGGAACTCCAGATTAATCAAAGTGCAAATAACTAATTCTCTGGGTTGTTTCAATCAGCAGTTATACTCTTAACACAGTTATGTCTATGCCAATAAGTTCCTTGCATAAAACCTGTGGAGCAGGGCGATGCAGTTGGGTTCCCTCAGATTTTAGGCTCCTTAATGAACATTTATTTCCCTCTGTGTACATGTTTATCTTGATCCAGCAGCTCCAGATCTGCTTGCCCCGACCCACCTCCTCTCTCAAACTTTCATTTCATGCTAATAAACCAGGAGTTTCCAGGGTATTTCTCATTGCAGTGTCAGAAAGGAGAGGACAGCAGAAATTTCTGCCCTCATTTCCAGGAAGATTCTCTTCCAAGAAGAATTATTGTTATATAACTTGAGGAACACAGTGTCAAACTCTATCTATAATTTGAGGCTGTTTCTAATAGGCATTGTCTCTGGCCTGTGGTTCCCTCTGGTTTAAAT
This sequence comes from Corapipo altera, assembly GCF_003945725.1. NCBI lineage: Eukaryota > Metazoa > Chordata > Aves > Passeriformes > Pipridae > Corapipo > Corapipo altera. Next base: position 13,387,650 of record NW_020884887.1, on the reverse strand, counting down.
GTTCTCAGCTTTTTGGTCAAATAAATAACAGCCTAGAACAGTATTTTTAGGAAAAGATGATGCTTGGCAATGGTTGGGAATTCTGTGGCTTTCACCACCCTTTCGAGGGTTTGGGTTAATGTCTATACTTTTCAAGAAAACAAAAAAACCCCTCCAACTTGGGAAGGCTTCAGCTGAAACACCATCCAAGAGAACTCACAACTTCTCCTTTGATTGTGTTGCTGATGTGAGGGTTCTTTTCTGAATATAACTGGCCTTTCTGAATCTCTGTAATCCTAGGTTTTTTTGGTCCTTTATTCTACTTTCCCCTGTTTTTCTCTTCCTCCTTGCTGCTCATTAATTCTTTTATTTCTCTCTGTGTTCCTCCTCTGCTGTTTCCCTTCTGCAGTTCAGAATTACCTTGTCTTGAGCTGGTCCAACCAGTCGTGGAGAAACTCAGTTCCCTGTCAAGGCAAAATTGAGTTTGATCTATGCCAATGTCATTAATAACTGTATTCATCTCTGTGATTCTCCTGGCAATACTCTTGCTTCAACATTAGCTTTCAATAAAGCTCTGTCATTTTACATTTAATTTTAAGCAGAAAAAATAGTTTTTAAAGTTTCAGATTTAGAAGCATTTACAGAGCTGAATAAAAAAAATCACTTTTTTGGGGGGGCAAAACACAGTAGACAAGTGTATTGGTACTGATGGTTTCTATTTAAAAATATGTCCCTTTCATTTTCTCCATCTTGCAGCTGCTGAGATTCTTTTTTTTGCTTCCTCTAAGTCTTTCTTACCATCTCAGAGGCATCAAAAAGGGGAGCAAATGCCTCCCACATAACCAAAGCAGAGAATTTGATTTTATTCTCTCTAAAATGACTCAGATCTTTGTACTGGGGAATGATCTAGACAGGAACCAGGGATGCTGGGGAGAAGATGCTCTAATGCACATGGTAAATTGGGATGGTCAAACACTCCACTGTGCTTTCTAAACTCATTAAATATGTAGGCAGGAGGATGGACAAGAACACCAGACCTTCTTAATCTTCACCTCTGCTCTTTGACCACCAGGTGACCGGGCAAAGTGCTCCCAGAAAACTTGTTGGGATGGGGGTTACTTGTTTTAATTGCACACAAAATCCTGTAGAGACAGCAGTGACAGTGCCCTGGGAATCCTGCCCTTGGGTTTGGACTGGCATTCAAAGGACAGCAAAACAACCCACAGGGTAACAGGGACTATTCCAAGGGAATAATTCAGGCAGGGGAAAAATCAGATATGAATTTACTGAGTGAAACAAGTGTCTGGGGAGTCTGGGATCTGACTCATCCTACTGTCACGTTCCTGGATGTCCCCTGCATCTCTAGGAAGAAGTCACCAAAGTGGAGGGAAGGAAATACATAAAGTTAATCTCCTGCCTAGCTGGTAGCTGTATCTCTACCAGCTTAGCACTTCTGGGCCATATATCCATGTAGGAACCCCAGTTGTACTTCTTTTTATGTGTATTGACTTAGTGAAGTGCAAACATGTTAAAAAGTTCACTCTCTCCTTTATACGAGTCTATAAAAAAGGCTCTTAAAATGGAGTCATAGTGTTTCAATGAGACAAATGAATGATCAGCTGAGCCCCCACCAGTCCCTTCCCACGGATTAGGTGCTTTAAGTGTGAGAAATTTTAGGATGCTGATCAGCCTGGAGAATTCTCATGCCTCCAGCACTATGTAATGACACAAAATATTGTGATACCTCCAAGTTCTAATGGGATAGGGGAGGGGGATGCTGTAATAGGTATCACTCCTGATATTTGATTCCACTCAGAACTCCACTTCCAGAGGTCTCCAGGCAGCAGAGATTTCTTATGCATTTCTGGACACTGGAGTAAAACTAAACATATACATGCACCAGCCCTGGAAATTTTTCTAACAGCTATTTGGACACAGCAATGTACAGAAATAATTGTAAACACGTGCACAAGTAGATCAGTGTGTGTGTTTTCAGTGTCTGCTTTTAGGGGGAATCACACATTAGCGTGTCTTCTGAATTTTGCAAATGCTCAATAAACGGAACTTTATGTGTTTATCTGAGCTGATGACACCAGTATAACACCAAGATGTTTTCCTGTTGGGATTTAGGAAGCTGTAAGACATGACAGAAGTGTTCATAATGAGACATTTCATTACAAATTTGAATTTGTGTGGAGTGGATCCAAAATCAGCTGTCGAGCAAGGGGTGTATCTGGTTAAACACTTACTGTGGAAGGGATTGATGCCACTGCCAGGGCAGTAAAACACACAGTTGCTGTGATAGCACAGAAGTTGGTCACAGTCTACCAGAAGGAATCACTTACTGTACAGAGCTGTTAGGCTTTATTTCTGTACATTAGGAATTTTTGAGTTATGCCCTGTCACAGTTGTGGGCGTGTAAGTGATGTGTTTATATTCTGTGTTAGTCCCTGAGAAAATAAAGGGGAAAAAAAAAGAGAATATTTCATCAGTATGAGGGTGGGGAGGCCCTGGCACAGGTTGCCCAGAGAAGCTGTGGCTGCCCCATCCCTGGAAGTGTCCAAGGCCAGGTTGGATGGGGCTTGGAGCAATCTGGGATAGTGGAAGGTGTCCCTGCCCGTGGCAGGGGGTTGGAACAGGATTTCTTTACGGTCCTTTCCAACCCAAATAATTCTATCATTCTATATCTTTCTAGCAGGGGTATTGTTGTTTTGGGGATAAAGAGTAAGACTGAAGTGTTTGAAAAGAATCCTCAGGATTGCTGGTTCTCTACAGGCTTCGCTGAGCACCAAAGGATGCACCTGAGCTGGTGCTGAAATGGTTAATTAATAGTATGGGGCTGGGAAATCAGTGTTCTACCTGGCACTACTGCTTCAGGAATCCTGCCAGGACCCAAAAACCTCCCTAAAACCAACAGGACAACACTATTAAATGCCTGAAGTCTTAACAGGTTGGTGGTTTGTCAAGGTGACACACTTGTGGTCCTTGTGGCAATGCAAGCTGAGAGACATCCCCACTATTTACAGAAACGTGTCCCTAGTGCAGTTTGGGAGTTCTTATGTTGTGATTGCAAGAACAAAATGTTATCTGCATAATTACGAAGTTATATTCTGATAGGGATTCTTATTTAAGCCTGTTACATGCTCCAGCAAAGCAGAAAATCCCTTCCTGAGCACCGTTAATAATGGAGCATTAAGAAAACACTGTTTTCTTTTCTTGCTTTATATACATTTATTTATTTTTAAAACAACTGTTTGCTGCTGCTTTCTAGGATTTCTTTCCTGAGGGTTGGAGAGATCATTTCCCTGGAGCTGGCTACAAGAAGGAATATCTCTACAGCCACTTCTGGTAACATTCCCTATGCCTTGCTGGGACCAGCCCTCTCCCAGCACAGTCTGCAGCAGGGCCTGGGACAGGGATTTAGGTGGGAATGGAGTGGGGAAAGTTTTCCAGCTGTAGGGAAAGTGCCTGGCCCTGCAGAAGCTGATAATGTTCATGGATATCTTTCTGTATAAAGATTAGACTGAACTTTCGTGTGCAAAAAGTCATGATATTTAGTGGTGGATTGGCAGGGTTAGGTTAATGGTTGGACTTACCATCTTACATCTTTCAACCTGTACAGACCAGTGAGGAGGCTGGGAAATATTAAATAATGTTCTTTGAAATGAAAGGGGAAGGAAAGGAGTGTGAACCCCACAAAAGGAAGCAGCTGAGAAGGAAAGCAAGAGAGAAGAGCAGATGGGATAACTCCTGGCAATTAAGCCTTTCTGGGGTCAGCCCCACTCCCTGGGCAGAACCTGCCTGGATGCTCCTTCCACTGCTCCTGCTTGTGCAGGACAGCAGGACAAAAGCCAGTGATAATCAAAAGTGGCCACTATCACCAAGGCTTTGCTTGTTGAGCCACTCCAGCTAAGATATCATGGTCAGCAGTCCAAGGAACTGGTTTCCTCCAGGGATTCCCACACTGCAGAGTCCTGCAGTGGGAGGATGGTTTAGGATAACCCAGACCTGCTCCATGCAGCACATCCATGGATGTATCTCCCGGGGCTGTGGGAAATGAGCTTGTCTTGCCAGTTTTAAGGCCCAGCAGTAAATTAAGCAGTGGAAAAAGGACAGGACTGAACCCTTTCCTGGGCACTTGAGGGACTGGAACACTGGTGTTATGTGGCTTCACTGTGGGCACTTGCACTCTTGGATTCAAGACCAGTGTCTAGACTGGGCAAACCTTTAGTATGGATGGGAGGAGGAAAACACCTATTTTCTTGTGTCAGTACAAAGGATGACTAATTGCACCAAGAACAGCTGCAGTGCACTTGAAACTGTAGAAGACCAGCTGATCCCTTCCATGCTTCCCCAGCCAACTGGCAACACCTGAGCCCTGCCAGGTAAAAACCAGGCTCTGTGCTTTGTCCAGGTCATTAGAGCTCCACTTGGAGAGAAGTGAGTAAGGAACAAGCTTTGCTTCGCTGCTTTAAGTTGCTCAAAAAGGAAAAAAAAAAAAAAAGTACCTGGAAGAAATATTTCAGTCCCAAGTAATATTTAAAAAAAAAAACTTTGTAAAATGCCCTGAAGGTCACAAGCCATTCATCCTGCTGTGTATTTCTCTTTAAGAAGGTGCTTGTAAGTACTACTGGAACACATGTGTGATGAGGGGTTGCCATGGCAAACAGGTTTTGGCACTATTTAAGACAGGGTTTTATTGCACAGCAGAATAAATAAGCATGTTAAAGCCACATACAGTAACTTGTTGGCACATACATTAATGCTCCCAAGGGCTGCAATAACTTAAGCACCCTCCCTTTAAACATTTTTCAGTGTTTTTTCTTTTTTATTGACTACATGCATTTAGTATTAGGGCAAGGAATGTCCCACTTCCACCCTCTTTTGAAGTGAGTAATTGAGGCAAAAAAGGAGGACTGTCTAATAAATCATAAAGGGGCATTGTGCACAGACAAGAGGGGCAATTTTCCCATTCCTGACATGCATGAGGATAAGCCAGTGTGAGACCTGTCTGTGTGCTAAATCCTGACTTGCTCCCTCTAGACCCAGGAGTAGATTGGTGTGGTTATATTTCTGATGGAGCCTGAATAATCAGAAATAGTTTCACCCTGTTTTCTGCAGTTTCTGTCTTGCTCTGCTGTGCCAAGCCAGGCTTCTCCCACATCACAGCCCCAAGCTTGTTACTTGGGCTTTACCCATTCTGTGAACCACCTGCTCTGTTCCCAGTTTGGCTCCCAGTTCACACCAGTGAGTCCCATCAGGTCTGGAAACACTCCCAGTGTTGAGGAAGTGCTGCAGGGAGGCGAGAGGCAAATCTGTGCCTGTAAGAGGGCTCAGGCTTGTGGTGCTCTTAAAGGTGAACATAAATTACACTTTATAATGAAAGCTCTGGTTTAAGAAGAGTTATTAGTGTATTAGTCTGGGCTTTATTAGCTCGGAGGTTTCGGAGCCATGTGGGAGGTGTGACACTGGCTCCCTCTTCTGTGGGAACCAGTAACTTTTCTGGGTTGGAGAACTTTGAAGCTGCCAAAAGAAGGCAAAGCCCACAAAACCTCCCCCATCCCTCCCACCTCGGGGCCATTGGTACAAACCACGTTATTTAGAAGGGATCAGGCAGTGCCCAGGGGTGAGGCAGGGGCACAGCTGCCTCCTCCCCGGGGAGGGGAGGGGGGCCAGGGCATTCAACTGGAGCTGGTGGTAACTGTGGTAGTTTAAAACTGGGCAGTCGGTGAGTGTGATGGCCCCGATCCTGTTTGGTTTACTGGGGAGGAGTGACAGAAATGAAATGACATCTCACCCTGAAAGAAGAGTGCAGGCAGTGCTGGCTCCCATTACACTCAGAAGAAAAATCTGGTTTATTATATCATTATTATATTCCCTATGGTTTTAGGATGAAAGCTGGAACATATTTTATTCTTAGGACCCTTTTTGCCTTTTGCCTCATCACCAGGGTTACCCCAGAGCCTTCACTAAGGCTTGGGCTGATCTTCAGAGCTCCTTGTTTCTCAAAGCCAGGTTGGACTGGGCTCTGAGCAACCTGGTCCAGGGAAAGGTGTCCCTGCCCATGGCAGGGGGTTGGAATGAGATGGTTTTTCAGGTCCCTTCCAACCCAAACCATTCTGTGATTCTATTCTAGGATTCTAAACTTTCCTGTGCGCTCAGCAGTGGCTGAAGCTGCTCAAGCCTCAGGAAATGGGGGAGGAAGAAAAGAGAGTTCATTATTTTATGAAAGGTACATGTTTGTAATGTCACATCCTGATGGGTTCATTATGAATTACAATTTGCTGAATAAGGGGATTCCTGGGGGAGGGACAGTGCACGGAGAAAAAAGAAAGGGGAAAAGGAGGGAGGTGATTTTTATGCCTGTAAAGGTGTCTCCTGGGCATAACCAGAGTGGAAGATGTACCACTTCCTTGGAGCTGTTTGGATTTGTTTGCAATTAAAGCCTAGTGGAGCTGTCAGGGGCTGTTGACAAATATATTATAACCAACTTAGGTTAAGCGAGTTACTTAAAATTAATCCATCCCTGCACAATCCTCCTATTTCACTTTGGAAGAATGTGCCAGGAGGAACGAGTACAATCCTGACCATGTTGGGAGAACCTCCTCAAGGTGGAAATTTGCAAATAGGGCTACTGTAGTATGTAATGAGAAGCTGCAGGGCTTTCAATTATCCCACATAGTCTGTCTCTTTGCAACTTGACTGACAGCTAATTATGCCGGTGCCATTTTTTTGGCAGTGGAATTTAATCTCCCAGATGGAAAGCAAATCAATCTGCCCATTGCTGCAGCTGAGGCATACTTTGGCTCAAGTTTAATTTATTCTCCTAAGCCTGAGAAGGTTAGTCATTTCAAGGTACAAAAATATCAGATTTCTTCCGTTAACCAGGCCGGTGAAAAAGTGAGGAAGAGTTGGGATTTTCCGGGCTGCGCTGTGAAATGTTGTCGCTCCTTCCTTCGTATTAGGAAACAGCAGCATCATCTCCCCTTGATTCCTGGTCGTGGAATCTAACAAGGAAGGAGCATTTATGAGCAGGTTGCTAGTGATAATGGTTAAACATGAGTTGTGGAGGCATTAAGTGGGATTCTATGGAGGAACAAAGTAAATCTCTGAAGAACTCGACACGAAAAGGAATCGGTGGCAATTTTCAAGCACTTCAGCCAGTGTGCAATAGCCTGGTTCCCTTTGGGTTTCGTGCCAGGGATATAAACACAATCCTCCTACTTACCTGCACTCTTCAGGCCTATCAATTATGCTGCTTCCTTCGAGTTGCTGTTACAACTTCAGGCATTACTGTCCTCTGTAAAAGCAGCGCCGAGCAGAGTATGGGACTAGTTATCACAGGCTACAGTCCTCATCTTCCAGTATCTGCACCTGCAGCTCCTGTCAGTGCTGTCTCTCAGGCTAGAAAACCCAATTTTAGTCGGGATCAAGGGGAAGGGAGCTCACAAAAACTTGGTGCTAATGAATGCTGCAAAACCGGAGCCTTATTTTTCTGTCAACTTTTGCCTCTGTGGTTGTTTCAGCCTGACTGTGGTTCTGATGTCTTGTCCATGTTATTTTCCCTCTTGGGGTGCTTTCTCTGAATTCTTAAGCCCTCAGGACTCCCCATTCCTGGAGATATTTAAGGCCAGGTTGGACTGGGCTGTGAGGAACCTGGTCCAGTGGAAGGTGTCCCTGCCCATGGCAGGGGGGTGGAATGAAGTCAGCTTTTAAGGTCCCTTCCAACCCAAACCATTCCATGATTCTACTCAGATTTTTTTGGAGAGTTTACAAATAGAAAGGTTCCCAATTCCCCCTCTTACTGAAAAAAGCATTTCTGAAAGTACTTAATCACTCTAATTTCATTTTTTTATCACACCTGTACAAAACCACAGTGACTCTTCCGTAGAACATTTAGTGGCTGGAAGATTACAACCTCTCCTATCCAGCTATTAACACCTGACTTTTTATATTTTCATATTATCCTCATGGATATGTTGATGCTGCTCCTAATGAGCCCTGGAATGACATTGCACAACTGGGATGAAATCCTGTACATGGAAGCATTTTTTTGTGGCAAATCTCTGGAGAACAGATGTTCTGATGTTGTCCCAGTGCTACATCCGTTACCTGCTGCACAGGTTTCTGCAATCTTATGGTTAAGAAGGGAGTTCAGGCAACAATGGGCAGCAGAGGAGAGAAATCATGCAATAGATGATCAGAGTGCTAATTAATCTGTGGGACCATGATCAATACCTGGGAAAAAACAGTGCACAGCAAGTGAATGTGGGCTCAGAAAGTAACATCCTGTGTGTCTCGTAGCTGATGTCTGAGGTCATAATCCTACTTAGAGGTGTTTCTTTGGAAATAGACATGTATTAAATGGAAATCCAAAATAACCTGGAAATAACCAGCTGGATGGAGCACTGTGAGGAAGCCCAGCCCCCTCAGCAGATGTCAGAGCTCTTTGTAAGGTCCTGTAGAATACTGGTGTGTCCTGATGGCCAGAAAATGGGACCTGTTCCGAGCAGGGCTGGCTTTACCCAGGGGATGAGTTTGGGTGTAGCTGAGGTGTGAAGATAAGATGGACACTGCCCTCAGGAGACAGTGAGGCTCTTGGATGAACTGAATACCCACAGGTGATCAGCACAGAAGCACCCTGGTGGGGAGGGACCATATTTAGTACCCTGGGAGCAACATGAGTGGTCAGTTTTCAGATGGTTTGAGTTATTAATCTAAAATGATATTATTTTAAAAATAAATCCATAATTTATTGAACAGTTAGAACAGTTATTTGTTCTCAACTGTGCTATAAGTTTAAATGCTGGTGATAAAATGGGCTGTCAGACCTGTGATCTCAGGGCCAAACACGAGGAAGTAACACAATCCCACCTATTCCCTGCCCACTTGTCTGAAAGTGGGGGGCAAGAGGGATCAGAAAAGAGAAGTCTCTGCCACATGTCTGTACCTCCTGTCAGGGTGGTCCTTGCTCAGCAACCTGACTTCTGCTGCTGTCCCAACCTCTGCATTTACCAAACTGCCACATCTAAACTTCCAGTTCACATCCAGAAAGGAGCTGAAGGAAGTGCAGCAGGATTTGCAGCTGAATCTCAAATCAAATGTGAAGTGTACAGAGGATGGATGTCAGTGGGATGTAACATGAGAGTGGAAGTCTCACCTGTCCAGCAGCACACCAACCATCCCAGAAGACACATCCACTATGGGTAGCAAATGATCTGCCCTTCCCAAATGGTTTTAGAACAGTCGAGGTTGCACAAATGTTGTTCATTGCTCCCATTTTTCATAATAATAAAAAAAAGGGACTTCAGGGAAACAAGGATTCAGAGGCAGAAGAGCATGGGAGGAACTCTGCAGAGGGGGCTGTCTCCCAAACTTGCATTTTTGCTTTCACTCTTGGGACATTGAAGCACTTCTGTCACAGTTGATTGCAGCTACAACCCAGCCTGGCCATGGATGTGCTGGGATAATTAATTATCCCAGCTCAGCAAACCACACAGGCTGACAGCTTACAGAGGGGAAAGCTCCAGGAGGATGAAGGGCTGTAAAATCAGAGGGAACTTGTGAAGTTCCGTGAGTTGGTGCATCTTAAGGCCGGTATTACAGTGAATTTTCTGTTGTGGAAAAAGTCAGTGAGGTCAGAGGCTGGAAAATAGTGCAGAGCAGGATTTGAAACAGTGAATTTAAAAGGCTACTGGCCACGAAATGCTTTTAAACTTTGAAAGCACTGAAAAAAGGAGAGAACATCTATTTTAACTGTTGTGTTCAGGTAAGATCCAGAAAGGACTCAGCAGTAAGAGAAGCAGCTGTAAAGGTACCTCACCCAGATTTTTCCATCTGTGGCCTTCCCAAAGTGGGATCAGTATTTTTTTTTTCCACAAGTGGAGCTTTCATGTTTGGCTCTAACAAGCAAAATGCCAAGGAGATTCCCAAAGTAATGTTGTCCCACAGCACACAAGTTAGCAGGAATTTCTCCTCTTGTTTTTCATGTTATGTTGTGTAACCTGATATGTTACTTTTTAGGTTCTTGACTAGATGCCATAATCTACTTGGGCTACCTGAGCTCAAGCTTTTTCTGGGATCTCTGGCTGGTGGGAGAGCAGCAGCATCACAGCAAGCTCTGAACACACACAGGGCTCTGGGATAGGCTCTGGGTAAGGAGGAAGAGGATGCTCTGGTGTTTGTACAGAAGGAGAAGATGGTGATGCCCCTCGTGAGACCAGTTCTGACACTGCAAACAACATTTTGGGGTTGTATTTTCTCACAAAATGACCAGAATCCCAGAAAATAAAATGGTCCATCACAGGAGATCCCAAGGAAACCAGCTGAGCTATTTATGGAGCAGCAGCTGAACAAGCAGATGAGATGTGAGGCCAGAAGAAGCAAGTCCATGTGATTTGAATTACAATAGTTTGCTTTGGGATTTTCTAGCTGAAAGACAAAAGTTGGCCCTCCCAGCACGGTGTTACAGTGTAAGAGATCTGCTTAATGCCATTGGAGGCTGTACTTTTAACTACCTAGAAAATACCTGTGGAAAAACACTTCTCCTGTTGACGTTAATATTTTGAGATGTTAAAAAAAATGAGACTTTATATAGTATAGTAAATTCTACAGTGCAAAGAGATCAGGAAACTGCAATATGTACACTGTTTGATGTGCACTTTCCTTCTGAGTTAAAAATCCCCCTGTGCTGAAAAAAATTAGGGCCCTTCTCACACCAAGTGTTTCCTCAGGTAGCTGCTCACTCGGGATTTTTCCTATTTTCCAATCCTTTTAGTGACATCTAGTGAAATTTGGGGAAAGTGCAGGTTCTGTTTTCTTTAACTCCAGGGATCAGTGCAACTGCAGTAACAGATGCTTCACAATTAAATGCTGAAGTACTACACCTCATTGCATTTACTGCTGTCTTTGAGGAATGCACCAAATGCATTTTGGGCATTAGAAAAATTTGAAGTTTGAGCCCATATTCTGGTCAAATACTTTATGCATTGAGGCACAAAATTAATTTACTCTTTGCTCCTTTTAACTTTGGGTATATATTTAGAATTACACTCTAATTTTATATCTTAAATTTTGGCTTCTGTTGTTGGTGCTGTTGCTCCTCTACACTTGAAGGTTCCAAGTACTTGGATTTCTACATGAAAAACCCAAACTACTGCAGGAGTTCAAGCTACACATTTTCAATATTTGGTATTTCTGAGCTTACCAAAAAGTCAGTCAGATTTGCTCCACTCATTGCTCTGGATCAACCCAGAGTGGGTGTGAAATACTCTTTAATCAGTAAATGAAGTTTTCACCAGAGATAGAAAACGTGTATCCACTACCTAGAAAGCAGCTAAAATTTCAAAGGAAGAGCTGCCTCCCTCAGAGCAGCATCCACATGCACCAGCTTTTAAAAGTGGAACTTCTTTTTTCTCAAAGCACAAACCCAAGTGGCTTCCATAAAGGTTTATGTTGTTGGTATGGATTTCAGCTGTGCAAAGGATGTGGCCACCAATACAAACAGGGCTCATAAATATTTGGAAGAAACACGAAATGGCTTCAAACAGGCCAATAATAAATGACTGGAACTAGTTCAAAAAATCTTAGGCCTTGCTTGATCTAAAAGGCTTCAACCTCCCAGAGTGAACAGGCAATTAGGGCACATTCTGAACAGGAGGATCTGAAGCAATAACTGGGAAGTCGGAATACTCTGTGGAAAAAATGCAGCTGTTTGAGTGTCACTAGGCACACACAAATGCAGCCAGCACAGGGAAGAGGCTCAGCATCCCCAAATTTCCAGGTCACTGTTTGTGATCTGCTCTCATCCCTCTCATAGGTAACTTTTCAGAACTTAGAAAACGAAGCCTTTGGGGAAAAATTAATCCAACAAGAGCAACAGTTCAAACATTTTACTAAATCAATTCACACAGTTTCAAAATTGTAAATATAATTAAGGACAACAGGGTTTCTGTATTTTTTTTTTTTTCTCTTCCAGATTCATCATTAAGACAATAAACAAACACAAATTAGGTTTATAGCATCTGTTCTTTTAAAAAATGAAAGGAACGCCACTCGATGTATTGATAAAGCACCACAACACAGTTACAAAATAGGGTTGGCCTGTTTCTTTCACAAGTAAAAGACTACATACTCCTATAACAGCTTCCTGCTTGATCCATACTTCATTAAAATAAAACTATAAAATCTCCTAGATTACACTAAATTCAGACGATGCCTGGGGTACAGTGCATTAACAGCAGTAATGCCAACTATCAGTGCCAACATAAAACAGTTTAGAAAGTAAAAACAAAACAAACAGACAGACAAACAAAAAAAAAATTCCCAAAACAAAACAACAAAAAACCCCCCACCTTTATTCCCCCTAGATGAGCAAAATTTAAAATAAGGGATGCTCTGCTTCACAATGAGTTAAGGATCTGGGGAGGAGGAGGGGTGGAGGAGGGGGCTGGTACTGCAGCTTTTGGGGCTTAGTTGGCATCTAGTTTGGCCATTTCCTGCACGTAGATCCCTATACTCTCGCTGTCGAAGAGCACGAAGTACACGGTCTTGATTGAAGAGGACATTGTGGACACAAAGTAGCTGGAGATGGCTTTCAGGATCAGCTGAGCAGCTGTTTGCTTTGGGAAGCCGTTTCTAGAAGGAGAGATTAAAAAAAAAAATGAAAAGAAAGAAAATCAAGACTTGCTGAACCTGCCTTTGGTGGTTTAACCTTTAAGGCTCCAGCTTTTCTCTAAGACCTTGTGGTGAATAAAGCTGCAAAGTCAGTGTTTACAGGCTGAATTAGAGCTACAAACTTGTTTGTTTAGGCAAGACTTAAAATGTTCAAACAGAAGAAACACATTCCCAAAATACACCCACATTAATGGGCTGAACCTTATGATACCTGATGGGTCAATTATTCTCATTTAACAGACAAGTAAAACAAGGGCCTGATGTGTTCAGGAAAGCAGTGCAGATGTTGGAGCTGAAGAGTTAAACCTGCCCTGAAAGTAAAGCAACCAATAAATAAAAAGGGACAGACAACCTGACATAGAAAATGAAACATGAAAAGACCCAAAGTACAAAATGTTCTTACCACTGTTAATGGTTAATTAAGCACAAGATTGTAAAAGTTACTTGTACGGCCTTGCTGCAGGTTGAAAAGGAAGAGAGAATGAGTTCTGCTAGTTTGAGGGTGAGAAAAAGCACTGGTTACCCCATTATGATTTCAAATGTGGGAGGGAAAGGGGAGCAGGCCGGATGATGGTGAGAATGCTCTCCTGGGTCACAGGGGCCTTGGCCAGATGGGGTCAGTCTGACTGGACTGGGCTGGGGAAGCCAAAGTTGCTGTGTCAGGTCTGAGGACAGACTTTAGGGACGTTTCAGCAACACTTCCAACACTCCTCACATCCTGTTTAGTTACAGGCTGCTCCAAGTACAGTCCTAGGAAAATCACACTGACAGACATCTGCTTGGTACCAACTGCAGAGATGTGAAACCAGAGGCCTTCCTGCTCCTCTAGCCATGCCTAAAGAAGAGGCTCCTACCCCCTTCCTCTGGAGAAGCCACAGACACAGAACCAACCTTGCTGCTTTCTCACATGCCAAAACTCTGCATGACTGAATTTCAAAGCTCAGCACCTAATCTGGCAACCCTCCTTACAAGCTTCTTCACATTTTTACCTAGCAACCTTTGCCTGAAAGTTTCATCTAATCTTTAAAATAGGTCAAGCACAAGTAGGATGGTCTGAGCAAAGCCCTGACCCCAACTGTGAGTTTTACAGGTCATGGTAAACTGCTGAAATTACACCTGGTAACCTGAGCTTTGCTGCTGTGTTACACCTGAGTACTGCTCACCCACACCAGGGGTTTGCCCTGGACAAAGTGTGAGCCCTCTCCCAGCCCCAGTGACGTGTGGTGCACCAACCAGTCTGAGGGTGAAGGGACAAGAATACCCTTAGGAGCAGCACCCAAAAAGAATTTGAAAGAGCCTGTTGAACGTCACCTGGTTCCTTGACATGTGCTTACAGATGTATGATAGTCAATGCTCCTCATTATGAATTGTGTACCATTAATACTGCAAATAATTTACAGATCACACAGATGGCTGAGTTCCTCAGAGTTTCCTCAGCAGTTCAAAGAAGCTGGGCTAAATTCTCCTCTGGCACTAACAGGTGAGCATCACTCAGCACTTGCTCACCAAAGCACCACCCTGATAATGAAGCACTGTTGGACACTCCCTCTCATTCTGGGTCACAACACACAAAATGAGAAGGGCAACTGCCTGTGTCATAGCCCACTGCCTGCACATTGCCCTCCCAGCAAATATTCTCTGAGAGCAATTCTGTGCCAGTCCTGCCTGTAATGTGATATTAAACAGGCTGCCTGAAGATAATGCTTGTGGTATTTCAAAAATGATGGCATGCAATAGCTCACGTTGTTTTCTCTTTTCTGAAAATGCCCTATTTTTTTCTTCTGTTGAAGAAGAAGTAAAAAAAACCTTGTACTCTTCCAAAGGCAAATGAGCTGGTCAGGGAGAATCAGCTGTGTGAAAAGTTAATCAGCTGAGAGCAGTTCTGACATCAGAGCTGCTTCCTGCTGTCAGCTTACAGAGAGGCAGAGACACAGACTCAGCAGCCTCCACACCTGAGCACTTGCAGGTCACTTATCAATGCACATAAATCCTGGCATACACTGAAGAGATCTTTAGGGGTTTTGCTCCTGAGCAGAGACTGTGATGCAGCATCAAGATCAGGGTATACACTGTTCCTGAATTGTTCTTGGGGAACTCTGAAGTCACAAAACTTCTAAGTGTTCTGACAGGGTGGTCACAACAGGGCACATGAAAGAAGAGCAGCCTGGTGAAAGGAAGGCACATTGCCAGGGAAGCTGATGACAGTACATTGCTCAGAACCCCTCTCCCAAAAGAAAGAGGATAGAAAAATCAGCAGAAAGGTGCTGGCCTGATGGCCACGTGTGGGCTGCAAGCAGCAGAAGCCTCTTGCATCGATCTACTGGTCTGAGTTAAACTCCTGTGAAAAGGTAGTTTGAGGCTTCAGCCAAACCAGTGTCAATCCAGATCAAAGTCAGAGCCTCAGAATGAAATCCTACCCCAAGGATGATTTCATGTTCAATCCCTAACTCTCCCTTTTCTCCTGATGGCCCAACCAGACTGAACTCCAGGCTACCTCTGAACAGCACCCAAGTTGTGCTTTCCACAAGTTGGCTGTAGCTGAGCATCTGGCCCAGTGAATGCTGTTTTATTTCCCCCTGTGATTTATTTGAACTGCCCTCATGTAATCCCATTCCTCAACTATAAAAGAGAATGAAACTGTTTATGTGGGTTTATTGGGTGATGTCTGCTTGACAGATGTCTGTACTAGAACAGCTGCATACATGTGGTGTCTTTTGGCATTTGCTATCTTTTAAAGCTTTACTTTTATTTTTTTTAATGCTTTAGACTTCATAAAAACAAGTAGAGAGTATTGTCAGAATATAGTCTGCTCCCTCAAAAATTAATTTATGCTTGATTATCTCTAATTAAGAAAAAGGAGGGAAAATACATAGCCTCATTTATTACTCAAGGCCTTTTGATTCCTCTCCATCTTTTAAAAGCACCACTTCAACTGGCTCCAGTGAGAATGACGTGCACAAACCAGGCTGAGAGCTCACCACAGACCCTGCCTGCCAGTACCCAGATTTCATAACAGAATGGGAATCTGCTCATTTTATTCAGGGTTTCATCATCTTCCAGTACCAATCACCTACTTCACAGCAAGGGCTGGGACTGGTTCCTTGCTGGGAGCTATCCAGGGAAGAAAGGGCTCTGTGGAAGATACTTTCCACAGTTCCACTTTTACATAACCAATTCCACAGTTACACTGCAGTCCAGGGAGGGAGTTTCTCCCAAAGAGTGATTCAGAGCTTCCCTGTGTCCTGACCAGCCTGTGACCCCGACAGTTAATTCACCAGCTTACTATGAACCCTCTGCTATATTTCTCCACAAGTTATCTCCTTAAAATGACACCCATGTAAATTAACCTTAGCTGGAGATTTGTCTGATGCAAGCTGCTTAAATCTATTATCCTAATGAAACTTCTATTTCTTCATTGTCATTCACCCAGAAGCTCAAATACTGATTTCTGCTCTAGCCCACAGAATATGCAGGAATTCATCTACTGTTGCAACACAGCACAATGGGAAGAATATTCTTGCTGTACATCAGCCAACTTCTTTCATGGCACATTCAAGAGGGGCAGTTGTTCAGGGTTAGAGACACGACTGTGTGATTCAGCCTAGATTGGGCCCTTGCTCTTCACACTGAGCCATCACTGAGGGCCAAGAGTTCCAAACCTCCCCCTGCACCCCAAACCCAAGAGCCTCAGATTAAGGGTGCAGTCTCAGACTCTTAAGAACACAATCCAACTTTCAAAGGCACTGAGCACCCTGTACAAAGCCAGAGGACTTGAACTTTAGGCTTTGGCTTTCAAAGACCTTGGCAAAGGTTTTTAAGGTCTTTTTTTTTATTTTAACTGAAATAGTCCCATGATGTAAACTTCTCGGAATTCAGCTTACGGATTCTGGGTGAAAGCTTCAAGTGACTCTGCAAATCCCAAGAATCAAAGCACTTCAGGTTTGCTGCTTAAACAAACACTAAGCCATGTCTTTGGCCATCCTGAGCCATAAAGTGCAGGAAGTTTAATTATGCACTAAAACTAGGCAAAATAGACCCCTTTTTCTTCATGTTCTTCTCCACATCCCAAATTTATATGAAGAAATCGACAGTCTGAAGAGAGTCTCTTAATATTCTCCTGCAAGTTTGTTTTATGTTCTTTATCCTATTTGCACGCTTTAAGATTCTGCAGGGCAGAATCACTCAGGAGAACACTGCAGGCCCCACAAGAGAAGAAACACTTCTTTTAGAGAACTGATTTAAAGAAGAAAAGAGTCAGCATTGTAACAATGGGTTTTGTACATGGGAGGGGACTGGACCATGGGATGGCACTTAGGAAATGTGACCTCTTTGGCCCCAAGAGCCTTACCTGCCACTGCCAATGGAAGGGAACGCAATAGATTTCAGCTTCTTTTCATCAGCCAGGGCCAGGCAGTTCTTCACTGTCTTTTCCAGCAGCTCCTCACATTTGTCTGAGCCCCAACCGGGGCTGTTACAGTGGATCACAAATTTTGCAGGCAGTCCATGGCCAGCACTGACAACAGCTGGGGAGAACCGAAAGTGAAACGTGAAAATTGCTTTTCCCTCTCCTCGGCATTAAAGGAGTGCACGTGTGATTAAAATAGCAAACAATCAACAGACATTCCCTCAGCCCCTGTGAATGGTTTGGATTACAAATCACACAGCCTTAAAATACAACATGAGGAGAGAGACTTTGTATTTTCCATTTCCAGCTGCACTTTGCTGTGATAATTTATGAATCATAGCTATGATAGAGCTTATTTTAGAGAGAGCAAGAATTCATGGCTGCTATCAAAGGAAACACATTTATACTGGGGATTGTCTAAGGAAAAGGGCAGAATGTTAACCTGGTCAAGGGATGAACTTGCTTTGGTTTGGTTTACCCCAGGAAATATCAGGATGGTGGACAGGCACATGGAGTTATGACTTGGGTGACCTTCAGCTACTCCTGGTAAATGTAAAGATTGTTCAGCTCACTTCTGATCACACCACAGCCCAAACTGGAGCAGATCAGAGCTACCAGTGCTCTACAAACCCCTAAGAAAGGCTGGAAAAGAGGTGAATTAAGATTTTGGCTTTATTTCCACCTTTGTTTCTGAGTAACTGTAATGAAGACATTTTGTGTGATTTCAAGACTTTGGGCCTGGCCTTATCAGAACTTTTTTTTGTCTAGGGGTCATCTAAGACCACTTGAACACAGCTGGCTTTAGTTTTGTGGTTTCTCTCTTTCATCACATTCTTGACAGACTGCTGGAGGGGACACACATACAGATTTGCAATGTTTGATTCACACTCTTTATGTACCAACAGGCCAGGCCTTCTGTGTGCCACGAAATGAAGAATTTTTACCATGCTAATTGTATCTCAGCACCAGAACACTACCATGGACGGGCAGGGCCCAAGAAGATGGAGCAGAACCTTCGACAGCCAGGGATTCTCTGCCTTCCCTGCAGGAGAACAGGCTCTGGGTTCACCACTTCCCACCACAGAGCAACAACAGGCTGTGCTCTGCCTGCCAGAAACCAGGGGAGGAGGATCTCTGCCATTTCCCAACTCACAGGGCTGTGGTTGGTTGCAAACAAAAAGTTGTAGCTTTGGTTTGTCAAAAAACAAAAAGGGGGGAGGGAGGAAGGATAAAACCACCCTAATGGCAAGCTGAGGGCAGAAAAACATCCAGCTGACATCTCACACGAGCACACAGGGAACCTTCACAAAGAGTCAGCCCCTAAAATACCCCACAAAAGGGTAGGTAGAAAATGGTAACTTATGTCTTCAAAAAATCATAATAAAAATACCAATAAGTCTTACAAAAAAAAATTTAAAAATCAGCTTTGCAAAGGTCTGAAAGCCTCCACTCCATTCTGGAATGTTTATGAGGCATTTTGTTATTTAAGTATAGTAGAAATAACTCCTGGCACACGATCACCACATATGGATACTATCCCATGGCTGCTGCAGGAAAGAGAAAATAGACTTTGTCATATGGCATCCTGACCAGGGGTTAACCAGAACATTCTGAAGGACAATGGAAGCACAAGCATTTATGTTCTTATGGGTTTGCAGAGTCCCAACATGTTGAATAGCCTCAGTGTTAGGCAATGTTAATTTGTCATAATGTGCAACTAAAGTGTTGGCAGATTCAGAATACATCATAAATCCAAGAAAAATCTATTAAAAGCAGCTGACATATCTCTAGTCAGATGTGAAATGTGGCTATCATCTTCATCCCAAAGGAACAGAATGCTGTATTGATACACATCACCAGCTTTAATATTTCTCAGGGATTGTTTTCTAGGGTAGTCATTAATTAAGTCATTAGGATTCTGATGAGGACAACTATTCATTACCAAGAGCAGCTGTCCCTGACTTCAAAAGCAAATGCTCTGGAAGGAGAAGTAGGAAACAGAAAGTGAGCCATGGACACATTCTGTGCTAGTTACCAGGTAGGGATCCTGGTTATTGGCAGATTAAAGGAAAACCCCTATATTTGAGAAATCTGAAAACTGGATAACCACAGCATTGAGAAACTGATGTGCATCAATTCTGCTCTAGAGCCCTCCAACAAATCCCTCACAGCCAGTTTCTCCCAGTGCAACACAGAGCTCCCTGGGGAAGACTGGAAAAGCAGCCCCCAGATCTCGGGGATGCACTGATGCCTGAGGAAAACAAACTCTGCTTTCCAACTTGCCACCCATTTGGAGCAGTTTGGTCTGGGCCGGTGAGGAATATTGTAGAGAAGTTTTTAAAAAAAAAAACAACCAACCCAAAACTGAGTAATTGATTCTGCATATTTTTGCAGAACAAAAATTCCAAGAAAAACTTATTAAAATTTTTAAAAAGTAAGGGGAAAAAAGCCCCAAAAGTATTAAGCAGAAGTAAACAGTTGTAATTTTTCCTGTCAGAGCTGAATTCTTACATCTCCCCTTCGGCTGTAGTTAGGATTCGTTTACAAAACTGCACACACTGTATTTGTTTTTATAGCATAAACACAGATGGCAGAATCAGCCTTCTATATGAACAACATGGATCAGCAATTTCACAGATGGTGTAAAATTATATATTGCCATTATCAAACTTTATTACTCCTATAGTAGATTTTGCTCCGATATTACATAAATTTTGATAACTAGGCATCAAAAAGTCGTAAGCTTTTACAGTGATGGTTTTGGCACTGATGGAACCAAGGACCCAAGCAGATGCTGAACTTTAAGCACGTGCTTAAGTTCAGTGAAAGTCAGCACCATTTCAGCAAAGCAGATGTTTAACAGAGTTGGGCTCAAAAATAAGCATCTCATTAATTGCTTTTCTAAACTGTGCCCTTAATGAGCAACATTCATTGTGTGTGCACGTCCCTGTGAACAGCTTTTACTTGCAGCATTACATCACTGCCCCACTGCCCACATGCCCTGGTAAAGGTTATTTATGATGCAACGTGTGTATATGGAGAATACAAATACCATGGAAGCCATAAAAGCTGCCTCAGACAGCAGGAGCTCCAGGGCTGGTGTAGAAGGAGCTTGGCTGTGTGAGCCAACGTGGTGAAGATTTGGGTTTGGGATGGGTTTAGGTTCAGGTCTAGGTTTTGGTTTCAGATGGGTTTGGGTTCAGGTTTGGGTTGGGTTTGGGTTCAGGTTTGGGTTGGGTTTGGGTTGGGTTTGGGTTCAGGTTTGGGTTCAGGTCTAGGTCTGGGTTTGGGTTCCCGGATCGCAGCCTCACCTCCAGCAATGTCCAAGGGTCCGTTCTTTTTGCGGAGCTCAATGACAGCTTCCACAAATTCCTTCCCGCCTTTCTTTTCCAAAGTGCTCCCTGGACAGAGAATTGATAGTTTACTCCTCTCACCTCAGCTTTCCACAGCAGACATGTGACTCATCATTAATTTTTATTACATCGCTCTAGAGTTTTCTGCCCAAATGTTGGTTTTTTTTGGGGACTGCAAAGTAAGATCTAAACCTTTTGGGACTTGAGAATTAGCTAATCATTAAAAACAACAACAACAACAACAGAAAGAAAAAACCAAAAAGACAACCCTAACAACCCAAAAACCTCACCCTGGTATCCCTTGCTAACATTCTCACACTTGATTTTACTGTCAAAGCATCGGACATGACATCCCTACCTCCTTCCTTATCACGAGCATCTCTCAGTGTGCAACGTTCCAGAAGAATGTGCTAGCTCAAGAGTGGTTGAAGGTTCATAACTCCTTCACCTAGGATTCATTTCCCCTCTTCTCTTACAAATTGTTTTAAAGAGCCATTTGCCACAATAAGAATTTGAGA
This sequence comes from Corapipo altera, assembly GCF_003945725.1. Taxonomy (NCBI): domain Eukaryota; kingdom Metazoa; phylum Chordata; class Aves; order Passeriformes; family Pipridae; genus Corapipo; species Corapipo altera. The sequence continues at coordinate 13,366,720 of NW_020884887.1, read as the reverse complement.
CTCACCTGATCTTGGTCCCTGACCCCAACAGGTGGCCCCAGGAATGAAACAGTCTCGTGAGTGCAGCGGGCTGCTTTACTTGGTAACTGCCCAGCTTGTTGAGCCACCTTTAACCAAGAGGAAGAGCCTCAGAAATAAGGAGAATCTCTAAGGAACATATTCCTCCAATGAACTTCTCTAACTACAGCTAAGGAGCTGGACAAAGTCATTCTGAGAGGAGAAGAGCTGTGCAGTGTTTCAGGGCAACCCAAAGGTATGCTCTTTACAAAGGCAGTCCATCACTAAATGGTTTAGATCTTATTTTGCAGCTCTAGTTTTAAATATTAATATTAAAAAAAAACTCAAACAAAAACAGCCCAAGAAAGCATTTTCCTAACTACATAAGCATCCCACATAATTTTGCACTGTGCATATTAATTATAAAGGTAGATAAGTACAAGCAGTGATATCATAAAGGCTCTGATTTGAGATATTGCTTTGAAAACTGATTTTGAAAAATTCAGAACTAGGATCTCTAAAGATCTAGACATTTATCTGGTGACACCCCTTACTTTCACTGATGAAGAAAGAAAAAAATGCATTTTCTGATGGAAGTGCACATACTGTATGCTCAAGGAAGCAGAGCCCCTCCTCCAAGGTTCAGGTTACTAAATTGGGTTATGGCTCTAAGAACTAAGATGCTTTTTGTTCTGCTAAATTTCTTCCAAACTGAAGATGAAAAGTTGAAAACAATGCATTTGTTTTTCATTCAAAAACTGACTCTGTGACCCTGCCTCTATTTTTCCAGTTGGAGTTTATTGCTTTTGGGGCACAAAAGCTGAGGACAATTACAAAACTTATGCCTTTTCTTTGGCTTTTTCATCATCAGTTCAACGCAGGGTTTGCCAAAAGCTGGATTGCAAGGTCAGACTGTGTAGGTCAGAGTGTAATTTGCTCTTTGTGCTCATTTAAGCTCTTTTATAGAAATACTTCAGCCAAAGTACTTCGACTTATTCAGCCCAACTCCTCGCTAGGAATTTTCTGAGACTTAAAGTCACCAATCCCAGCGCACGAGAGTGGAAGGACCATCTTAAAATCTCTTAGAGGAGACAGCAATGGCTTTACTTGTAGCAGCAAGGGGTCTTAGGAGAGGGCTGGGAAAGGAGACCCACAGCAGAACTGAGGGGCTGGAAGCCCCCTGGCACCTCAAAGGCAGAGACAGACCCCCCATGCCCTTTGCTGAGCCCTTCCAGGACACGTGGCTGAGCTCAGGGCCTTGTAAAATCCCTCTGCTGGAGAAGGGATGGGGAGGCAACAGAACAGTTTCCATTCTAGTTCCATTCTTGCTGTATGTATTTCCATATCATTCCCATTGATTTTTTTATATATATTCCAGTTATATTCCCCCCGAGTCCATGAACTCTGATCAGTCCTAAACCCCATGACATTCATAATCCTTAATTTCTCTTGTTTCAAGGGGAAACATAATTAAGCCTTGTGCAGAACCTAGGAACAGCAAAGATCTATTAAGTAGGTCATTTCTTTGCCATTGTAAAGCTGTTGTACATTTAATGGAATTTAGCCTAGTTTGGTTTAATTCAATCCAGAAGGATCAGCTTTTTCCCTTCTACTGGGAATTAATTTATAATTAAAAGCAATGAACAACCATGTCAGTTTATTTCACTGAGCTCTCTTCTTGGAGATTTGGTACAAAGAAGAGTAAAAGTATGAATCAGTGAGATATTCTGCATTTACTCCTCAATTATGCTCTTCTTCTGATTAATAGTGAGGGTTTATATTGAAATCATACTTGAGATCTATGTTGTAAATTAGCTTAATCTGGGAAAGGACAGACTGTATTTAACCATTTTCCACTACATTAGCAAGTTTCTTGATGGAAGTCTTGCTTCACAGCTTCAAGGTTAGTAGCTTATTTGCTCACAGGCATAAATATGTGTCACTCCCATGAGAACAAGATCATTATCTCATGCTTTCCAAGCAGGCATTGGTATCAGTGTGGAAAACAGCGTTAGCAGAAATTTAGGCTCTAAAATTCTCAGGATAAGCCCCCAGTACATTTAAATTGTTAGGGAAAAAAACCAACAAAAATAATAATAAAAAAAAATAAATTTAGATGGGTAAAAGTTAATCATTGGAAGCTAAGCATTTGTGCACTTCTATTCTTTCTTACAGCAGTCAGAGGCAACAGGAACCTACACTAAGGAATGAGCAGTCCAGCTTTGAGAGACAGTTTTCTTAGCAGGGTAGCAAAGCACTTCCCTGTCACAGGGGAGGAGACAGGCACATTGGCTAAATGGGTCTGACAGACTTTGCAAGCATATTCTTCAGTTACAGGCTATTTAACACTTTTATTTTAATGTCTCTGCCTATTATTTAGCCAGCCAAGCCACAGTGCTCCTGCTCAACGGGCCATCCAGAGCTACTTTTCTCTGTGTGTTACTCAGGAAGCAGCTCCTTCAGGAAAAGCAGGGGGTGTAGGACGTGCCAGTGCTGCAGCAGGACACGTGTCCTCCCAAGCCAGTACTGAACCAGGGCCTTGGGTGTGCAGGGAGCTCGTTCACATGGTGATGGTGAATTCAAGATGAGATGCAGAACAGAGGCTGGGATCAGCTCACTCGATTTTAACAACTTCTGCATCCAGCCCAAACTGTCACTTGCCTTCTCAAGTTACCAAGGCAGTTCAGTGAAAGCATTGCTACCTTTTTAACAAATCCTTCAGAACACTGTAAGCAGAGAGGGTACCACTTAGAGGAGTTACTCAGGGGACAGTTATGATGGCTGAATTAAGAGGTCTGTCCTGTTTTCTGTCGTGCCTTCTCTCAGCAGTGTGGCTTAGATGACTGACCACCTGAAAAACGTGTCACATCACTGTGGGCTTGTGGACCATTGAGCAGGGCTGGGAAGGTCATCGGACCATCAGGTTAATTGTAAGAGTTCAGAAATACAGACAGGCTAGATCCAGCATGTGAATCCAGATGTGAACATCTGGCACGGAGAGGGTGCACTGGAACTGGTTAGAAATCTAAAGATCAAGCCTCAAACCACGTTCAGCCCAGGCACTGAACACGTCAGGCCAACCCCGTGGTGATTCCTGTGCCCTGCTCACGTGCCCGCATTGAACGAACCGTTCCCGCACTTCCAATTTTGGCGGCGCGTTCTGGTGTTGCCCTGATTCGGTGACCAGAAATGCCTACTGGGTTTGCAATCCCTGCTTTCTTTCTCTGATCAGTCAGGACTGCTGGAAGTGAGAAATGAATGCAGATCTGCATAGCTACACCAAGCTTGTGGCTGCTGATCGACCATGCACACACATACAAACTCGGCAGCGCTGAACTTGCCATTACCTACTTCACCACCGGTGTAGAAGTCAGAGTTTGTCGGGTGAACGACAGCATCACTGTCGATCGTGGCAATGTCAGCCTGTACAACTTGCAACTACAACAGGTAAACAGATGGATATCAACCACGTTGGACAGAGACCCAGCACAGGCTCTACATTTACACATGTACCAACGTCCATATTTTCCTACCTTCACATCTCCAAACCTTGCGCCAAAATGCTGAGTTGTGTGTGCAGGTGTGTGTAGAGAAAGGGGTGTAGGGAACAGGAGGAGGAATATTGAGTATGACATGATCAAATAAATGTTAAAATGACAAAGTCAGAGCAATCACATGAGATCATTTTCCAAAGTTTTAAAATCAGCTAATGCCCCACTGCACTTTGCAGAAACCTAGAACAACCAGTTCCCCACAGAGCATGACATTAAAATATGGAATCTGTTTAAAAAAAGAAATTCAGGATCATCAAGCCAAACAAAATAATTAGTTTCTCCATTTTGTCAGCATCAATAAGCTGACAGGTACTAATCTTCACATTCTAAAAATGCCAGTCTCCTTCACACAGAGGAAACCTTGTATTTGCAGCAAGGGTTGTACTGAATTTGCTTTAAAAAATACAAGGGATTGTTGTTATAGTTTAAAGGTAAGGCACACTTTCTAATTATGTGTTGGAATGGCTGAGACACTTGTAAAGATATACATATTTCTGAGAAAGGCTGGTTTAAAAATTAGCCTTCTTAAATCTTTTTTCTTGTCAAAATTACTTTTGTACATTCCCACAGGAAATGCAGCAGTAGTAGAATTACGGGTTGTATTCCATTAAGGAAGTTTAAAAAAAAAGACAACAGCATAATCAAATAAGAATATTCAATATTCAAATGAGAAGGGAATGCAGTACATAATGCTTGAAAGGTAACTTTTCTTTTGCTGAAGGAGGAATTTTTTGATTTCTTTTCAATCTGGAACAAGACAGAAGCTTTAAAAGCAATTTACCATCTACGGTAGTTCACTGCTGGTATAATATCAGTATTTGTTTTCAGCTGAATCTGAGTGACAGGGAGTAACTGAAGCATAATGGAAACACGATTTGATGAAATTAAACATGAAATTGAGGTAGGAAAGACTTGGGAACAGTTAATTGCTTAATAATTCCTTTTAAAAATTTAAAGCCTACTCTAAGTATGAGAAAAAAACCCTGAGATTGCAGGTAGAATGGAGAAACTGCTTATTTTGAAAACAACCTGACAAAAAAGTATTTTAGTCCTCAAAGTATCCAAATAAGAAACCCCCCAAAATAGCTAACAGTCACATATGATCATTATGGAAAAGAATTTAAATTTTTGGTTTGAACTGAAATCAGCTTGAAGACAAGCAACAGCTGCGAGCGTTCGGATTCGGTGAAAGAGTATTTGGAACATATTTCTTCAACAAAGCAAGATTTGAATTTCTGCTCTTTCTAAAGGTTTTGAAGGCCTAGAGGGTAAATTCTGGGTTCCATAATTTCCATGTGACCGTTAGTTGTGTCAACCCATGCCCCATTTACCTAGGTCATCTTTAAGGTCAATGTCAGCATTGGTAGGATTGATAATGGCCTCCACCTCGAAGCCGGCTAAATTACTGATTTCACTGTGAATAAGGTTCAGCTGAAAAGAAAAGCATGAGGTGGGAAATAACAGGACAGCTGGGAAATCACAGAGAAGCTGCAGAAAAGTGAGCTTTGCAACACAGATGGAGATAGCATCACTGCAAACAAATATGCAAAATAAAAGGCAGGTCGTAAAGGAGGGTTATTGTCCCCAAAAAACTCAAACGCAAGACTCAAACGCTGTTCACACAGGGAGGACAGGAATGTACCTACTAACGAGCTCTGTTTTGGTTCTATGCTGATCACTGTTTGAGATTGTTGTTATTATTATTATCTACTACCTAAAAGGGGTTTACAAGAAGGCTGGAAAGGCACTTTCCATGAGGGCATGGAGTGCCTGGACAAGGGGGAATGGCCTCAAGCTGAAGGAGGGAAGGTTAAGGTTTGATATTGGGAAGTAATTCTTCCCTGGGAGGGTGGGGAGGCCCTGGCACAGGCTGCCCAGAGAAGCTGTGGCTGCCCCTGGATCCCTGGAAGTGTCCAAGGCCAGATTGGACGGGGCTTGGAGCAACCTGGGCTGGTGGAAGGTGTCCCTGCCCATGGCAGGGGAGGGTTGGAATGAGATGTTCTTTAAGGTTCCTTCCAACCCAACTCCGTGATTCTAATTTTGGCATTAAAAGAAGGCTTTTGTTTCTCCTCCAAGTAGAGATGAAGGACACCCTAAGCATTCCTTAAGCATTAATTACAGGAACGTGCTGAGACCATTCAGACTGAACTGGGATCAAAGCTGCTGCTCCTCCTTCCTTAAGCCAGCACACACAGCCTATCTCTGAGGAAGCACACACTTGTCTCCAGAGATTCCTCCATCCCAACAAGGGGATGGGATTCTTTTTCTTTCCTTATCAGTGGTCAGCATGTTCTGTATTGCAGCATTTCAGTTCTCATTACGTTCTGCAGCCTTTGTTGAGTGCCTAGTGAGGTACCATAAGCAGGCACATAATATTATGTGCTTATTGCTTCTAGGTTTTATTTTATTTGCTTTTGTCCCTTAGGAAAACAGAGATTTTTAACTCCACCCATTAATGCCCATTAACTCCTCTCACTGCACCCCTGGATTTCTATTTCTTTCTTTTTACAAAATCAGGAGGATTTCTCACGGGCACACAGTAAACTGAGGGAGGTGGCACAGAGATCTAGAGATTAATTCACATCTGCACTACATGTTCTCAAAAGAATAGAAAGAATTCATGGAATTAATATGAGGAAGTGCAGATTTCAACTTCTGGTAATATATTTTGAGCAAGACTTACAAACTATTCTATGAAATAAGAAGTCAATGGAAAAACTCAGACCAGCCATGGTGACAAAAGGATCCTGTCATGTCATTCCAGTAAGGATGTTCTTTTTCAGTAGTGCTCAGGGGTGAAAAGTGATAGTACAGATTGCCTACTACTGATAGTTTGGGTGTCTCACCACAGGATGTGACCCACACCACAGAAACAACTCCATAATTTGGGCAACCTTCTGGGAATGCCAAACTTGGCAAAGGTCAGAATTGCAGGGTTAGAGCAGGTTGTGGCACTGCTTCGTAGCTCCTGTTGGGAAGTCTGATTTCACATGCACTAAGTTGACTATTTCAAACTTAAAATACTTTAAAAGTTTTAAAAATTTCCAGACTCTTTCATCTGGGGAAACATATTAATTACAGCATGGTCTATGCTTGTCTCTACAGGTATTTAAAATGATTGTTTCAGGGGCTGATTAGGTGATACAGAAAGCAACTATGGAAGAGAAAGTTCTCATTTGTTTATGCAAGTCTTGAAACCAGCTGCAGTTAAGCCAGGCTTTCCTTCTAATCCAAAGCCCTCAACCTCTGAAGCACAACAGGCATGGCACTTTATCTCATCAATAACTCAATTTTTTCTCTTGGTTTGTAATCCATGTTCTGTAAACTTAACTCTTCAAACAATCTCTTTGTGTATGTTAATTTATTAACAGGGAATATGAGCCAATCCATGAAACCCATACAAGTGAATGGGTGATTTAAAGAGGCCACCATCCACGTATTTAGGTTTTATGAAAAAAATATTTCCATTTCATTCATGTGATTCCATGAATTGACCTTCTTTCTCTTTTTAAAAGCCTGCAATGTCATATCATTTGCATATGTTGCTTGAGTAAACTGTGTTCCCTCAAAATAGGGTGATTTTGACTAAAAATGAGTGTAATTCAGTGTTTTAAGTATGGGTCTGTTTGGGAATTTGTAATAAAATCTAAGAAAGCTTCCTTTCCAAATAGCTTGGAATCCTTTAATATTTCACACGTGGCAAGTTATTCATACTTGAGTTTGAGTCTTGAGTTTGACTACAAGCAACTGCTGTTTAAAAAAAAAAAGTCAAATCAAATCAAACCAAAAATGTTAAAGAAACTTCATGAATTTTAAAATTAAAAAACCCAAAACAACAACAAAACACATGCACACACCAAAAGACTGTTTTGTGGAGATTTTAGTCTGCTCCTAAGCATATTTTCTTCATTCTATAGATGTTCCTCTTTCATCCCTAATTCTGTGTTCTACAGGTTTTTGCCCCAGATCTATTAGCTGCAGAACATTTTGGTTTTGGACCTTAAATCTAACCCTGAGCCCACCCATACGTGGGATTTACATCATGAACAGTCGGTAATTAAAACTTTTAATTTAACAGCAACAACAAGATGCTTAAAAAGCTGCCCATGACTGATAGCATGAGTTGGCAGCTAAGTATTATTTTACTAAATTCTGCATTTACTGCTCAATGCACTGTTAGACATCCAAGTGCCAGAACACAACTCAAAAATTAATCAGAATTAAATCCTCCTATGAGTAATTGCTTAATTTCACTACCAAATAACATGAAGCATGTATTAGGCAGGAGAAGTGATCCCTTAAAGGGCCACTTTACAAATATAAATAGGCCCAACTTGCATATACATGTGCAACAAAGAATGGACAGAACTTTAGGTAACATTTCAATTAAATGTTAGTTGGATAAAATGCAGGTGGCACTCAGCACATCCGTGGGTATTTTCTGAGCCAAGCCTTGCATTTTTTATTTCAGATAAAATTACCTTAAAAGTCTTGGAAGTTGTTCTGGTATGAGTTTCATACTGAAAGCTGAAGATGCCTGTTGAGGACCACAAGCTGAGGTCTCTTGCAAAGTCCAAACCCTAATGCTTAGGCTTGAGGTCTCACAACTCTGCCTCCAATCCTCTCAGGAAAAACAAACTACTTAATGTGCACAATACCACATTTCCATTGGGATGGCACTTGTAGCATGTGCAGTCATTTACATATTAACCAGATTTTAATATTTAATTAATGTAGCACTAAGGCACTTGTACAGGTATAACTGAAGGGTTCTTGGCCATTTCCTGACCTCTAAGAATTTCTGAGTGTCAGCAGTTACCTAAAGATTTAATGCAATAACAGGAATTTTAAAAACTGAACAATACCCAGGTTTGCAACATTCTCATTTGTTTTCTTAGCTAATTAAATCTGGGGATATTAGAAGGATGAAGAGCTGCCCTTGCAAATAAATCCCTTCCATTCTGCAAACATGGAGCCAAGACTAAGATTTTTCCCATTAAACACTTAGGAATGGTGTGATACCAAACCCAAGATTATTTTCTTCCCTCTCTGCCATTTAGCAAATGATTTTCTGATCTAGCAGATAATGGTTTTGCAAACCACAAAGACATGCTGGAGAGGTGTTCAAGGATGTCACAGGAGGTTTGAAAGATCCTGCTTGATTGATCTCAGCAGCAATTCTTCCAATGCCTTCTCTAACACTCAGGACATGATCCCTTTAATTTGGAGGGTTCTCTTACAGGAGACAAACAGGTTTTCATTTTCCTTTCATTTTTCTTTTCATGTGTGTTACAACAAAAGGCTGACAGCTGGTCCCTCTCACGTGCAGGGCTAAGCGACAACCACCCAGTGCAGGGATGGACATGTCACACCAGGGAATGCTCTCCAAGGGAATGGGAAAGCCAGGAAGCCCATTTCCCAGTACAAGGTACTCCCTGGGAAGCTCTAAAACAGACACTGGCTTTGCTTAGCACAGCTTAAAGCACTGCTGGAGTTCAGGATTCTCTTCCTGAGCCCAGCAGCAAAGCCTCACTGATTTGCTGGGTCAGTTTGCTGGGACACACCACCAGGTCTTATCCCAGGTTCCCTCTGGTAACTAAAAGGAGCTCAAAATCAGCTCCAGAAGTCTGATGTTGCTTTCTTGAAACACTAACGTGGACTATAAATTTTAGGTTCTAAATTAGTCATTGAAATGTTTTTAAAGAACCACCCCCCTACTAGGAGTAAAATAAAAGACCCCTACCAACCCAGCAATTTAGCTCCAGTTGTAAAACTAAATGTGGAAAATCAGAAGTCTTGCAAAAAAAATGTTACTCTCATGCATGTTAAACTTGGCAAACAAACTGTGGCAGGGTAAATGGAGAACAACCTCAGTATGAAATAAAAATGAGTCAGAGGAGTTACATTCCACAATGGACAATGGCTCGTCTTTTATGGCTTACAACACAATGATCTGATTACTGAATGACAGAAGAAAGATGCAGCTTTACTTAACAAAAAATTTTGTATCATGAACTAAAGGTAGGTTTCAGGATAAAAAACCAAATTGATTTAATGAATTGTCTCTTTAAATGGATCCTCTCTTTAAGCAGGTATGTATTTGTATTAAACCATCCCACGTCCCAAAGCATATTCACAGGGAAAAAAAGGATTGTTGACTTCTAGCTTTTCAAAAAAGCATCATTCATTATTACACAGTCTGTAAACCACAAAACAGAACATAACATAAAACCACTATGATGAACAAATGCCTAAAATAGGTTTTGATAAAAACCTGTAAATCATTTACATCAGCAATGAAGTGGGCTGCCCACTGGAAAAAATACATATTATTCTTATAATAATCTCCTCTTTGGCAGATGCTGAGCTGTAACAATTATGCTGTTTATCAATAAGGTGAGATAGATCACAAGCACACAGGCTTTCCTTCTAATTAAGTATTTAATTATGTAGCCACATGAAAGAATTTTTTATGTATTTTTAAAATGTTCTAGAAGTTTGGTGTTTGAAATTAGAAAAGCTAATATCATACACTTCCTCAAGTGCTCAGTGGGGAAATGTCCATTGTACCTGGATGTTTTATGGAAAAGGGGAGTGGCAGGAGGGGGGGGTATTCCCTAAGCAGCATGAAAAAATAGGTATTCATTTGTAAAAATGCAGGATCATACCTTCTGGCCAAGAAACAGGCTTTTGGTGGACAGGACTGTGAAACCATCTGCAGGAGTTCCCTCTGTTGTACTGTCAGCACTGGCTGATTTGCTCACTTCTCCCTGCTTCTTCTTCCAAAAATACAGTTCATTAGTTAACTCAAGGCTCTGAGAAAACCAGTTTAATGACACAAAGATACATGACATGCCCTAAATGCTTAGCAGGCAATAAAATGCCTGTGCAAACACTGGGGTTGGATTTTATCCTCCAGTCCAACCAAAGTGACTGATAACAGTGAAGGGATCAACAGGAATAACGACCTCAGCACCTGCAGGTCCACAGGTGCCTCTTCCTGCCCATGACAGGGAACACTTGAGATGGGAGTTGTCTTAAATGCTGCAGGAAAACACATAGACAGCCCCAAAAATTAACAGCTTTCTGATGGCTTGTGTGGACAAAGATATTTTATCTGCATGTGTGGGCAGACATTCATTTTAAGGTAAAAAGTGACTTGCTGGAGAACAAATTTTCTTTCTCTGTGAAGGGAGGTGCTCCCAGATTTCACAAACTTATTTTTAGAAATGCTCCTCTGTAATGTGTCCTCAGAGGCAGAGTCAGAAGAATGCACCTACTTTCTACCTGCCTGGTAGCAGGAAATGGGCTGAAAAATTTTCTGTCTTAGTTAACATCACCACCCACTTTTATCTCCAGTAAAACTGTTGGGGGAGAAGGAGTTCCCCTCAACCACCCTTCCCTTTTTCAACAGTTCTCAGGAATGAACAAAAATGAGAATCAGGAACGTTTTGAAAAAGGCATTTCATGAAGACAGTGAACTGACTGCTGTGGTCATAAACTCAACTGGTGCCAAAAATAATCTCATATTTTCAATAAAATTACTACTTAGGGTTTCATATAAATATTTGGTGCCTCAGCAATATCTATGTTGAAGCTAAAAAGCACACCTGAAGTATTAAGCAAGCCACTGTCTCCCTATTATCCCTTTGCAAAGTTTAGTTTGTAGTTATATAAACTAAATCCGAGGGTGAACAACTAAAATGACTTTGATGCAAGGGTATATTGGTGCTTTTAGAAGCTGTAACCATGCTTTACTTTACACAAATATTTTGAAAATTAGAATTTCATGGGTCCTATTTCAATTCCCCAAGAGTTTGCTGTTAGCCAAATACCAGTATAGTAAGCAGACAATACAGTTTATTGTGTGGAAGAAAAACAGAACCCCACAACAGACTTCCTGCTTTTGTAATCAAGCAGGGGGAAAAAAATTCCAGATTTAGGGAAATTATTAGTGCATGGTTATTGGAAGCACTGCACTTGAAATGTCAACTACTAGGTGTTCTGGGGGAGAAAACAATTCAACAGCTCGAAACCCCCCCCCAAAAAAAATCAGCAGAGTGACCAAGTAAACAGTAACAGAGACATACACAATGAATAAAGAAGCTTTGTTTGACCCAGAGGCAATTTTGACATTCCTTGTCCACTTCATGAGGAATTCCTGTCCTTTTCTTCCTACTTTCATAACTTATTGCTTGACAGTAGTTGTTTTGCAAAAGAAAAAGCCATCCTTGGCTACACATGTGCAAAGATTCCCTACTCCTACAAACTGAAACCTGTCAGGTGTGACCAGCACACCCCCAGACACTTAACTCTTCTATCTCCTGGTGCCTCCAGCCTGTGCCCACCTAAGAATGTTCCTTACAGAGTATTTATGGCTCACCCCCCTGTCCTGCAGGACCTCTGAGGTTTTCAGACTCCCCCTTCCTTTGCTTGTTGTGACTGAAATCACTGTTGTTAACGACACATGGCACAGAAAGCTGCCCCTGAGTGGAGCTCCCTGCAGCTCCTGTTTGCAAGCTCGTTGGGTTTAAAATAAACACATTACTCTACCTTGGATTTCCTCGCTCCTTTCTTGCCGCCTGTTTTCTTTGATACAGTTTTTTTCTGTGAGGGAGACTTTGCCTTCTTTGCTGGAGGTGGAGTGATGATGGCTTCCAGTTTTCCTTTTGATCCTCTCTTCTTTGCCAACAGCTCTGGGTGAATATTGGGTAACACTCCACCACTGGCTATGGTGACCCCTTTCAATAGCTAACAAAAAATAAAGAAAGTTGTAGAAGACAAATTCCAGCGTTTACTCACCAATAAATAGAAAAAATGGCAATTTACTGCAAGTTTTGTACATTGCCCTGAGTTTCTCAACACATTTACCCTTGAAGAAGAGAGACATGAAATGTATGAAATGAAGCTGACCACGTAGGAGATTTTAACCAGAAAAGGAATGTGTGTTCTTCTTGCAACATATGCTTGGCACTGTCAGCATCTCCAGGGCTCACACAAGATCTGTTCCTCTGAAGCTGTGCCATGAAGGCTGTTACCCAACCAGGAGAAAACAGGATAGTCCCAGCCACACACATGAGGGCCCTGCAGGGCAGCCTGAGAGAGAGAAATGGGGCCCCAAAGTCCAGGGGTGACACTGCAATGGGTGCCACAACCCAGTGTATGTCCCCAAGTGCTGAATTCTCTTGAAAGTGCATTTTTAAAACAGATTTTTCTTTCTTAGAAAAAGAAACTTCAGAATGGAGGGTAACACTTCTACAAGTCTCTATATCTAGAAGTCTTTCTTCAAAGAAATAGGCAGTTGAAGATCAATATTCAAAAGTGTGTGGTTCATTCAAGCCTTTAAAAACAGAGGTGAAATATACAATGTTCTGCATTTAAAAACACTTTAACCCATTTTTATACATCTAACTGGCACTAATTCACTATTCAGGAGGATACAAAAGGTGACATCAAAGTCCCCCAGGTACTCCCACCTTCTGATTTGTGTTTACTGTTCCCCAATCTTAACTCAGGGAGGCTCCAAGCTTACAAAGGGATGATGAATGGACAGTATTCCCAAATTTCACACAAAGTCAGAAGAAGGGTGGTTTGGGGATGTTGGTTTTTTTTCCTGCTCCATCATAAGTTTGGCAAAAGTCTCTTTTCAGATGTGTTTTTACAGCACCTCACACAAAGGTACAGTTAACCCAGCCACTGCCCCTGCTGATGCCACAGCACCGTAATAATAATACCCCAATTTTCTGTGGTATCTTGAAGTCTGCAAAGGACACAGATATGCAAGAGTTCAGAGCTCTTCTGTGGTCACAATAACAGACTTCAGCGGGAACAGGTAGGGGAAAACAAAAACAAACAAAAAGCATCTGCAAGATTTTCTCTGTGTCCCTGTAGAGTTTAAGACAACGTCCCACCCCAACAGAAGAGGCTGTAAGGGTGTGAGCAAAGGTCAGGTTACATCTCCATTGCATTCTCCCACATTTTAAGGGTGCTGAAACACAGAATTAGTGTAGTAGTTACACAGGCAGCACGTCAGGGAGTGATGGAGCTGCTTCCTGCTGTGCTGCTCAGTAAGCAGAGGTCTTGAGTTACAATTCAGCTGGATGGAAAGACAATTTAAAAAGCCCTAAAGGAAATCTTGGCCCTCACAGGGCAGGTTTTTCTTACCTGATTTAATTCTTCATCATTTGCTACAGCCAACAGGATGTGTCTAGGAGTGACTCGACCCTTCTTGTTGTCCCTTGCTGCATTTCCAGCCAATTCCAGAATTTCCGCTGGGGGAAAAGTAAACCCCTTTTAATTACAATGTGATCATTAAGAAAAATCAATGTGTTATTTAGCAAAAAGATATGGGAATTGCATCATGTTCCTCCTAAGTACTGTAGATACCCTCAACAGACATCTAACTCTAAAATTACCATCTTCTTTCTACATGTCTAATCACTGAAGCACAAATGCACCCTTGAAGTCCTGTGCTTTAAACCACAATTCTTTTTTTTTGTTCTTTTGAAGCAGTTCCTCCAGATTCTTCACCTTTCAGTGTTCTTCTCAAGGCTACTGTCTGCTCATCTCTTAGGATCCCTCTCCTATCAGGTGACAGTACTAGATGTACAAATTCCATAGATTTTTTTTTTTCTCAAATCAGTCAAATGTGAGTCTGGCTTGAATCACTACTAGTTTTTTATTACTGGAAAAGATGTTCTTCTCAATGTCTCATTTTTTGTCTCATCATGGAAGCATTTAAGCACACACCAAGTTGGGACACTAAAAATACAAACTCTCCTTCTACAAACACTGAAAGATCTTTTTTCTCTGCCTGACAAGAAGTGTCTAACCCAAAAAAGTAACTGATGAATGAAGTTTATTTTTTCCTAATAAATTATCTCCTTAGAAGACATTTCCAGTCCTGACAAAATAACGTTTAACAGCAATGTATGGGATGGCTTTTACTGGAATTAGGAATGATTACCTTGCTCCCCTGCAAGGATCTATGATGTGAAAGGCTGGAGTGTTATCTGCAAACTTATCTGTCTTCAGCTCAACAAGCCCTAGGCAAGGATGTAATTAATTACAACAGAGTCTGGGGAACAATTAAAAAATGACATAACATGTTTATCTGACTTTGCAATTATGTGCTGTTGCTGTCACCTTCCATCTCCCTCTCTACAATCTGTGATTCACCATTACTTTCTGTATAATTCCTGTTGCAAACCCGGTAATGTTTGGAGAAAAAAAAAGAAAATGAAAATGTCTTTTTTTACATCTATTACACACCAATATTAAAATGGAACATCACAATAAGGTATGAGATGCATTTCACATTTAATAACTGACTATAGCATGAGAGCTCTTCCATAATAGGGAGGCAAACAGAACTGAATTAAGACATTAATCTGGAAATGAAAAAGACTAAAATCAAAGTCCATATGACCACATAAGACACAACACTACATCTTAAATAATACTGTACAGCACAGACTATGGCTTCTCATTAGACTGAATTTAACATGATTCTCCAATTATTCTTCATCCTGATTCCCATAACAAGTAAATTATGATGCTTACTGGAAAGCTTACAGCTGCTCCGGGATGTTCTACAGTTAAACTTCAGTGAGGATTTTGGTAGGTTTTCACTATTTTTGTGTTCTTCAAAGCACTCAATTAACTTTATTACAGGGTGAGACAGAATATTAAGTCTAAGGCCGCAAAACCAACTCAACATTTCACGCTGACAACAATTGCTTTAATTTATTTTTAAAGCAGGATTAGCAGGGTAAGGTCAACCTGCCTATGCTTTCCACACCTCCAAAGAAGGGAATTAAACTGGCATAATCCTTTTCATATACTTCCCCAAAAGGCCCAGCTCAGACACATGAGGTTTAGCTGCCTGTCACGACAAAGACCTGGCTCCCATCCCTGTGGACACCCCAGACATCCCCACAGAGCTCAGCGAGGCTGAGGAACACCAGCATCCCCACCTCTGAAGAGCAGGAATGGAATTGTTTGTGCTCAGACATTAGTCCCAGCTGAAAAGCCAGGCTTTGCTGCAAACAGCAGGCTGTGTTTTTTCCTTTGCCTCTGCTCCCCCAGTTTACTGCAGCAGGCCCTGGAACAGTCAGGCCGTGTTATTCCCTGTGACTGAGCGGCACAACTATGCAGACAGGTCATTTTGGAACTAAAGGCTCTAAGAAAAGTGTTGTGCCTGTAAAGCACAGAGGAATGTTTTATTTGTTCCTCATAAAACTCAAATGTCTGCCTTGTACAGTGGAGAACTGTTCTGGTAAGTGCTAAGCCCTCTTCCTTGGACAGGAAACTCATTTTGAAATTACAGTTTTCTAATGGTCCTTTAGGGAAGTTGAGGTGCCCCACTTCCTCCTCAGGAACAGAACGCTTTGCACTGGCCTTGAGGACCACAAAAGAGGAGCTTGGGGAGGGGGAGAGACGAGGAGGAGGCCATGGAGGGTGGAATTTCTCTTCTGGCCTTCTCAGCTCTCCAATAATAACTGAGCATTGCTGGTGCACACAGAGAGACCCACAGCACGGAAGAGCCAAACTCAGCCCTGCACACAAGGCTGGTCAGAGGGGCACTCTCCTGATTAAAAACAGAAGATCAGGAGGAATTTGAGCTGAAGCCAATACAGGCAACAGTTTTTTGATTTAGCACTGACCAAACCTAATCCAAACCCAACAGATCAGAGCACTCACAAATGCTGGAAATGAAGACTTTGTGGCTGTGGATGGCATTTGGAGTACTTGCCTTGAGCTTGCTTGCAGCCAGCTTCACTTTCACATCTGTTTTATGCTACTTTAATTCTAAAGACTTAAATGGTGTTTCACCCATGTTTTAAACTGATTTTAAATGAGATGAAAATCTAGCACTCTCTATAAGGGAGCTGACTCGAATTTCCAGAAGAATCACTCTGGCTTTAGCTGGAAAGAGTAGTAGGTGGGAAAAGGTATTTAAAATTGAGAGCAGCTCTGAATTCTTAGGTCAGACCCACCTTTGGAAGCAGGAGGCTCAAGGGTTCGAGTCACTGAAGAGTTCTGTCTCATTAAAGGTAACCTTCCCACAGTGGGGAAAAAACAGACATCGAAAAATCAACTCCTGCACCTGAGCAGGGCCAAGAGAGAAGACTCTGCTTCAAAATGTTGAGGCAAAAGAAAGTGTTAAGAGCTTCCATGACATCAGGTTTCACTCAGCTTGTATTTATCCAGCCAGAAGACCAAAACATTTTACAAAAATGAGGCCTCACAGAAAGGATGGAAGTTGCATAATGTCTATTCCATTCGTTTCTTATATTTACTGAAGGCATTTCCCCCCAGGAGAATAATTACATCACCACCACTCAGGCAATAGAAAATGAAAAGCTCTATTTTTTAAAACATGAAGAAAATATACAAGTTTTTCATTATTCTATGCTTTTGAAGGTATATTTTTGCAACTACTACATACTGAAATCTTAGCTTAATGTGAAGAGATACTCTTACTTGCACAAATGACTTTTTCTGTGCTTTTGGATACTTTCAAACAAAAATGTATTGCTTTAAGAGCAGATATAAAACAATCCAGTGAAAAAGCTGTGAGAAATATATAACTAGGAAAAAAACCCCAATTAAGTAGGAATGCCATGTCAGCATGTGATATATTCACGTATGGACAGCTGTTAAGCAGCAAAAAAAAGGGATGGAAGCCTCAGAAATCTGTAATGAACATATCAATTCAATTTAAAAAGTATAGTTATGATTAATATTTTTCTTCTTTTCAGTCATTATTAAAGAAGGTTGTCATGAATACTTTTCTTCTTTTCAGTCATTATTAAAGTAGAAGGTTATGATTAATATTTTTCTTCTTTTCAGTCATTATTAAAGTAGAAGGTTAAAGTGGGAAGTGAAAGCCTTAAAAGTTAAGACATTTCCTCTTAAATTTTAACTCAAAGGTAGTTTTCAATTGAAAAACTCCTTTGTAACATTTAGAACCAGGATATGGGTAGTGAAAACTCGTTCAAGCCTGTTCTCAGCACTTGAACCAAAACTGCTTTTCTTCAGCTGAGGTTTTTAAAAAGTTCAGTTAAATATTTTTAAAGGAGAAAAGAAAACCGGTTGCACATCTTTGCATTTCAACCTGAGATAAGACCACAGGAAAAGCTGTTCTCAAGGCATTTCCTCCTCAAACACAACCAAGAAGTGTCAGAAGTGTCCACAGAAACCTCATCCTGAAGCAAGTTTTCAGGGTGAGTTCCTCACCCTTTCCTTTCAGAGACTCTGGTCACGTCCTGGACATCTCCTGAGTTCTCAATTCCCTACTGGCATTTCCCTACTTCCCAGGGGGGCTCCTCTCTGCCTTCAACACCTATTTCACAACACTTGCAAATTTTGGAACCAACACCACAAGGTTAAAATGAAATGAGTTACTGTGAAGATGGAAACAAAGCAGGCACAGCAGGAACTGCAGACCTGGCTGGAAACAAAAGCAAATACATTCTTCTCCCACTCCTGGAGAGTGCTCTAGTTCATTTATCCCCATTTCCAAACAAAATATTACTGGTCATTACTGACTAAAACTCCTTTCAGGCCTTTAGTTTATCGTGCATTCCAGGCTGTAATACTTTCTAAATGTTAATAGTCAATTTAACTGGTCTGAGTTCATCCCCAAAATGTTGGTTTTCTCTCTTTTTTTGGTTTACATCTCAAGCTAAACCACTGCTGTTGCATCAAATCCCCTTGTCCACCTTCTCTTCAGGGAGATGAAATCATAGCTTTGAAAATTAAACTCTTAACAACTAACAGGTGATGTGTTGACAAAAGGCCAATTCCTGAAGACTCAAATTCCAACAGGAACAAGTCAGAGGTTTTTAAAAGAATGGTGAAGCCTCTCCTCCAAAGAAAATTGGTATCCAGAAATCAAAGAGAAATGAATGTTGACACAATTCCACTGAAAAAAAATATGTTTGCCACAAAGCCAACTACATGACAAGGAGTCTGCTTATTGTACTTTAAATTAATCATCTTCCCATCAGCATTTTATTGACCTGAGAATCATTTTACGTGATTCCAGAAGGTTTTAACCCAATCAACCCCAATCAACTAAGAGTGGTAAGAGTTTCCTGCATTCTTCTCTCCGTGTATTCCACCCAGTCCCCCTGGAATCTGCAGTTGCAAGAGGGAAGGTAGAGTCATTTAACAACACTTTCCCTCTTATGCATCCCAATAAAACAGTTCTCAGCCTTGGTTCAAAGTCATGGAAACCTGATGCAGTGAAAATCAATTCAAGCAATTTTACTGCTTTGAACAAGCCTGGATGAAACCTCAACTCCCAGCAGGGCAATCATTCTCTTAGGATGTGATAAAAACCCCAAACCTTTCAGTCTTGAGTGTCTGAGCTGTATCAAAACTAGGCCCCTTAAAGGAGAAACTGTTAACTTTGCCAAGTTATTCTAAGTTTTGCATTTCTGTGAGGCAGATGACAGACTGATGTTTACATAAAACACAAGTTCAGGCCACAAAAGCCACTTTTCAGCTCTCTATTACACTTTATTACTATCTTTTTTTTTTTCTTTTTTAGTATGAGATCTAATGTTATTTAACTTCCTATTTTTATTTTTTTTTTTAGTTTCTGGGTTTACTATCGATCTGTAAATGGTATGAGAGTTCAGTTTTCAGGGAAACCTGAATTTCAACTCAAATGTTATTTATTACAGCACTCACACCCTGAGTACTAATTTACAGAGATAGCCTAGTTCTTCTCCACTGACTTCAAGAATCCTGATCTAATTCAAATCAACCTTTATTCTTTTCCAGTGGAGCCTCCTCTACCTGGCAGGACACCTTTGCTGTTACTCATAACAGCTTACAAACGTTTTACAAATGCTCAAACGTGATTAATGTAACTGCTGCCAGACATTACTTGATCAAGTGGAGCATGTGGCACTTGGGGACATTGGTTTCCCATTTTAGAAATGCATCTTTTTGTTTAGTTCCCCAATGGATTTTATTTCCATGGATGTGTCTAATTGTTTTCTGGCCCCATTCAGAATGGTTCAGTATCCATTTTTAACATCCATAACATCCTGAGAACACAAGGCTCGCTACACCACAGTCATTTTTGCACTTTGGAAGAAAAGCACCTCCTGTTTGTTTTAGAAATCTTGCATTTCACTGTATATCCCCTAAATTTATTTTTCCCCGATGAAGTTTTATATTGAGGATGGAGCATTTCATCTGACTGCACCGAAGAATCCACATGGAATTTCATTTCCAAACGTAGCTTGGGGATAAATGTACTGTGGAAAAAAAGACTGAAGACCAAAGACAGAACATTATCTGAACTCAGGCATTCTAAATAATCCTCCCTCATGGAAAAAAAAAAAAGGGGGGGGGGGAAATTATGCTCACAATATTGATGTAACAACTTCTAAAAGTTGAGAACGTCTGAGCTAAACACACTGTGCTGCTCTAGAGAGTCAGGATGTCTTCCTGCTTTCCAGCCATTTGTGCTGGCATTCCAAGAATAAAGGGCCAAAGAAGAAAAGACTTAAGCTTTAATAGATTCTTTTCTTCTTCTCAACAAGGAATTCAAGATAAGGCAAAGATAAGGGTAGAAAAAAACGTGTAGCAAAATCAGCCATATTTGTTTTACACTTCATTTACACTCCACTCTTCAAAACAAACGCTGACATCAACAGTAAATTGAGCAGCAATAGACAGTAGAAGTCATTACTCTCTTGCAACTTAGCCCAATAAACAGATGAAATGACTTACCAGAATAAAAAGTATTTAATTCTAGAATAAAAAATATTTCATTCTAGACCTAAGTGCATTAAAATATACCTAAAATGTAACATTTTCAAGGGACGAAATAATTTGCTGACCGTGACGTAAAAAATACCTCGTGAGACCCTAATTGAGAACACAGCAGGACCCTGCTGGGGTCAGTAATTTTGGAGAGGGGTAGCTTTTGCAACTTGGGGATCCACTGAAGTTTATGGCACTACATGATAAGAGGCACATTTTTAAGTGCTTACAGGGTTGGAGCCAAGGAAGGGTTTATCAGTGAAAGAAAACTCTTCATTTCTATACATTTGAAACGCACTGATTCGTGCATTTGTAACCAGAATGTTGGTAAAAATGTAAGGTTTTATATCTAAAGAGATAGTTCTTACAAGTAGAGCAATTTTAAATTGTGACAGTCTCACTTCACTTAAGAGCATGACACAAATCTTACGTAAAAGAAATGTTACAAAGGAGCTTTGCTACGCTGATATATTCAAAATATTCTGCTTGTGAGGGTACTGCCATAAACAACTCTGCTGTATTTTAGGTGCAGTATTAATCCATATTAAACCCGCACTGGACATGAAGAGTCAGCTACATGCTTGCTCAGGTAAGGCACAGGTTCTACCTGTCCCACTCCTAATTTAATTTAAACCTCCTTGGGACACAGTTTGTGGCACAACACCATAAAGGGATTAGTGTTTCCAAAGTTGCCAGTTTAAATAGAAAAGATGCATCTTGGTAGTGAGTACACATTTCAACAGTATCAAAAAGATATTGTCAATTAATTATCTTCTTAAATTTCATTACTCCCTAAGGACTGTTATTTAGAGCAGTCTCAGAATGCCTGGAAGTCAAGTTTAACCTAAAGCTTTTTTCCTGTGGACCCCTGAGCTCGCTCTGCTCCCAGGCAGGAGTTCAGCAGTACCTCTGACAAAGAGGGCAGATCATTGCCTTCCCCTGTGACCCTGTAAAGATTTTGGGCAGTGAGCAGGACACCAGAGGGGAACAGCAACAAAAAAACCCCACCTCACAGCCGAGGAAAAAAAACTAATGGAGAAAACAGACATTTAACATTTTCTCCTTCCTTCACTTTGTACATAACAAATATAAATCAGGGTCTGATTTCTTCTGTATTCCTGTGCTCCTGCTGTTTTATAAACTTCTCCTTCTCCTCATTTGCTATGACATTTTGGCAAATGAAAATTATTTACAGTGTAGAACAGATGATGGGGGACAGGGGGAGCAGAAATCACTTGCAGGCCTGGTTTCTGCTGCCTTTAAATATGCTCAAGAGACTTCTATTTTTCAAGGGCAAAGGAGTATCTTTTTCAGCTCATAAGAAAGTTTGGACTGTACTGTAATTTGGACAAGCTCTACATCTGAAAGGACCAGACCTGATTAGATGTGTGGCTGGATCAGTTCTGACAAATACAAACCACCCAAGCTCACGTGAGTGGCTGCAGTGCCCCAGATGAAGTCTGTGGCCATTCCCTTGCCTGACCTAGAGTCCTTTTTTGACATAAATTGATACTGATTCACTACTTTGCAGAGAAATTAAGGAGTGGATTGCAGTTTTCTGAAGTCCACATTAAGGAAGATAAACAGGCAAGGAACCATTGTAAACCAAGTGATGCAATAAGGAAAGGAGACAAAAGGAACTACCAACCCTGAACCTGCCAACATAAAACTGTTGATAACGCTGATAATGCCTAAAATTAGTTCTGCAGCATAAGAAGTTAATCAAATAACCTGATTATTCCCTACAAGACAAGGCAGCACTGCATGAACTGCTGCTGCAAAGAAGAAAAAGAAATAAGAACCATGTATTATAGTTCTTCAGCATCCACATTATTCCTGCAGAGTAAAGAAAGGAACTGTATCCACTTGCTTTGATATCAGTAAGACTCAAAGGTACTTTCTGCACAGTTCCCTACAAAACACACACTTTCACCCTATTAGAGTGGACATAACACGTTATTTCCTTAGAGAAAACACAGGCAACTCTAATAAAGTTGGCTTAAGAAACCCAACTGCCAACACTGGGTGTGCTGATGAGACAATTATTTTGTAATATTATTTCTAGGTAACCTCTGGTGAAGAAGCAAGAGAAGGAGAATACTCACTGGGCAACCTGTTTCTGTGTCAAGTATATTGAAATCTAAGGACACAAGAAATGGCAGAATATGCACCTTTACTTTCTGATGAGTAGTGTACATACATGATAAAACTAAATTCCTTTCCAAGTACAAAGTGGATAAAGTCATAACTCCAGATGAATCCAGAACAGAACTCCAAGCCTAAACAGCTGGAAGCATTTCAAAAGTTCAAATCTCAAACTGAACAAAAAATCCCAGATCTGAGCACATTATGGGCTAATTTCAGATTTACATCAAAGTTAAACTTTAGCAAAGGCCAGCAGAATTTATCAGCTCACCTTCAAAAGGATTAAAGTTGGGGCCAATACTCTGCACCTTGATGAACAAGGTTTCAAACCTTAATGGGTTCCTCTCTATTAGGTCATGTCTCTGTCATTTCCCCTCCTATTTTTTTCTGAAGTTTCACTTTCCTACAACTGCTTTTGATATTTTACATTTCTCCTCTCCTTCCTGGATGCCAAGATTGCTTTTTTCATTTAGCCAATTTATTAGCAGGCCACTTCACATGGGCTCCTTCCTATTATGTCACGATCCTGCTTTTACTTTGAAATGGTTCAAATGCTTTGATTTAGTCTCAGACCATGTGCTGACATGACCATCTTCAAAAAAAAAACAACTCTCCTGGAGAGAAGTCAGGATTTCTCTGGGTTTGTGAAGTAATAACTGCCAAGAGTTAAAAAGAACACAAACCAAAAATCTCCAAGCATCCCATTTCAAGGGAGTGTGTCTGAATGATGCTGGAAAAGATGAATGACCTCAACTTCAGAAAACGTACAGAGCACCAAAGACTAAAAAATTATACTACATAGAGTGGGAAAAACTTACAGAAAGAGAAGGGCAAAAAAGTTCCACCAGACTGAAACAGTCAGAGGACTGCAAGAAAGCTGGAGAGGGACCTTTTACAAGGACCAGTAGTGATGGGACAAGGGGGAATGGCTTCAAATTGAAACAGGATACATTTAGACTGGATATTAGGAAGAAATCCTTCCCTGGGAGGGTGGGGAGGCCCTGGCACAGGTTGCCCAGAGAAGTTGTGGCTGCCCCATCCCTGGAAGTGTCCAAGGCCAGGTTGGACAGGGCTTGGAGCAACCTGGGAGAGTGGAAGGTGTCCCTGCCCATGGCAGGGGTTTGGAACGAGATGAGCTTTAAGGTCCCCTCCAACCCAAACCATTCTATGATAAAACTATTATTAACTCTGGAAAGAAAAGTGTATCTGTGCTTTTGAGGTGCATCTATGTACAAGAATGAAATAAAACCCTGAGGATATTAGGATTATCTACCCAGCCTTCAGAGGAGACAAAAACCCCATAACAAAACTATTTGCAAATATTTAAAGGGAGAAAACAAGAAGGTACTTTTACCTTTAGCTCTCCTTTCCCTCTCCCATTTTTACTTTTCCTAAAGCAATGTGTGTAACTTTTCCTTGGCTTTTTTTTTTGTGGTATGAATGTCCTCAGACAGTTTCCTAGGATCCACAGCACTGAAAGAAATACCTTTATTTCCCCACCCTATTCTCAGCTGCCTAAACCATCCCTGCCTCAGTAAACATTTTAAATCAAAGAGTTAACCAGCAACATGTGCTGCTCATTAGCAGTGCCTTAAGCTCACCTGTATTGCTCTGTTCCTTTAAAAGGGCAGCATTCAAAGCACCCCTCACCCTAAGAAGTATTTTATTTGAGTTGTTATTGCTGTAAGCAGGAACCCAGCTGAAGGAAATGTTAATTTTTTTAAGGCCATCTATGAAGTTTAAAAGCATTCTTTTAAAGAAAAGGTCCAAATAAAGAAAACCGAATGGGAATAACTGAGGGGGGGGGGGGGGAAGGATATTTGATGAAAACAAGCAGTTTATTAATTATTCATTATATTACCAATCATCTTTAGGGGAAGAAAAAACTTCACAGAAAAAAGATCAGCCTCTTTCTGTTCTTCAATGTCAATATTCACTATCAAGTGTATCTAAAACAGTCCCAAGTGTCAGGTTGATACAGTTTTAAACACTGCCAGGAAAGTTAAATCACACCTTAGTAACTTTGTGTTTAAGTCAAAGAAAGAACTGTATCTCTTCCTCAGATGCTCAGCACACCCTCAGAGTTTAAAGACTCCTCTCCCTTCCAACCCTTGAACCTGCAGCAACCCCAACACTGACAGAAGCAGATGCACTGAAAAAGTGCATTTCTCTCTGCTATGAGAAATGAGAAATAAGAGCCAATTCAAGCTTTTCCTTAGTCGTGCTAATAGACTCTGTCCCCAGACAGCAATCCATCTGGCACTTGTGCTTTTTGCTACATTCCTACACCCCAGGTAAATGCTTAAAAGTCAACCTGCCCACACAAAGGTGACTGAGCTGATGGTTTGCTCTTACCTATTTTTAATTTTTATTTTAAGCAAACCATTATTGCAAAAAGCCCATATGTTGATGCTGTTACAGCTGGGGTTTTCCATCAGAGGACTGCTTTTGTAATGCTGTTTGTGGGGTAAACGTGCAGTGTCTTAGGTCTCATTTGAGAGGAGAACTGCTGTGTAAAGATCTTTACTTGTATGTCTTTGGGCAAAGCATTTTCTTCCTTTGAAGCTTCTTTCTAAATGGAGGAAAAAATACTTTGGTCCTCCAAGAAGGGACTGTGAGGATGAGATAATTGTTTAAGGTGTTCTCATTCTGATGCAAGGAGAGGAACAGAGCAAGGACTACAAATGGAAGCAAATAAGCCACGTAGATCCAGGGCTGACCAACAGTGTGCATTTATACACAAACTCAACCAACCAAACTGCAAACAGCACATGCAGTCTCAAAAGAAATCGGTAAATTGAACAAAATGTATAAACAAGGCTGTAAGCAATCTCAGCCCTGTGTAAACACTGAGAAGCTCTCTATTTCAATTTAATGTGTATGTTTAACAGACAATTAGCAGACAATTATAATCCAAACAGTCAGCAGGCACAGCAAGGATGGCAGCAATGCAGGCCCAGTCCACACACACTGGTGTCAGTGGGAACCCTGCCTGCCTGTGTGGAAGGAGAGTTTTTACAACAGGTGAAAGCAAACACAGCACTGGAATGAACAAAAACCATCAGGGCTCTGAGGCAGGGTGGGGGTACCTTGATTTTGGCTGAGATGTGTGATCAGCACAGCACACACTCAACATTTTTTTAGTCATTTATCAATCACAGGATCTTTTTCCAGGCTTTCTTCTGTGCAAATTCAGCTTGAGTTTTACCTTCCCCTCGTTCAGCAACACCTACCAGTGAGATATTCCAGTACAGCAGCCATGTACACGGGAGCACCAACACCAATCCTGTACTTTGGGTGGCCCTTCTTAATGTAACGGAGCATTCTTCCCACAGGGAATATGACTCCAGCCTTGGCCGAGCGGGAAGTCTTGGTTGACTTCTTCTTTCCACCCCTGCTGGACATCTTGTCTGTCTCAGGTCTGAAACAGCACTCTACAGATGAGGAAGAAAAACAACCAAACAAAAGATAAAAGGTTATTACTAAGGACTGATGCTATAATATCTTACACTGAATTTCAACACAAATCAGTATTTTGGGGTAGGCAATGCATTAGAGTGTCCAAAACATACAGACAAGTTGCCTTTTTAGAGTATACACAACAAGAACCTAAAATATTTTTCCCCAGAATGTTTACTTGCCATTGCAATCTTGGCATAATTTTATGTAGGAAATATGTAAGACAAACTATTTCCTACAAATCTCCTTTTCTGAAATTCCTAACAGATTAAATCCAGTACCACTAATGGAGCAAAGAGTGAAGATTACCAGATTTAAAAGAGAGCTCCTGCATTGGAGCAGAGGATGCTTTCTGCAACAAGGAGGCTGACACAACCCTCTGCTCTCCACAAAAGACCTTTGGTGGGACTTTTGATGATTTGAACAGCTGTGGTAGGACAGTTATGCTCATGAACAACTACATTCCTAACTAGGAAAAACTGTGTCCACTAAAGCTTTCCTAAAGTGTATTCACCCTCTTTAAAAACCTCATTTTTCAAGAAGTGTGAATTGACAGAACAAAAGCTTATGGATGGCAAAATACATCTACTGTACACTAAACGTTCTATTTTTAGAAAGAGCTGAAATGACCCCCTTGAGATCTGAATCTATTGAAGCCCAACAATGTCCACACCGAAGACTCTGTTGTTTCAACATGCCCTCCAGGAATGTGCTGAACTTCCATCTGCCACCTTTCCCTCAGAGCACAGGAGTCTGAACACCCAGCAGACATCTGACAACTGTATCTCAGCTTATCTCAGGGAGGAAACCTACTGCTGATACAGCTGTCAAACATATTCTGTTCTCTCTCTGATTTCTGCTCAGGCTGTAAATAGAAGCTGACAAAACCCAAAGGGGTGGAGGGTTCACAGGCTCTCAAGGTATCTGCACAGGCTTAGGCAATTCACTGGGTTCTGAAATTACCTCAGGGGCAAGGAGACAATCCCCATCTCCCCCTCCCTCCCAAACTCTAGGGAAACCAGTGGAATGCATCAGTGATACCCAGACCTCTGTGCATCCCAGCTCTTCCCTGGCTGCACAAACGCTGCCTCATACACATGCAAATTCACTGCTGTGTTCATACACTCCACAGTGAAGCCCCTTTAAGCCTGTCTTCCCATCACACCATTGCTCTGCTTCCCTTTCCATCTTCTCTTGTTTATCCTGAATTTTCTCCTAGCCCTTTTGAACCTGACTGTATTTGCTACACGTCTGAATCCACAACTGAGGGAGCTCAGAACTCAGCAGAACAGGTTCACCAACCCCACTTTTAAGTTTTGCAATTTCTGTTCTGTGCTGACACATCCTGCAGTCCTCTAAATCTCAGTGACTCACTGAGATTCAGACTCCTAACTGCCAAATGAAGACCACTCAGGAGAACTAAAGAAACACAAGTATCAAACATTTCTTTTCCTTTTCACTTCCATATTCCACCCATCAGATTCCATACCTGCACAACACATCAGGTAAATTAAACGCAATGGGCTTATTGCTTGTTAAAGGTAAACAAAATAACCCCCTCTCTGTAGCTCAGATGGAATTCAAACTACATTTAGGAAATTTATGTCAAAATCCAGCCAGGAATGTAGGGAAAGGAGAAGCCATCAAAAGGGCTCCTTCTCCTTTCATCTGCTGTGGGCTCAGCTCTGCAACCACCATTATTCTGTGAAGAAGAGGACAAAAGCCAATTTTCTTGCCTTGAGAAACTGTCTAACTGGAGCTCACCAGTGATTTAAAAACCCATCCATTTAATTGCATTTCCTCATCTAGTTACCACTGGCTTTGTTAGCAGGAAGGCTGGGTGGGGCTTTGAGTTGGCTCTGGACCTTCTGCCAGGGATTATTTTCATATTTCATAATCCATTTTCGTCAACAGCACTACAGATGTTCAATCTCACAAATGTGAAGCAGTTCATTGACTCGAACACCAGGGAAAAGGGTGTGAGAAATACCTGTGCTGCCCCACAGCACCTTTGGATGGTAACTGATGGGTGAAAAACATGCTTATCCTAGAGAAAATCTGCAAGCCTTAAGCAGTAAACTTCTATTAACCACTTAGCTTATGAGTTTATGGGATAGTCAGAACAGCTGGGAGAGAATATGGAAATCCTTACTTCCTGATGTTTTTGGGAGAGTGTCAGTCATCAGCTGCTGTAACATTTAGATCAAAACATTACTAAAGTAGGTACCAATACAGAATAACACTGATCCATATACAAATTTCATAATCTTAGTTTATCACCTCTGCTAATTCCACAGGTTATTCTCTCCCTCTATTTTATACACTTGGTGACATTTCTTGCATTAATATTTAGGATAACCCTGGACCTATCTTGACACTTAACCTGGTCCTTTCATACAGAACATTAAGGACCTTTCTGTCTATAAGTTTATTTGTAAGGAAAAAAACTTTGTCTGAATCAGAAAGGTGGTGAGGGGGGCTACACATTGAAAAAACCAAGAACTTCTGGAACTTTTAGTATTAACAGTGAAATGTGATGATGAGTTTCAGAGCTTCCCATCTCAAGGATCCCATTCCCACACCTGGTGAATCACGGAATGTTCAGATGTTGGGGGTGGAGGGTGGGAAACTTAACTGGGTTTCAAGCACCACTTTTTCTCTTGCCAACCATGTAATTTGGGAGGTGAAAGTGAGAGCCTGGCATGGCAAACCTTTTTCAGAGCTTCGTTGTGTACTCAGCATCATTCCTTTGCAGAACCTGTTTGTCCTGCCTTTGAGCTGAGGGATGGCCCAGAGGAGCTCAGAACGTTCTCCTTCTCCACAGAAAAAGAGAAGGGAAAGAGATTTCACTTGCAAAGGCCACAAGAAAATGGACTGAAGTGAAAAGTAAAGAGCACGGCAAGAGATCAAAACCCAAAGAAAGCCCTGTGCCTTCCATGCTCCGAAATGGTTTATCTTTGTAACACCAGGAACTCTGGAATGCTGCCAACACTAATGAACCAGAGCTGTTTGCTGAGTCACCGGGAGCCCGCAGATCAGAGGCAACCAAAGGAACCTTATCACATGAGCCACAGTTCACACGGGATTTGAGTGGCATAATAAGTAAATATATTTTTAAATGAATCACAGCCAGTGACAGTCAATGGACCAGTACTTTCCTTTCTTTCTTCTCTCCTGCCTTTGCAATGGAATTACTGAGAAACTTTACCAAATACGTTGCAAAGCCTCCAAAGACTTTGACAATAAAATGGTTTTGTTTCAATGGGACAGTTCACAAAATTATCACTGTGATAATCAGGGGATATCACTGAGCAGTCAAGTATCTACGTTCACCTTTCACTTCAAATCAAATTTCACACTGTATTCTTCAGTGGCTCTGCTGTGCTTGGACACAGATTGCCCTTGGTGCAGAATTTAGCACCTGATCCACAGCCTTTTGAAAACCCCTTAAGGACTGCAGCAAGACTCACGCTGCTTTCTAAGATGTCCAAATGCACACAAACGAGATTTGATGGTTACAAGATTCAAGTTACAAGGCTCCTCTGCTGTCACATCTTTGCAAGCCAGAAATACATATTCTAAGAAAACGTTAAGGTGTTGTGATGAAATCACCATAATTAACATTTTTCTGGTTGAAATTGGCTGTAGGAACTCTGGTTGGCCATATTTTCCTGCGTGAAGATACTCTGCTAAACAACACTTTTAAATACCATCTTCCTAAAATGCACACAGGCATCTGTTTTTCTGAAAGGCTTAACATCACATAATTCTGAAAGCACAGGCTGCACATCCTGGCAAAGTGATACCCAAATTCCAAACACCAGTTCTTTATTAGCTGAGTCGATCTGCTACTTTGATCAAACAGCAGTAATAAAACCACCCTGCTATTAAGAGTTTTCAGGTACAGGTTCTTAATGACTAAACAAATTACTATGAATGCTGCTGCTGTCAGGCAGGGACTGTTCTGCTCGTGGGCTTGCACTGCTGTATTAACTGCACTCAGCAAAGAGATGATTAAATTTAGATCTACATCATCATCTCAGTAAGTGTAGTGGAATCCAGGAGATCATTACTACAATAGGAGAAATACTAAGACGTAGTAATTATTTTTCTCTTCTTTCAGTACAAAGGCTACGCTGGAAAGTTCATTTTTGTATCACAAAAGAGATTAGCTGCAACGCTATTTTCTTTCCATTGTTTCAAAAGATTAACAATATAAGTGCTGCCATTCTCTCTTAAATCTCTTTATGTACCACAATAACAGCCGTTCCTGAACTCTTTTTGAAAAGGTGCATTTGAATTTGCTTTGACAAGTAACTTGCTCTGTTCTTGGCTAATCAGAAGCTAGTCTGGCATATTTATAAAATGCACTGCCCAGGGTGGGTATAAAATGGGCTCTAACAGTGCCTGCCTAGCAGAGAGGGGCTCAGCCTGGCACTGTGGGTTCTAGGTACAAGAGCACTGAGAAGAGCTCTCAATTATCCTTTGATCTCATGTGATTTCAAACTTCAGTTCAAGTTCTTCATCAAAGCAATAACTCTTTGAGGTCTGAAACGGACAGAGGAGTGAAACCAGGTGTGAAACCGTTGTGAAACCACTGAAACATCCGTTCCAAAACTACATTAATTTATCATCTGAAAAGGTAGCACCATACATACATTTATTTTCACTTGGCAAACTGAGAGAACACTCCTCACCTAGGAATGCTCAATAGGTGCACTTGCTGTTGAAGATTAAGAAGACTATTAATTCCCAAAACATAAAGGATGGGAAAAAGAGGAATAACATTTTCATTAAATCTGTGTGCTAAACAAAACACTGTTGCACAATTGTATTCAACTCCCTCCCCCAGTGGGTCTGAAACACCAAAACAAACACCCCTTAATGTGCAAACCTCCACACTGAACAGTGCTGGGAGCGTGACAGGAGTTTCAGCTGGGCATCCTGCCACCAATACTCAGGAAAACGTAAATACAATTGTCTTCACTGACCACTGCTGGGAGAACTGGCCCAAAATAAGCCCATTTGTACATTATAGGTTTTTGTATACTTGACAGGAAGCAAGAAAAAATTGATACGTGGCCTTAAAGCACTGGATGGTTTGTGAGCTCAGGGGTCAGAAAAAGTGTTTTAAAGAACATTTTGAAAACTCCTTTGCCCCTAGACGTTTTTGGAAGGAAACAAAAACATAATAAACAATTCACGTGGATGTTTCCAGGGCAAAATCTGGATGCAGAATGAAATTTAAGAGAGATGCTACACTGCTGAGGGAAGGGAGTGCAAGAACTCGACCCACTGAGGTCATGAATGGTGTGATTCTCACCTCACTCCTGGAGCAAGGACCACGAATCCTGCCCATCCTGTCTTTAGAATGGGTCTGGGTAAGGAATTATAGCTTCTTTATGCATTGACAGCATCTTTCCCCAACAAGCAAGCAAACCAGCCCTGCATTCTTTCCACAAGCACTGCATGATTCTTTTCCAATTCTACCTCTTGAGTGGACAAAACCTAATGCTCACAGCACTGCCCACTGGGCCAATGTTCCCTCTCCCAGTGGAAGATCTATCTGGAGCCTCTTTTCTTTTTTCCTCTTGTGGTATCAGATTCCTCCTCCTGTATCCCTAGTTTATAAGCTTTTCTGTGGAACAGACAACAGGCCTTGATCCCACTTGACAGAGTTGTACAAAAATACTTCTGAATTTCTTTGAGAGCTCAGGTTCACGATGATTCTTCCAGAGTGTTATTATATATCACCTTTCCTATCAAGAGAATATCTTGTATCAGCTCACTGCTGAGCATTGGCAGAACCAGGCAACTCCTAAGGACAAATTTAAACACACCAATTTCTTTTAAGTCTAAGCTTACAGTAGTGGACTTCTCTTTTTGCTAATGTTGATGTACAAAATAAGCAATGTTTAAGTACTCTTCCTGTACTACTGTCATTAGGCCAAATTCCAGTCTTCCTATGAGTTTTCAGATCAGTTATGGCTTAATCTACACTGTCAACATTTTGCTTTGCTGGCAATCAGAAGGGTATGCAGTACAAACAGCAAAGCAAAGTTACTCTTTAGGGACCCAGGAGACTTCAGTGTGAAAGGTTATGAATCATAATGCAGCAAAATAACCTGCAACCATTACTAAGCAAACAACAATCTAATTCCTTTCTTTCATAACACTTGGGGGAAAAAAAGCCCCCAAACCCCAAACTCATTGAGTAGTTTTCTAGGAACCACTTGATACAAAATCTCTGATACCCAACTGCAATAAAATCTAATTTTCAAAGCAACTGTAATTGTCTTGTTCCCACTTAAGTATTTCAACTCTGGGCTGTACCCAAGAACCCAGGTAGTGTTTTTATTAATTGCACTCCTGCTCCTTAGCTCATTTATTTCTTCCACTCTTCAGAATGGGGGAGGCACTGGATCTGCAAAGTTCCCTACAGACCTGTTGCTAAGTGACAGCTACACACGGTCCTGAGGGGGAAAAAAAATGTTTGTTCATTTGTACGGTCAAGAGACAAATAACGAGCCTCATCCAAATATATTTCAACAACAAGCCTCCTTCCATCCCCAGTTTTCCACCACCCTGCTCGCACTGAGCCGGCTCCCGCTGCCGGCTTCAGACGCGATTTCACGGGCCTTCCGCAACTTACTTTCAAAGACTACAGGCAAAACAAAAGGACTGCGGGAAGGTGCAAGTTGCAGGAGGAGTTTGCCGCCCCCGCTGTGCCCCCCCGGGCGCAGACACGGGCCGAAGGCAGCGCTCCTGTGCCGTGCCCGGTGCGGAGCCCCGGGAACCCGCATCCACCTGCAGTGCCCGCGGTCCCCTGGAACACCCGCACCCGGGCGGTCCCCACGGGCTGCTCCGAGCCTGCAGGCAGACATATTGCGGGCTCCTCGGCAAGTGACACTTCCAAAAGAATAGCGAGCCCCTATTCTTCTTCCAGCCGAACGTTTATTTTTTTTTATTTTTAAAATTTTTTTTTTTTTTTTACCGCTCTCAGCTTGCGGTTTCAAGAAGCGCCATTTGGCTTTTGTTTTTCATTAAGTCGTTCCCACGCCGCAGGTAACTTTTGCGCCGCGGGTTCCTCATCCCGAAGTGAAACGCACGGGGGGAAAAAAAAAAAAAAAAAAAACAAACCACAACCAAAACCGCGTCCTGCTGCTTTTCCCTTGCGCTTTTCGCAGTGCCCCTCGATCACCCTGCGCTGCCCGGCGGGAACGCCGAGGAAGGAGCCCGTCTGTGCCTGGAGCAGCAGGGACGGGGGCGGACCGCGGCCCCGCACCCCCGCCGGGCTCCCCCCGGCCCCACACCGTCATTCCACAGCGGATTCCATGGAAATACGGCCCCGCTGCCACCATTTCGCCGGGCGCGGGTGGATCTCCGGGATCCAGCCGAGACAACAACGAGAGGCAGCAGAGCCGACCCCTGGGCTCCCCCAGGGGAGGGGACCGGCCCCCCCCCTGCCGCCGGTGTCACCGCGCCGCGACAGAGCCCCCGGCGCGCCCCCCTCCCTTCCCCGCTCGGCGGGCGGGCGCGGCGGGCACTTACGGCGCGGGCAAGATGTCTCCCGTCGGCCGGCGGCGGCCCCGCTCCCTCTCCCGCTCCCTCTCCCGTTCCCGCTGCTCTCCCGCCGCTCCGCTCCGCCCGCGGGGCCACCGGGATCGGCTGGACGGGCTGGCGGAGCTCCCACAATGCCGCGCGCGCCCGCGCGTCACATCCACCGCCCGCCCCTCGCGGCGGGGACGCCCCGCGCTCCCTCACGGTCCTGCCCCTGACGGTCCCTCCCGGTCTCCTGGCGGTCTCTCGTGATCCCCTCACGATCCCCTCACGGCCAGCTCCCCGGGCTTCCCGGGGGCTCCCCCACCTCACGGGGCAGCTGGCCCGGCCCCGGTGCCTGCGCGGGGCTGAGCCCTCGGCCCCGCGGCCTCCGCAGCTGCTCCCGCCCGGGCCATTGTGTACAAAGGCGTTCGCCCCTCAACCTTCAGGGCCCGGGAGCGAGGGCTGCGAGCCGCGTTCCTCCCGGCGTGAAGCGTGTGGTTCGTGGAGGGGAGAGAACAGGCGGCCGGGTCGTCACGCGAGGCGCAGGCACTTTGTGCATCGTGCTGTACAAAAATGGCTCGGTGCCATTTTCCAGAGGCCCCAGATGGAGCCTTTGGAGGGGTCTGTGCGTGGGATGTCCTTGAGCTCACCTTGCGGGGGTGGGAGCCCCGCGTTGCTGCTGCCCAGACCAGGGTTCGGTCCCTCACCACCCTCCCCTCTGCCTTCTCCAGGTGCCTCGCCCGCCGGCTGCCAGTGGGAAAGAGGAGCTGCCACAGCGGATCTTGGCTGCAGGACAGACAGTTCACAACAAACTGCCACCGCCTGTACAATGGTGGGACTAGGGGCAGCTGGAGTTTTGAATGTCCTGAAAGATTCCTGGCTTGCCAATGCTCCCAGAGTCTTCCACTGCTCCCACCCGAATGGAGCATCCTATTTCTTCAGTGCCCAAAGCCCAGCCCATAACCTCCTCCCCAGTGTCCCTTGCTGTTCTTTCACGGGTAGAGCTGTAACAGCTGACAGTGACATAATATCATTGCAGCTACAGACAGCTACTGGAGGTCAAGGAGCTTCTCTCCTGCTCTTCTCATCAACCACCCTGCCCTCCAGCTCTCCTTATTTTACTCAGTATCAGCACATCATCACAGTGCCTTTGTCATACAAAATAGCAGGAAGAAGATGGTTTAAAGGAAGAATGAAAAACATTAAAGGAAGAATGTGGGGACAGCCTATGTAAAAGATGTGTGGCTGGTCTGAGAAACATCCCTTCGAAAAGTGTTTCAGGCATTATAGTTGTGCTCTCATCCCTCTAAACGGCCAGACTTGGTCTGTGTTTTAACGCAGCCAAACTCCGTGTCTCCCAAGACATCTCTCATTACCTGTCAGTGCAGCACACGGTCAAATGCAGCCTTGTCCTGACTGTGCTCCCTGAGTGCTAATTACACCCTGAATGCCGTTCAGTGGGGCAGTTTTGCTTAACAAAGACTCCCTGCTGGGTAAGTACCCTATAGTCCCCGATTGCCCTTAACCCAAGGATATGGATACAGTCCTTACTAGGCCATCTGCCGTGGCTCCTCGTTCACAGCTGACACGCTCTGCTTTCCTTGTGTTCTCACCCACACACATCATCTCCCTCCCACCTCCTCCTCTGCGTTCACATCACACTGGAGCTCTGCTCCCTTTTGCCTTGCTGGTGGTGCTGCCCACACAAAAACCCTTCCCATGTGCTCTGCAGAGCACCCAACAGAACTGGTCCTCCAGTGCTTGACTCTTCCCACTCTCTTTTACTGTCACACACACAAGTTTTATATAAATACCCCCCCCCCCCAATATCTCTGTTGATATGAGCAACAAAGGCCCATGTGAAATTTAAAAAACCCACAACACTGTCTTGTGGGATTGATGGAAGGTTACAAGGTGTAGGGAGCTGGAGGCTGGAACAAGATGATCTTTAAGGTCCCTTCCCACCCAAACCATTCTGTGATTCTATGATTCTACAAGGGCAGATAGAAGGAGCCATCTGGGAGAGCAGTGTAGGTAACTTTCTACTATCATTGCTCACTTTGTCTCGTTTGAAGGGGATCTCTGTATTTTGTGCTTTTGAAGAAAGCCTCCGAAACACCAGTGGTGAGAATTTCTGGAGTGGGAGCTGCCTGAATTTGCAAAGGGCCTGAACAATTTGTCCATGGAACAGGAGACTGCTGTTGATCATTTTTATTGTTGACATTGACTGGCTCACCTCCCACCAAAACACAGATTTATCATATTGCACATCTGCTGGGTCTACAAAGAACACCCGTTTTGAAAGCACACAGTGTGTCACAACTGTCTAGAAGTTGCTACAAAAGCCTGAGAAACTGCACTACATGAACTACCTCACTGAAACAAGCCTTGGCTTAGATTTTATTCCCTTTGCCTGTTTTGTGATTTATTTATATATAGGATGATAAAAAGCACCTTTTCAGAGCTCCTCTGTCTTTGTGATTAATGTAAATAGTTCATATTCTTACATTTTTGTACTCTTACTTCAGTTTGACACTCTGACTCTGTAATCAATTTTAGCAACCTCAAGAGACTATTTGCAGAAGATATTTCTGAGTGATTGAGAATATAAACACTTAACTTGTTTATGCAGCAGAGATGATGGAGAAGGAAATATTGCCTGGGAGGGGGCAGAGCTGTGTGGGAAGGGTTGTGGCTGGTGATAATCCTCTTAAACTTTGATAAGTGTTTTCACTTTGGGACAGCTATCTTAATTCTGAATGCGTCACCCCATTTGTCACTGGTGTTTATTTGTTGTTGTGTGTTTATTGGATACTGAGAATGCATGTCCTTGGTTACTGCAGCCTTCTGAAATATCCCTGTAGGACGTCTTGGGCCCTGCCAGCAGATCCCCGCTGTTTTCCTTCCACCTTCACCTGGTCAAAAGGAAGCACAGATTCCTCAGACACGGAGTTATTTCTCTGAAGGGGCTGTCTGAGCCTCCTTCAGCTGCTCGGCCTCCTCTCTCTGTGCAGACTATATGACCAATCCATGCTCCTGAACTCCCTGCCCTCAGGGTGCAGTCACACACACATACCTGTGCTGTGGGTCGTGCTGTTGGCATTCTTGCCTTCCCCCTCAGATGGGCACAGTGACCTCGTACCAAATGCACTCAGAGCTCATCTCACTCTTAATGCAACCCACAGCCCTTGGTAGAGTATTAGCTGAGTAGTCCCAGCAGAGTATTAGCTGTGATTCCAGAGGGCTGACCTGGCCCTCAGGGATTGCTGTAATCCACTGTCACCGTTCCCATCTGAGAGATGACGCACTGCAGCACTGAGGGGGGGGGTTTGGGCCAGGTCTGTGCTTTCACTTGCTCTGGTTTCCAGCCACCACAAAGATACTCAGCTTCCCTGTAATTCAAAATTAGCCCATCAAGATCAGGAACTTCTGCATCTGAGATTGACCACAAACTGCTGCTGGAACCTGGAACCACGGTGTGTTTGATACCTGTTTTGCACATTGATCTTACTGATCCCCCTTTATCTCCTTATCTCGACCACCAGAGACCTGCAGTTTGGTTTCAGCACAGTTCAAAACCTGACTTGGTTGAACCGAGCTGCTGTTTTACACTCAGCCTTTATCTCCCACAGGTGAGCAGGATTAATTCCATTTTCAAGCAGTCACTCTTTGCTTTGACATCCAAGTCATGACAACTGGGATATTCCCCCTCTTTTGAACATTTCTTCCTGCCTTGACATTCCCAAGGCACTGGTGACTCCATAGTCACTGCCAGGCATGTTGTTCTGTAGCAGAGGTGCCAACTGGTGCTAATATGTTGTGGTGAGATTAATTCTTCCAGGGCACAAGAAGTGGATGTCTGGGATTCAGTTCCCAGGCTGGTAGACAGAGATAATTTAGTACCAAGAATTTACTTTGTCCCAAATCTTTCTAGTCAGGCGACCTCTTATTTTCTTCCCCAAAATTATATTTATGCCAACCAACTTTTTCAAACATGTGTGACATTTTAGTCACTGCTTTCTTCTAGAGAAATGCCAGCTATGGAAATTTTTATCAGTACTTATACCCCCTATCAGAAAATGTTCAAGTACTTTGAAAATATTTTAAATAAAGTGTCACTTCTTAAAAAAAAAAAAGGCAACCTTTTTATTTTAAAACTGGAAAATGAGAGCCACTGTGATAACTGCACCTTTTTAACCAGGTTGTGACATCGTTCATACATTCGTAATGGATACTGTGGTAAAAAAAAGCCAAAGTCTGTAAAATCATTATTAATCTGTAGATAGGGGATAATATTAACCTCCAATATAATGCATTTCATAACTTGCTTCTTCTAAATAAAGTCTAAGTGCTGTTTTGATTAATAAAACCAGTAGCCCAACAGCAGTATGCCACAGTGACATCAGGAGACATAATTGCTTGTTTCCCAGCAATATGGAAGAAATGTGATATCAAACAGGCCTGGACACACCCTGGAGCACCAGGGAACAGGCAGACCTGTGTGGCCACAGCTGCTCCCAGCACAACCTGCTTCCAGGTTGGCCATTAAGCAAATCAGGCCATTCCTTTCTGATATTCCAAATGGCCTCTTGCATTTGTGCATTTTTAATGTCAAAGTGGCTGGGGAAAGTTCTGCATTATAGTGCAAAGAAAATATTAAATCCAAGAGCTATGATTTATATTATTAAGTCAAGGAATTCAAAATTACATCCCGTGCTGATCAGTCCAATGGCTCCTGGTAGCTGGGGTAAAGCTTGGCAGATAGTCATCTAGTAATAACTTACATTTCTTATATTTAGTTATTAAATCCCGTTGCTCCCCAACATTAATTTTCCATGTAAGCAATAGCTGTAGTTGCCAGAGGGATTTTATGTAATTGCAGATGGTAGGAGACATAGTTGGTAATTGCAGAAATGCAGAGGGAGATGTCCAGGAGATGATCTTCTATTAAGATGTGGCCGTTGCTATGGAATACTTTCCTAACTGCTGTTCTGCATGGGAGTGCTATGATGCATCATTTCATATAAGAGGTTATTTTTAAAGCAGACCCATTTCTTTGCCTGCAAAAGCAAAATCAGATCACCTCTCTGGGGAATATTAATTAAAAAAGCTCCTGTGCTGGACAGCAGACATTATATAGAATATGGTTCATGAAGGAGTCAAGAGAATTAGAGTCCACCACAATACCAGGCAGCAATGAAATCCAAGGCCTTCACATCCATCTCATGAGACAAACCCTCCTCTTCAAATTAAACAAAACTTCTCTTGCAGATATGAAGATCACGGGCTGTCATAGCAAACAAAACTTCCTGGAGGGTCATGTCCTCAGTGTAACCTGAGCTTCATAATTTCATTCCTGTCTGAGACAGCCCAGCATTCCTTCTCTTCATTTGGAGGTGTGTGGAGAGAGGACAGGATGAGGAGGTGATGGTGCTGCATGTTTGTGATGGACACAGAGGTGTGTTCATGTCACAAGTGGTGCCAGCTGACATGGTCAGCCTGGGGTTTGCTGAAGCACTCAAGGGGTTCTGGGAATGCAGTAGCTGCCTGATTGCTTTGTAAGAACAGTTTCCATCTCCATCCCTCTTTGGGAATCGTGGAATCACAGGATAGTTTGGGTTGGAAGCGACCTTAAAGCTCATCTTGCTCCAACCCCCTGCCACGGGCAGGGACACCTTCCACTAGCCCAGGTTGCTGAAGGTCTCATCCAGGCTAGATGAACACTTCCAGGGATGGGGCATCCACAGCTTCTCCAAGCAACCTGTGCCAAGGCCTCCCCACCTCACAGGGAAGAATTTCCTCCTAACATCCACTCTAAATGTCCCCTCTTTTAGTTTAAAACCATTCTCCCTTGTCCTTGGGCTACCTGCCCATGTAACAAGTTTCTCTCCATCTTTTTATGAGCTCCCTTTAAGTACTGAGAGTCCACAATAAGATCTCCCTGGAGC
The DNA here is from genome assembly GCF_003945725.1 of Corapipo altera. NCBI lineage: Eukaryota > Metazoa > Chordata > Aves > Passeriformes > Pipridae > Corapipo > Corapipo altera. The sequence goes on along the minus strand of NW_020884887.1, from coordinate 13,327,287 downwards.
CTTCTCCAGGTTGAACACCCCCAGCTCTCTCAGCCTGTCTCCATAGCAGAGGTGCTCCAGCCCCCTGAACATCCTCATGGTCTCCTCTGGAAAGGTTAATAAAACAGTGATAAATTATAAATTCAGTAATGCTGTCTCAACAACTGCCATGTCACTGCTGGTGCTCTGTAACAGCACAGTGTTAGTGCTTTCTGGAGTAGGAGTCTGGAAAAAATCCCTATGTCAGGACAATGGAAACACTGAATTCAGTAACAGACATGACTGACAGGTTCTGGTGCATGACTTGCTCATCTTAAAAATCTACATGTCAGGAAGTGCCTGTGCAGTGACCGGAGCACGTGAAGTTTCTCCCATGACATGGGCAGGAAAACTTTCAAATAAGGAAGAAACAAAGCAACATCTCCCTCTATGGGAATCACCTGGACTGCACTGCTCTTACTAATTCCTCTGATGACGTTTTTGTCCATAAAAAAATGGCTTATTGAAAGCACTGGGGTGAATATCAGTGAGAAACGGGACAGGATATTTGTTTGGAAGTGCTTAGAGGGTTATTCTGAAGCTTGTGGATTAACCAGGCAAGCAGAATTAGTCTCAAGTGTCAGTTGACCTGCCCCACAAATTGAGCCACGGAAAGTAAAGCATTCTCTGGGTATCAGTTGTGGTGAATATTTTCCAAAGACTTCATGTAATAGAAATATGGTCACAATAACTGTATATTGGGTAATAAATGAATATGAAATATGAATATGAAGCAAAATGAAAATCTACGTCTTTCTAGGTACTCTTTTGGAAAGAAAACAGTGTTTGATGACTTCCTGAATGTACTGATTGTTGTCAATAACCCTCATAGCTTGGGAATATGCCCTCTTAAATTAATTTTTGATTTCCCTGTATGCCATGCACTGAATTCTCAGAGGTTTCTGTCTCATTAATATCATAACATTTTTCTAAAGTCTGGCCAGTTTTGAGGAAATAAAAGATGTGTAGTTTTATGCTAAATTACCCTTATCACACATGGAAGCATTTACTATAGCCCAAGATTTCTCCTGAATGCACCTCATATTCTTAGACTGCTCTATAGATTGTTTTTCCACTGAAGTTGCTTTTCAGGTACTAAAATTAAAAAAAAAAAAAAAAAGGAAAACAAAATCCTAGTTTTCTTTCAATGTATGGTTTTATGAAAAGGAATCTCAATAGAAGTAAATGTCAGCTCTGCCCCAATCCCATTATCCTCATTGTCACACGTGTGCATTGTGTTCTGTGTGTGTATGTACAGTTATTAAAGTCTACTCCTCTGCAATTACTTGAAATATATCTCTGGAAACAGGATTTGGGAAACAAAATACAACATCTGGTCGCTCAAACCACTATTTCAAACCTTTTTTATGAAATATATTCCCTTTTTTTAAAAACTTTTTTAGCGTTTTTTTACTTCTTAGACCCATTTGCCTTTCAGAATATTTCTGGGCTGTTGTGGCCAGCCCTCAAATGTGATTAGTGATTTTGCAAATCAGATCTCTTAGACATGTTTCAATTAAACAGAGCTACAGAGATCATTAATCACTTTAGAAACTCTTGTCTGGTATTTTTCTTAATGGGATGAATCATAGATCTTTCTTAAGCCCCTTACCACTGGAAGGGGAGCATCCTTAAGCCCCTTTACCATCTGTATGTGCAGACATGATGCCATTAAGGAGCTCAGCCAGCAGGTGGAGTTTAAATTGCATTTAAACAGCAGTTTTAGTTTTGGTTAAAGCTTATCTGGAGCTGTGCTACTGGAAATGCCTCTTGGAGACACTTGTGGGAGAGCATTGGGTTGCTAAAGCTTCTGTCAGCTGTCAGACTGTTTGTACACAGAGCACATTGCAAGTGCAAAGGTGCCACGTACAGTTCATTAACTTGCTTACCTCGACTTTGGAGTGATGTGGAGGAGTGCTAAATAATTGCCATTATGTGCAAATTTAAAAAAAAAAAAAGTAATCTGTCGTTTTTATATCTATCTGAACAGACATGAAGGGAGAAGGAGCACTCAGATGAACCCAATTCCCAATTTAAACTTTTTCGTTTTTTGCCTCGATGGCAAAAAATAGGATTAGGGTAGGATTAGGGTAGGATTTGATGGCAATGCTTTGCTGGAAGCTGCATTAAGCACCAAAAGAGATGAAAGGGTCAAGAAATCTCTGACAAAAACCATAATGCTGCGCTGGTAGCAATGGGAGGTAGATGAGAGAAGGGTTTATTGCATCTGTCACTGAGCTTTATTATGAACCTTCTGCTGAACAACAGCCAAAGTGGGAGAAACTGGAGCTGGCCAATCCTTCTGAGCAGGATCTGGCTATGGCTGGCATCTGCCTGGGAATGGAGCCAGGCTCCAAGGCTGGTACCTCCAGCTCAGAGATGAACTGTGTGGTCTGGCACCACTTTATCTTGCACTCTGAGTTCTGGTTGGAGGTCAAAGACAGGAACTGATTGATAAATGCTGCTATGATAAGCTGTTCTGCTCTGGAAGTGACTTCTGCTGTTATCCAGAAATCAATGTAAGAAGCGTGTAAGAGTGGGAAAAAAAACAATGGTGGGGTTTGCTTTGGCTGATAGAGTTGTAAGTGGTACTGGCATCCAGGGAAGTCCTTATGGCACAGTTTTCAGGGGAAAAAAAAAAAAGAAAAAGAAAATGTTGCACTATGCTGTGGTGATTTGAAGGGTGAAATTCTTGCAGTCTTTTGGCCAGGAATGGTTTGCAGAACTGGAGTCTGTAAAATCTAGAGTCCTACTGGACATGAAACCAGGCAGGAACACGCAGAGAGGAAAGGGAAAGCAAAGCAGACGGGCAGATCAGGGCCTGCCAGGTTACCCTGCCTTCCTCTGAGCTACACAGGAGAAGAAAGGGAATTGGCAGCCACTGAAAGCACATGATGACACAACTCCACTGCTGCAGAGACAATGTGGATTACAGGCAAAACACTGCAGAAAATTATACAGATGGAAATTTCAGTTGTAGAGGCTACAGAAAAACTACAGCTTTAATCTAAACCAGGTCAGTCCTGCAATGGTGACACTAAACCTGTGACAAAGGACTCAAAGGAGAGGTGCAAAGCACCACAAAAATCATGTTCAAAGCAGATGATACAGGCTGGAGAAAAACTGCTGGAAAATGCCCATGTGTTTGGAAGCATTGAAATGTTTTTCATCTGAAAACACGCTCATATGCTCAAATCAGTGAGCAGAATGCCTTAGGAGAGAGAAGGGAATAATGGAAGCTGTTAAATGAGTTTGTCAGCACCCATTAAGGGATGCAGCACTTGGGAGCAGATGGACAAACTGCACCACGCCCAAGTAACATTAAATACAGCCCGACTCAGAATTTACTACCAAATACCCTCAGTTCAGTGAATACATTTCACCTGGCAGAAAGGAGAATTTTCTCCATAGTAAGGGCCAAAGAAAGGAAATTTGGCAACTGCAGCTGGAGCAGGAGGGCTGCTGTGGCCACGGAGGGTGTCATAAATAACTCCAGGAAGCGTTCCAGGAGGCAGGTCATCCCTGCCTGGGTGGGCTCAGACAGACAGCCCAGCTCTATTCCTACCATCACCCAAAATTACCGGCGTTTTGCTGGCCCCCCTCAGCAAACCTCAGCAATCCAAAGGCCTGCCTGGTGTGCTTTCTGCCACAGCACAAGAGTGACTTTGCTGAGCTAAGGCTCAGTTCCAGCGCTGGGTCTGGTGCTGCAGTTTCACACCATCACCCTCTCGTGGCTCCCCCGGGAGCCGATGCTGAGTCAGCAGCTCGCTGCACAAAGGCTTCTCAAAGAAAAGCTGCAGAAAGCAAAGAAAATATATGGCATTCCACCCTTGGTGTGCTATAAACTGCCTTTCATGGTGCAATGCTTCATGCCTGATGGCAGTGTGCTTGTGTGCTTGGGTGTTTGCAGTCCCAGCATCATTATACCTGCCAGTTTGGAAGGAAGTTACAGACATAAGGGAAGAAAAATATGCAAAGGATGAAGGCCGAGCTACTGGCAAGCTATAAACCTCCCTCAAATATAAGTGGAAAATTCTACCAAGATCAGGCTATTTCTTTTTTAATTAAATAAACTTTTCTCATATTTCTGTTGGACTCGATGATCTTAGTGGTCTCTTCCAACCTAAACCGTTCTATAATTCTGTATTATTTCTTTTTTCTTCAGTTTCTAAACAGAATCTCGCTGCCAAGGTATGGGGTATGAGGTCAATGGGATGCACCTGAAATCAGATGGGATCCCACGAGCAATGTGCTGCTTGGATTCCCACATACTAACTGCAATATTTCCAGCACAATGGTTTTTATTTCAGACATCAAAAGAAATGAACAGGCATAAAAAAAAAAAAAAAAAAGAGAAGAGGGAAAGAAATTCAAAGTCAAGGACGGTGATTTGCTGTACAAGATAAAAGAAGGGATGGTGAAGCAACACAGGATTTTTCCTTTTGAGTTGCATCTGAACCTCAGTCTGCAATGAACTCTGGATTTATTTGGATTTGCTGTGTGTTCTGTGTGATGTTGTCCTTTACTGCCGGCATATCAGCCACTGGGAGAAAAATTGCTGCTAGTATTGCAAAACTGGCTCTATTGTAACGTTTTTCAGTGAGGGTCAAACAAAGTTTGGGGATTTTACATTTGCCAGGGTTGAGGACTGTTTGGACGGTCACCTCGAGCCTGTCACAGACACTGCGAGGAGAGGCCAGTGTTGTTTTATAGATGTGCCAAAAAAATGGCAAATTGCAGGGGGGCTGGGGAGAGCAAACCTTCACTTCATTAGTCACTGAATTACGACAGATGGTTTTAAAATGACTTCATCAGCAGTGAGGCTTTGTTTGGTGCAGAGATCCCTGCCATCACCTCAGGCCCAAGACAAAGCAGACAGTGGGTGTTTTATTGTTATGGTGTTTTATTGTTATCATGTTTTATTGTTATCACGGCTTTGCCGACTTCTGCCAGTCAGAGGGAATAAGGAGGGAGGAGTGTAAGGTGGGGGAATGGCTGTGGAAGAGGATTATAGAGGATCATCACCTTTGGCTTCTTGGAAACTCATGGGGTTTTTTTGTTAAAGGGCTGTTGTTTCTGTGCAGGAGCTCCTGCTCCTGGATCATGTAGCTTTAGGTGTTCAGGAGACCTGTATTTTCTCATTAGGCAGTACTCACTGTGTATCACGAGGCATTTCTTATTTTGCTTTATGTTGCTATTTGTCAGTGCTCTGGATTGTGTAAAACACGTTGGAGTAGCACATTCTCCCTGGCTCCTGGACTCCCATTATCCAGACAGCATTAGCTGGGCTACATCTATTTCTCCAGAAGGCATACAAGAGACATGGAACTATATTAAAACATTTAAATGTACAACCCCAATGACTGTACTTTGGTTATCAGAGAAGCTTTCAGCCATAAAAGAAGAATTAATGTAATTAAACAAAAATTCAGTATTAAGATAATAGAGAAATTTGCAGGGAGTGTAGCAGAATGTGAGGACACGGGGCAGTGATGGAGTGTGATTGTGAAAGTATTTAGTCTATACTTTCAAGAAGAAATAACTCCTGAATGTAGCTACAGAGCTGGCAGGGAAATGGGAATGAAGGGATGCTGGAACAGTTTGCACAGGGTCAGGCAATAAATAGTAAGAGGGTTAGAGAAACTGTGAATAAGTCCAGTATTTTACTGCAAGTTTAAGGGTGCAGGAGGGGAGAGTGGCACGGCACAAGGTCATGTCCCATGCACAGTCAACATGCCAGGAGGTCTCTGGCTTGCTCAAGAGCTTAAAATATTTGGGACCCACTCAGATATTTCTGTTTTCCAGTCCAGAGAGGCCTCACTGCACGAGGTTCTGAGTCTCACCCATTTCATAGTTTGGCTGATGCCCACATATGAAATTATTAGGGATATGAGATGATGCTGTCCACAGCCAGCTGGTGAGTAACAGAGGTGGGATTCTTATTCTTGAGAGATATCAGCCTTTCCTCATGAGCCAACTCAATTCCAGGCTGTGATTCCAGGAGATGGAGCCGGTGCCTTTGGCATCCCAGAGACACTCGTTCTGGTTTTAGGCAGCTGATGGCAGGAGAATGCACGTGCAGCAAAGATTTTCAGATGGCTGTCAGGAAAATACAGGGGTGAACTGAGCTGTTAAAGGAGCAGAATTAGTCCAAGTCTTGTCTTCATAAACCTCTCAGCTGTGCTGTCATTCAGAGTGACAGTTTAAAGCAAACCTTTCTCTGAGGACAGGAGGGAAACCAAGCTGCATTTTCCTGATGAGAGAGTTATCTCCTCAGCGAATCTGGGAAGACAAGTTGCAGTTCCACCTTGCAGGAAGCAATGGTTTCAAGATACAGCCTTTTTATTCACTGTGGCTTGACAGCCTTGCCACACATCATTGTGTTTTTCCAGTTTGGACTCAGGAAGACTAAAGTAAACCAAAATAAGTCTAGAGAACAAGGACACTGGGGTTTTTTGTTTGTTTGTTTGTTTTTTGTTTTGGTTTGGTTTTTTGTGGGTTTTTTTTCCTTTGTTTTTTTTGTGATTTGGGGGGTTTTTTGTTTTGTTTGGGTCTTTTGTTTTGTTTTGTTTTGTTTTTGTTTGGTTGGTTTTTCGTTTTTGTTTTGTGGGTTTTTTTATTTTGTTTTGATTTTGATTTTGGTTTTGTTTTCTTTTTGGCTCATTCTTTCCCAGAGGCATCTACATTTTCTGTAGAAATGGCAAGTGGTAACAGAGAGGTAAAATTGTTTCAACTTAAAACAATTAAAGGCCATTTTGTGGCAAACCTGTGCTGCTGTACTGAGCAGGCAGCTGCCTCTGGAAGGCATTTGAGCCTTAGCAGAAGAGTTACTTTATGATTTTTTTACTTTACTTCAGACCAAATTTTCCCTCCAAAGAGTCTACTGAAATCTTGAACCCAAAACATGCCGAGGTTTCCGTTAAATGCTGGAAACAAGTGAAAAGCAAAGCAGAATAACGTGAAGGTTCCCTCTGCGTGTCTGCAAATGAATGCTCATGAATCCCATGAAGGCCAGATGTGCTGTCCAAGAGGTGGATCTCTGCAGCTGGACTCCAAGGTTTGAACCCATCGAAGTCTAAAGCTCTGGTACAAATGGCAATAAAACCAGTTTACTTTGGTGTGGTCACATTTTCAGGCTGAGAGCAAAGAGAACGTACAGCGAGGAGGAAAGAAGTTCCAAACTGTCTTTGATCAAACTGGCTTCAGAAATATAAATAAGCAATTATACTAATTGGAAATATATGGCACTGGGTTAACCATTTGGAGTGAACTGGCTCAGCTCCACAAAGACAATGGTTCTGCACCCTTTTTTGACACCAGAAAACAATGTACCCGTGGTATTTAACCCCAGGGACACTTTGGAGGTTGCAAACCAGCCACGTTAGGGAGATGTTTTGTGCTTAATAAGGTGCACATTGTGCCTGCTCCCATTGTCATTTCCCTGTTCTGTCCCGTTGACCAGTACCTTGCCTTGGTGTGAAGGCACCAGAACTGCTGTACTTTAGTTGTGTGACAAGAAAATTACAGCCGGGATTTTTATTATCACCTCACCACAACCTCTATTTCTATGATTCATATTGCTTTAAGAGATTAGTTTTCTTTACCATTTAACCTTCCTCAATATTGCTGCCTGAACCAAATTTATGTCTCGGATAAAGCTATGTCCTCTTTTTATTGAATCCAGGTACTTTTCATAATGAAACCGAGGTCACGTGATCTTTGATTGCGGTACTTTAAATTCTTTATTGAAAATGTATATTACATATTTTTATGACATTAATGAAATGTCTCAAAATAAATGACAACATAAAAAATAATTAATGTCTCTGTTTGGCTCATTATCTCTTCGGGTTTGATTTGTGTGCAGAGCTGGAAGTTCATCTGATACATATAGATTTTTTAGGTATTTCAGAGCACTGCTTCACAGCAAAATTTAGGACTGAAGAGAGATTTCATGAATATGGCACTGCATTTTTTTATTTGCTTGTAAGTTCCTTGGGTAAATTGCATTCTTGTCTTGTACAGGCTGTTATTCCACCTTCATCACCAGAGAGTATCTGAGTGCCTTCCAGCCAAGCATTCTGTGATCCAGCTGACATCTGCCATGCTCATTCTCTCTTTCATCCTTACCCCAACGTGTGCCTGTTTTGTTGTTGGGTTTAGATCTACGTGCTGCCATGTGTCAGTGTTATAGAAAGTCATCTGTGCATCAAACACTCTTCTAAATAACTTGCATATTGATCCTGCAAGACCCCTCTGGTTTATGGCCTGAGATTCTGAAAACTGAACTGGAGGTAAGAAACTGTTATAATCTTACAAGACAGAAATAATTATAAAATCCATCAGGATTTCATTATGTCTGTGTATATTTTTATATTATTCCAGCATCTTGGAGATCTTTAACCATGAATTAGACCATTTGTACTAGAAGCTGTACAGTCTGTACTTTCAAATCTAATTATAAGACAACAGGTCTTGTCTTTTGATACATTAAACCATCTTAATATAGAAAAATGATGCAATTGACTATTAAATCTAATAGACAATTTCTGAATGTCAGCAGAACTAGATTTCTGCTAAGCCTTGTGAGTAATTCCTCTACGGGTATTATTATTAATATTAATATTGTTATTATTATTATTCAAAACAATAACGTGCTGTACAAATGGTGCCCAAAGGGTGTTTAAAAAGCCTTTCTGGTGCACAGCAGGGAGTTCAGGTGCCGTTCAGATTCCAGTTCAAACCCTGCTCAGGGCTTCATGAGAGAAACCATCTGACGAGGCCTTTTGGGGGAATATGGAAGCACTTGAGAGACAAGTCCGGCGTTGGAGGAACGATTGACATTTATTGACTTCCTGCACCATCTAGTGGGGATTAAAATTAATTGCTCTCATTTTATGAAGACTCTAAGCTGTTCAGGATGCCCGTGGCTTCCTCTCCCAGCACTGAGAACAGCATTGGAGGACCCTGTTCTTACCCTTTGCAGGACCGGGTTTTATTGGGATCATCGGTGCCACCAAAGACAGGGAATAACCATCACATCCAGTGACACACAGGGATCAATCCACCTGGATTGAGGCCTTGGGGACCATTGGGAAGGGTCAGACCTTAAGGAGCATTACTGGTGTGTCACTGAGCTGTGGGCAGGTCTCTTGGCCATGGGAAGCAGAAAGCACAATAAAAGACCTGGAGAAAATACCTGCCCACAGTTCTGATGGGCTCACTTTGTGCTTGGGGTGTTGGGGAGAATTTCAAGAGAACTGAGTGTGATTCCTCCCTCTCTCTCATGACCTGCTTGGATTTAAGCTCTGAGGCTGTCCTGAGTGAGTAGGACTTAGCAATAACACTTTTCATCAAACATGAAGTTTTTCAGGTTGCTCTGCAAACCACAGAGGAGGAGCCAAGATCTGATCCTGCAGGTGGAGCAAAATCCACTGCTGTAACTTTAATATAAGGCATTTCCTTGACCATAATTTGCTTAATTATCAGTGAACAGGATGACATTAGGTGATTAAACTCCTAATTTTCTGTCCAGGAAACAGGAGCACTTTTTCTGTTGCTGGGCAACACAGATATGCTTTGAAATTTGGTTAAAGTAATGAGTGATAAATGTTTTTAGACATGATATGCTGACAGAGGCAATCCTAATTGCTATAAACAACCAGGAGGCTGGAAAATCCCACCTACAGCATATAGTTTATGAATGAAAAAATTGCTCAGGCTGACTGCAAGGGAGGAATCTAAAGAAAAGCCCAAAGAAGGGGAGAGAGATCTGCTCCCCTGAGAAAGAGCACTAATTGTTTCCATATGATTGTGCTTGTTATTCTTGGTGCAGTCCTTGCTCAGTCCACCCTTTACCCTTCCCTTCTTAGAAGAGTCTGTTTGCTGGACAGGGTCATCCATGTCTGTGTGTGTCATCACACCAGTAAAGGAATCCCTCTCTGCTGGGAAGTTGGTGTGTCAGAGGCTGGAAATTTGTCTGTGGAAAATGTTCTTCACCACAGAATTTCTTCCTTTCCAGACCAGGTCTTGTCTTGACCTTATTTCTTGAGAAATAGGGCCCAAGCGGATTTGAAATGCTGCCCTTGTAGCTTGGCAAGTCTTCCTTTTCAGTTCAGCAAGGTCCCAAGTGGACCCAGAAGGAGTTGGGCCTTACAGAGGCATCTGCTCAAGATTCTCCTCCTGGAGAGATGCCAGCAGTCCCTGGGAGATGTGATGGTGACAGGGACTCTGGGAGCCTTTCCTGGCAGTGCTCAGCTTTGTAGCACGACAGAAATCAGAAAGGACAAAGGCCTGCACGTGGTGTCTGCTTTGTTTTCTCCTTGTGAGTGCAGGACTCCTGGTTTTTGACATGAATTTCACGCTGGCAGAACATCATCAGTCCTTGCTCTGACATCCCATGCTGTTCCCTGGTTTGCTGTGGCAGAATTTCATATGCCTTTGCTGCAGGTTTTTATTTTTTCTTTGCCTTCTTCTCCTTTTGGTTTGACACTGCCTATCACTGCCACCCACTCCCCTGTCTGAGAGTTTGGGAAGCTCTCTGCTGCTTTTCACTGATCTTGATGTGAGAGGCAACTGGTGTGTCAAATGTGTTACTGAACCACTGAGAATACACATTGCAGCTGCCACACTGTTGCTCTCCAAACACAAGCATTATGACTGTTTTAAAATTGTGATTTAAAAGCCCAGCCTGCAGCACATCAGAGCAAATTTCTTCCTTAAAGATACTACTCAGTGCATTCCCACTGATCACCACAGCTCTCAGCAGTCTTCAAGTGTCTCTAGAGGCTGTCTAGCAAAGCATCTTCCTAGAATAAAGAATCCAGTTTTCCTAGGCATTCGTGAATATTCATATTTAGATTTACTAAGAAGAAAAAAAAAAAGGAATGTCAGCGATTTTGGGTGAATGTGACATTGAATTAATTTTTTTCCTTTTCAGCTCTTTTTTTTCTTTGTGGTAAATTTTGCCAAAACATGCTTTAATTGTGTGCATTGCTTTGACAGATCTGGCAGAACTGCAAACAGAAATGACTGCAGATGCCGTGCTGAGCACATAGAAATGGAAACTCCGTGAATATCCCTCTTAAAAAATCTGGCTTTAGGGACTTGGTTTACTTTTATTTATTTGATAATTAATCCAGGTGATGAGAGGCTGAAAGTGCTGGTTTGAAATGCCCCCTCTTGCTTCCCTCCATCAGCTCTGCCCACGTCTCAGCCCTGACTTTCTTTTCTAATTCACGTCTGACCTTCTTTGAGGAATTGCAGAATTACAGAATGGTTTGGGTTGGAAGGGACCTTAAAGATCATCTCTTTCCAACCCCCTGTCATGGGCAGGGACACCTTCCACTAAACCAGGTTGCTCAGAGCTCAAACCAACCTGGTCTTGAACACTTCCAGGGACAGGGCAGCCACAACTTCTGTGTTTGTGCCAAAATCTGAGATATTTTTGCTGCTGAGACTGTTGACCACAAGGAGAAGTGAGCTTTGTCACATGGTCATGATCCCAGTAAGTGTTACAACCACTTCATAACCCCAAAATAAATAAATATTAAAGATCCCTGGTCTGTTTATACTTTGTGCTTGAACTCAGGAGGTTTCTTGCCTTTGTTGTTCACTGCTTTCCACAGTAAGATTGTCTGTGTAGCCTTAATGTATCTGTCCAGCAAATACCTGCAGACATTGCTTTCTTTGCTTCTCATTTGGATTCTGATCATAATCATAGAAAAAAAAAGCCTTTCTGGGCCTTAGGTGGGTGTTAATAACTAATGGGACCCCAACAAATCTCCTGAAATACAAAGGTGGGTCAGATGAATGGTTTGTATATAAGTAACTCCTGGTGAACCATCAGGTGGGAATTAAAATTTAATTTAGAATGTACTATCAGTGCTGCCGTGGTGGTGGTGGTGATTTACTTGATTGACTGCTGGTTTCTTTCACCTTTGCAAGCCTTAGGTTTTTACTATCTGAGGAAATTAAGACTGAATTGCAGCAGGAAATTTCTTGTACCCAGGTGTTTCTGGTTATCCCGTGAATAACTCGGCCGGTGGGGAGGCAAGGATTAGGATGGGATGGTTTGGAATCTAAATGATTCTCATTGCTCAGTACCACACATTGACATTCTGTCAGCCAAGGATGGGAAAATCCTACTGAGCTGGGCAACAGGTCCAGCAAGCAGAGATAATTTCACTGTTCTTTCTCAGTACTAGGGGTGGGAAACTGGTTTTATTAGGTTGTCCTGTCTTGATGCACTGAATTTAAAAACCACTACTGAACTCTGTTGGGTTGTGATTTGAGTTGCCTTAATAATGCAGTTGCTACTCTACTGCTCCTGTTCTCCAGTCTGACTTTGTGCTAATTTTCCTTCTCAGATGAAAGCAGGAGAGGCCCAACCTCAGGTCCACTGATTTTCTGGGAGGTGGATCAGGCTGGAAGGTGTCCAAATGGCTGAGCTACTCTTTTGTGAATGAACACAATCAAAACCAGTGTTAATTCAGGGCCTGATGACCCTGTGCTGAACTGTGGTGGTGGTGAAAGGCTTCAGGATTCAACTGAGCAGGTGAGCAGAGAAACAAACACACCTGCATGAAAGTCTTGCTTTCTGACCTTAAAATTCCTGGTGCAGTGGGCACACAACGCAGTGGCAGACCAGCTTGGTTGGCATGGAACACACACACTGACTTCCCTTCCCTGCCAGGCTCTGGGAATGCAGCTTCTCCAGTGCCATGGAGATGTGATGGATGTGCCCTGTTAGCCAGTGCTGTGGCAGCTGTGACCTCTGCTCTGTGACCAATTCCTGGGGTGTGCAAAGGTTACCCAAACACAAAATTTGCAGTCTGCCCTGGGCTCAGAACCCTCCAAACTATGAGACCTTGGTGAAGAGATCCCTCAACAAGAGCCAAATAATCAGGGATAAACCTCCTGGAGCGTCAGTGCACTTCTCAAAATGTAAATTACGATAATTCTCACTCCATTCCCACTTCAGCTACTCAGGAGAAATAAAGGGGGATTAAAAGAGACAGAAATGTCCTTTCCTCTGCCCTGAGCTGAGGAGCCCATATTTCATGCCCTGCAGTGCAGCCAGCAGCTGGCTCTGGGAGGCTGCTGAGATGTGCAAGCTGGCAGCCAGGCTTGGAAAAGAAACACAGGGACTGAGCGAGAGAATCATTTCCCCAAGCCTCCAAAGCTCTAATTCCTGCAGACCCCTGGGTTTGGTTGCATTGTCAAAGTGAAGTGGATGGAAGCAGGATCATTTCCCTCATGCAGTCCTTAAGGAAAATTACTTCAGATTATTCAGGGTTTCAAGTGCTGCAGCAGCCTAATGGAGTGATAACCCGTTACATCTTCCTGGCCTGTACCAGCAGATACAACCAGAGTTTGTAAAACACCAAAGGTATCAAGTCTCCTCCAAACTGCAAATGAAATAGCCCCAGCATAGAGTAAATCTGTGCAAACCATCTTCGGTGCCAAATGGAAATGTAATTTGCAGGCTATTTCTCAGCAGAGAAAGTCCTTTCCTACAGCAGAAGAAATTCAAGCAGCCACATGGAAATACTTTAATTTCAGCAGTAACCATCAGAGGAGATGGCTGCTGCAGATCATGGAAGCCAGGTAATTTAGCTCTGTACTTTAAATACCTGCAGTGCCAAGAAATATTGGGAGATGTGGAATGTTGAATGCAGCCCTGCACCATCAGCGCTGCAGAGTTGGGAAGGGAACCAGAGCAAAGCTCACGCTGAGCTGATTGATGCCTTCATGGAGCCACAGCACGATATTCCAGCTGGGAGCTGGCTTTGGAAAACCTGAGCTCTGCTCTTTGCCTCTTAGTCGTGAGAAATAAAACGAGCCTGGACGTTGCCACCTTCTCCAGGGGGTGATTCCGACAGCCAGCAACCCCTGCCTGCCAGGGGGTGAGGCTTGGAGCTGATGCCCCCTTCCAGTCTTCAGCCCTCCCTCCCTCCCTCTCTCCCAAGTCCCTACCTCTAAACCTGTGAATCCAAATAGCTCCAGGGTAGGTGGATTTTTCCACCCCGTTCCAGCTCTAATTTCTCTTTCAAACGAGCACCGTATATCTTCCCCCACCTCCCACTTGTCACTTCATGGCTTGCTGGATCTGTTTCCTTTAATGCTTGAAAATATACAGTTAAAATCACCCTAAAATTTACTAATATGCCTTTTTATTTGAAAGGCTTATTTCCCTGAAAGGCTTTCCCAGTCTTATTTGAGGCCATGCTCTCTAATATTAAACATTTTTTTGTTAAAAATGGGTGCACATCTGTTTGATATTTAACTCGAAACAAATGGTGAGAGTGGAGAACATAAGCAAAATTATGCTTTAGATAGCTATAAAAGGTCATTTTTGCTTTAAACTACAAAGGATGAATAGGGGCATATGACACACATAATAAAGGCAGAGATAGGTTTAAAATGCCCTCAGGCTACTCTGAGGTCAGCTGCTAGCTCACAAGAAAAGACAGATTTTGCCTCTCTCTTTTTTTTTGCCACCCAAAAGTGTGGATTGCAAGCTGGGATCTGTGTGCAAGGAAGACCACTCCATCTCTGTCTTAAAACCCATCACATTTTTCTCTATCATTTTCCTAAGGGACACTGAACTCTTAAGCCTACTAATTAAATAATTGCTTACAAACTAACCCCCTCTCCTCCTCGCTGAACATTGGAGAGGGGTTTTAGCTTGTCACACTGAAGAAACCATTGCTTGTGCTCTGCCATATGATGAGAAATTTCTCAGTGTTATACATTTAGGTGATCAGCAAGAAACATGTGTGCTCCTCTCTGGTGTGGACAGGAGGGATCCTGCCAGAGATGCTGAAAACAAGCCAAACTCCATCGCCCTGCAGTGGTACCAGTGCAGCATCTCTGGGCTGAGGAACTGGCTTTGCTCTGGGCTGCAGATTTTGCCTGTGCTGAGCTTTTTGGTCAGGGCTCGGTTTGGAATCTGCCAAGCACTGCCCGTGAATGTTGAAGGGGAAATGAAGCGGGAAATGGGCCATTTCTCATTTAGAGCTGGCACAGGACCAAACCAATGGGAGCAGATGAGATTTGCAATAAACCCTTCCTGAAAGGCAAAGGAGTGCAGAGACAAGACTCTGGTTGAAATCTGGCTCCTGCCATCTGCTCCAGAAGCGCTGGAAGGGCAGGGCAGGGCACGACTAGCACCTTGCCCATAAAGGAGAGATGGAAACATCAGCTCCAATTTGGTCATCAGGTGGCTTTTGCATCTGCCAGAACATCTTTTCTGCTATTAGAGACAGATTAGGGGAGAAATATGGAACATGAAGGTCAAAACCTTACATGTAGCTCCATCTCTCTAAGGTTTGTTTGAAGCCTTGTACTTTTTTATGTACTGAAGGGGCAAAATTAGAGTCTTCTCTGCAAAGTAATGTAACTTTTCAGTTAATTTTCTCCTTCTTCCCCCCAAAACACAAGTAGGTCCTTTATCCTGGTGGACTTGTTTAAAGCTGATTAAATCCTATTGGCAAATCATGAGGTATTTCTTAATTTTAGGCAGGAGATATGTATGCACATCTAAAGCACTTGGAGCAGAAACTCAGTGCATTTTCTCATTATTCCTGAGCTTTGTACTCCAATCTGTAATCACTAGAAAGCAAATTGTCCATAGCTCCATCCTGTAATATATAGGTTATTAATGGGAACCAGGTATCCTTCAAAGAACAGGACCATCAAGAATCATATCTGTTTCTCATGTCCTAGAAAACATTTCACAGTTTTAATGATTACTCAAAGGGGAGGGGGAGGAAAAAAAATCTGGACAATAAATTCAGGAGCTAGCTCAGTTACAGAGAGGTACAAACACATCCTCTGGCTGAAATTCTTATTAAAGCCCAAGATGCTGTGTTTTATCCCACCAGGCACACGAGGTTCCAGCTGCCCACATGAGGGCAGGCTGGCAAAGAGCCGACCCAGCTGCCATTGTGGTGACAGTGCCATTGTAAACTTTTATTTTTTATGCTCAGCGTGTCTTGAGAGCGATCCCTTTGTTCCATATGGCTTCCATATAGTGACACTGCATCCTGTGTAGGAGAGGTCAAGGAGTGGATTATCAGCAAGTGTTTCAAGTCGGGAATGAAGGGAGCTGGCAGGGCAAACCCACACAAAGCCTGTTCTGTGCTGCTCGTCGGCGCTGTGACCTCTGGGGTTCGGTGTCTGTGCGTTCCCCCGCTTCTCCCTCCGTGTGTGAGCTCAGCCAGGCTGCAGTGTTAGCACAGCATTCCCCTGCTAGGCTTTTGGAGGCAGAAAGAGAACAAAAGCAACCCTGAAAGCCTGGCTGAAATGTTTAGCTGTAAGCAGGGAGGCCAGGAGCAGGGAGGGAGCAGCGCAGGGAAGGATATGCTCCCATCCCTGTTTCCATCCCCATCCCCACCCCACCCTACTGTCCCACTGCCCAGCACCCTTGAGGTGGGCATCACATTCGTTCATTCACAGTCCACCAAGACCTCCCCAGTGAGCCAGCACTGCTGATAAATGATGGAAAGTGGCTCAGGACCCTTGGGTGGATCCCATCTGGCACCCTGGACCCCTGTGTGTAGTGGTGCAGCAGGTCCCTGCCTGTTCCCTGTGCTGGTGGGTGTGCAAAATTCACAACTGCATTTTAATAACTCCTGACCTGCGAGACCCGAGCGATCGTAAACCTCGCAGAGTTATTGCAGGCCAAGTAAAAATTATATTCCATTTGAACATTCCTCATGTAATAACCCCACTGCAGGCAGCACTGAAAGGAAAGCAGTGTTAGCAGGGCTGTTCCTCTGGTACCTAATGAGTTGGCTTTGGCTGGGGATCAGGAGCTTTTGGAGGCTGTAGTTTACATTGACCGCTCAAAGGCTTTAGGTATTCTGGACCAAACCTTGTTGTTTAATGATGTGAAGTTAAATTGGGGCTGAGGGGAGGGTAATCAGCTGGTTATTGTTGAAGAAAGTGCATGCAAACCCTGTGCTCAGCCCTCCTTGGCAGGGGCAGTGCCAGGGGGGAAATGGGCTGGACTTGGGTTGGGGACACGGGACAGCAGCCAAGGGGTGAGGACAGAGCCTTTGGTATGACCCAGAGTGCTGATGCTTCAGGGATGCTTGTGGGAAATATGCACATTGACACCCTCCCTCTTCATCCTCACATCATCTGTCAACAGGAAAATAATTTCTCCTTCAGTCTGAAAGTCCCCTAAGTTTGTAAAAAAAGGATCTGCAAAGACACATCACCCTTGGATGGGAGCCTGGGAGGGGGGGACAGGAGAGGAGGGGCTGTAACACCCCTCCTGCTTGAGCAGCTACGCCCAGAGGTGGAGGCTGGGAACCCCTCTCCAAGGAGAGATTTCAGGCTGGGAATAGTCTGGAGTGAGCCAGAGAGTCAAGAACATGTAATCACTGCCATGAAAAGACAGGCTAAACAGAAAGGCAGGGATTGGTAAAACTGTGGATGCATCAAGTAACGATTAGTCCTTTCTGTCCCAAAACAAAAGGAAGGAGTGCTCGGGGAAATGACAGGACAATCACTCCTGGACAAATAAAAGTGCAGCAAAGTCTGGGAAGCAACCCTGCAGCTCAGCTGCTTGGTGGGAAGCATGGTGCCCTGGCCTGGAACCTCAGGGTTGGGAGCCCCTATGTGCCAGCATTCCAGAACCAGGAGAATCCTCCTCTGTATTCATCCTCTTCCTCTTTTTTTTTTCCACAAGCCTGAGCACCAGCCACTGTCAGCTGGTTCATCTTTGTGTGACCCAGTACAGACATCCTTGCATACTCCTGATTTTATTTCTATTTTGCCACTATTTCTTTGTTCACCCATGAAAACAGGTTACCATTCTCTGTAATTTTATGTGTCAGGAGGAACAGATGCCAGCAGTGAAAACAAATCCAGAAAGTTCTTCCTTCATGCTCTGTTTACACTGGATCATCTTCTGCCTGGTTTGATTTCAGTATCAATATTTTTCCTTCTTTACCCTGGTGCCACACAAAAAAAATGGAGATAGAAAAAGGGATGGCATGATTATATTCCTGTAAATAATGTTATGTTGACTCTGCTGTGTAGTACAAATAATTTATTTGAGTTAAAAAGAAGTATTATTGACCATTTCTGCCTGGCAGGTCTGAAGCTCATTTAGAATAATAAAACTCTCTTTTCAGCTGAGTATCCTGGAGTGTTTAACATTTCAGTTTTAATAGTGTGGCCAGTGGATCTCAGAAACTGCAGATATTCAGTGCCCAGGTGTGATAAAAAATCCTGCCAGTGGACTGTGCCTTTCCAAGTGCCCAGGTGGCTCACACAGCATCCAGGTTGGCAAGAGCATTAAGAGTAGAGGAAAAATGTCTTTTCCCCCTTTCTGTACCTTCTTTGTTAGATTATTTTTAAGGGATTATGGAAAAAGGCTTCACAGGTGGCATTTCACTCCATTGCTAAAATACATCCAGTTTTGGATATATTTTACACCAACAGTGTTGGCTCCTTTCCTGTAGGCAGGGACACACAGAGTTGGCTGAGGTCTGTCCCTGTGAAAATCCACAGAACCAGCTCATCCCATTAAATTAAAAGGAAATGTTGGGAATTTTACCCCGTGAGGAGGATTCCTGCCTCACCACCCTGCAAACGCACGGAAGCAAACACACAGGAGACATCAGTCCTGCACAAAGGATTTGATTTGCTTGATTTAAGCAAAGACCTCAGAGACCTGATTTAGACTTCCTGGGCGAGACTCCTGGTGGATTTTTGCCGGGAGATTCATGGCACTGGAAGCTGGGAGCACATTAGACGAGGTCCAGCTCATCCATCACCGGCCAATAAACGCTGCCCAGCTCGTTCCTGTTTGCAGCCTCGGAACTCCTGCTTTGCCAAAGCACAATCTTTGCAGGAGGACCGAGAGAGAGGGAGGAAATCCAATTCTGCTGTTCTAATGTGTTAATCACCTCCATCACTGAGCCCCTGTGCTGTCCCAGTCCCATTTGGCTGCCATGCAAACAGCCATCAGGGCTTGTTAGCACATCACAATGGATGGGACGTTGCTCTGGACTCGCTTGGACTGGACTGTTCATGAAAGCATTGCCAGTATTTTTGCACCTGCCATTTGTGACTCTTCTCTGTGTGACTCTAAAATATTTACAAACTTCCAAAGGATGGTGAAAATCCCCTTTTTTTTTTTTTTCTGGGAATGCATGATCGGTTCAGACATACACCTTTTCTCTTAGTCATGGTGTAACCAAATCATTAAAATTTCCAGATTTTTCTGTATCATGTCAGCATATTTAAAATCTGCAAGATCTGGAGCATCCTTTATTATTATTATTGATGATTGCTTATTATTTAACCTCAAAATGCCATCTGGATTCTGGTAATACTCTCACCTGTCGATACCAAAAGAACTTGATGCTTGTTTGCTATCTAAACCCGTGATTGTAAAACATAAGAATAAAATAGGAGCAATTTATTTCCCAGATCAAATTTTCTCTCAGCAGGATTAAAACTGCCACAGCAGTAAAGAGTTTACAAACTCACTAAAGAACTGTAATAACTTCCCTTCTCGCTGCCGGGTCAAGGAGAGGTAATACATGTTTCCAATCAGCTTTGAATTGAACTCAAATTGTGGGGTTTATTTCACTTTAATCCATATGTGAGTTCATGTTAAAGGTAAGAGAAATCGCAGGACTGCAAACACGGAGCGGAGTTAATTAAATTCTGCAGCTCCTTTTGGAAGAAGCCCTGGATCTGCTCATGTGTGGAGGCTTCCAGGGTGCTCCTGAGGGCAGTTCCAACCGGGAAAGGGCTCCGCTGGTGCAGCCAGGGCAGCGACACAGGGACTCAGAGGGACAAAGCACATGAAAAAAACCCTTCCAACCCTTGGGAAAGACTTCTTTTTGCAGAGCTATACACAAAAAAAAAAACCAACAAAAGCTTCCTCCTCTCCCTTTCTCCTCCCTGCTCCAGAAAAAACCAGAACTTATAGTTCCTCAGCTGACAGGGACTGGGGGACTGCAGAGACATGGCACGTTCTCAGCCCAGACCCAGGAGAGATCTTTCTCCTAAGTCAGTCCCTACTGCAAATGCTGCTTTTAGAAATGATAAATGTTTATTAGTCTTCCTTCTCTGTTTCCCACTTACTGTGGGAATTGGTCTTTTTTTTTTTTTTTTCTGGATTTCTGGTTTTCTGGCCCATCTTGTTTTATATGTGTTCTGGAAAAGAGCTTCTGCTAAGTGGGAGAGACTATTCGTCTGCTTACAGTTAAGCCTGCCTTTCACTGTCTTGCAGAGCTGGGACCTGAGCTCTGGCCACTTTGCAGGATCAGGTGCACTAAGCCCTTGCTTATCCTCTGGCAGGTCTCATTCAGAGGCATGGTGTGCAGAGCTGAGCCCCTGGCTGCCTGCACCTGGGAGGAGATTCGTCTTGAAGCCATAAATGCTTAGTTATGTTCCTTTTTTTTTTCCCTTTCTTCCACATCTGAGCTGTATCTTGGAGCATCTCCAATACTGACACCAGTGCTCAGTGCAGGTCGAGAAGGAACAGGTTGCCCAGGGGGGTGACAGATGCCACATCCCTGGAAACATTCAAGGTCAGGTTGGATGGGGCTCTGAACAACCTGATCTAGTTGAAGGCTCATTACAGGAGCCTTGGACCAGATGACTTCTAAAGATCCCTTCCAACCCAAACTATCAATGATTCTGTGATGGTTGTGGCTCACCCAAGGTCTCAGATCACTGGGGACTGCCAGGAGCAGGATCTGGGGACAGGAGCTGGCAGGGAAGGCAACACCCATATGATTCTACATGTGGGCATGGAGTCATGTCCTTCCCAGTGTGCCAGGCTGACCAGCAAGGTGCAAACCTCAGGCAAATGTGGTTTGTGTGTATTTTGTTGAATGGGGGATTTCAGTCACCGTGAAAGGTTTAGAAAGTTGAATATTCACCAAAGCACCCAACAAAGAGGGAGCTCTGTCCGTGCTCTGTTTTCCTGTGGTTGATGCTTTTATCTACAGTCCCTGCACACAGGGAATCACAATTTTCTTACCCTGCAAAGCTGGCAGTGAAAGGTTTTTCTGGTTAAAAATGAATTGTGTTCCAGAATGAGTTGCATGCCACGTGTGAGACTCTGGAAAAACCAGCCTTCCTCAATAGCACTAAAACGTGACATTTTTAAAATCTGAATTTAAAAATATTGCACAGTGCATTCATTTTGCCTCATGCAATAAAATAAAAGTCTGCCTTAAGCAAATTTATTTTTCCTGAGCTTCCCACAGAATATCAATGAGAATACGAGTCACTTAAGCACCAAATGCCAGATTCAGTGTCTTCTGACACTTGGTGGCTTTAACAGGCCTTGGATCAAGCTCTGTAAGATCATCTACTGTTGTCAACTGGCCTTTCTAGGCAGCTTGGAACTTCACCTCCTGCCAGCTTGGAGCTTCATCCACCTGACAAAGAAGAGCTGGGTTCCTACCAAGGAGTTCTCCAGTTTGTCATAACCATTTTAATAGCAAACTTTCATTTTCCTGTGTTGCCCTGCTCAGATCCTTGCAAGACTACTTGAAAGTTTTTGTCCTCAAGGCCACAGATGTATGAGGAGGCTGTTTTCACACACTTGCCTAACAGCCTTTCCCATTTCTCATCTTAATTTTCCCTTTCTACAGAAATGTCCTTGGCTACTCTGAGGTTCTGTTCCCTGAAGTTTCTTTGTTTGCCAGCTCAGATGCTCAAGTGCTCTGTTCTCTCTGCTTAGAGGTGATTTCAAAGTGCTTCACTGCAATTCTCCCTTTACATAAACACTTCAAAATTACTTCAGCAAACTGAAATACTTGCACATCAGCAAAACAGCTTTTGATGATGATGATCTTGTGTTCTGTGCATCCAAGTACCTTTGACTCAGATGGTGTTCTTTTATATAACAAGCTTTTATCTCTTAATAATTTCCTGACTGCAAATTCAAGCTTTTCTTCTGGACAAATTCAGAGACACGAGCACAGTCCTGTTTTCTCTCAGAGTGTTTTAAAACAACAATTCTTTCCTTGTAAACTCTCATCTCAGACCTGGTGAGTTTTTTATGTTGCTTTGGTCTGTACAATTGTCCACTCATGGAAGCAAAGCTGATACAGGTCTTGCTAGTCAAGCTTTTATTCACACACATAAATTTTGATTTTTACCATGGTTTACCTGCATTGATCTATCAAGTCCAGGTTTGAGGCAAATCAGTTCCAGGTTGGAAGCAAGAAGGCTCTTTTGTGAAAACATCCATCCTACTTGGACTCCAGGAACATGCAGTTCACCACCCCTTTGCAATCACAGTCTCTCCTCTTTATGCTGGTGACTTTCCTTAGTCACATATCTGAGGTTAAATACCAGAAAAAAGGTTACTATCAAAAGATTCAAGGCAAGAAGGCTGACTCCATACATTCAGCCCGAATCTCTGTGTGCTCTTGCAGTGAACAGATCATTAACTTTTGCAGTGCAGCTGCTGAGAGATGTTTTAAAATACTTCAGCTCTCCAGTCAGGGTGATAACAGCTCATTAAAGCCCAGTGTCTGAGCCCTCTGTTCAAAGGGGCTTTGGAGATCTCTGCTGTTCCTTCCTTCAGTTCCATCAGAACCAGGAAGGAAATGGAGCTGGGCTGACATTTTATGTCTTTGTGCAGAATGTGGTGACCTCAGAGTTGAGGCACTTGCACAGACATCCCTGTCCTGTACAAAAGAGCTCCTTACCCAGCACAGGAACCTCAGTGCCCATCAGGTTCAACTGGAAATGGACTTTCTGGGAGCTGCATTAGGAAAATAAACCTATAAGAGCTATTTAATATTCTGTAACTAACTGAGATTTACATTTAAACCAGCAAAATCCACCCTTTTTTCTTCCTTCTTCCCCACCACTGCTGCAGCCAAGGCACTGCTCCTGAACAAGCCACTTCTCATCAGTCTCCCCATGCAGGAAAAGCCACATGAAGAGCTGATGAAAGTTCACTTTATGAGCTGATTATAAGTTTTGTCATTCCTCTGAGCTAAGTATGTTCATATTTGTGGCATACGTTTGATCCAAGTTGGCCCTGAATCTTTACAGATGAGAGTTAGATGCTGTTGTCTGCAGTGTTTGCTCTTGAGCTTCTCCACTGGGAGCAGGAGACTTTCCCCCACCAGTGGTCCCACACTTGGGCACAAACTGGCTTTTCCCTGTTACTGCCTATGTGGTGTAAGAGGAGATTTGCCTAATGGTCATGATGGGTTCCTGGAGGCAAAACCTGAGAGGAAAATGCAGATATTCCATGAAGAAATATGGCAGGACTGTGTGTATGTCCAACAAGTCAAGGAAAGCCAGTGAATGTGTTTTCCTGGGGTATCTTCAGGAGTGAAATTCAGCCTTATTCCTTCTCAGGAGCATGTGAATTATCTGGGATGCAGCAGGTACAGCTCGGACACAGCTCCAGGTTGCCCATGCTCAGAAATTTGAGTGTGGTGCTTTGTGTTCAAAGGATCCAGCTGCCAATCCTGCGAGATGAACAGATCAGGGAGCAGGGGGAGCCCTCTCAGCCTGCAGCTGCCCCTCCTTAACCTGAATTTCATGCAGAGCTCTGAGATCAGTGCAGCTGCCAACAGGTTTCTGGGTGGAATTCCAGGTCTGGAGTGGAGTTTGCAAATCCTTAACCATTTTGTGAGCTGGGTAATAAAGAGAGGAATGGGAAGAGGGAAGCTCTTTCTCCCTCTAGGGACCTGCAGCAGCAGAAGACGAGAGAGGGGCTCCAGCCAAAATCTGTGGTGACTGGGAGAGTAGATGGCAGTGTCCTCACTGCAGCCCCTGCTTTCTGAAATGTGCTTCCTCTCCCTTGGTCCATCACATTTGTAAAACTCAGGTAAACTGCAAGGACCATCTGTTTTCCAGGGACTTCAGGGATGAGTGGAGCAGGGAGGAGGAGGAGGAGGAGGTGGCTTAAGGAGTAATCAAAGGTCTTGCAAGTGTGTCTGGTTTTCTTTGAGGGGAGAGTGTTTTTAGGCAGGCTCTGTCTACAGCTACAAATTAGAAGTGATGGGATATATTTTTTTATGCATTGTGGGGTGGTTGGATGTCATGGTAAGACCTGACAAGGCTTATTTCCCAGACCATGCAAAGACACAGTGCTGCTGCTGCAGCACGGGACCATCGGGAATGAAGAGGGAGAGAACAGCCAGGAGAACAGCCCAAGGCTTGGCTGGGCACCAGGGAACTTGCCTTGAGTTGGACTTTTGCCTTAAGCAGGATTTTCTCCTGACTTAGTTTCCCTCCCTTCCCTGCTCCCAGGCTCTCAGTGGTTAGAAGGAAGCAGAGCAAAAGCAGTTTGAAGGCAAAAAAAGTGACATGGTGCTGAATTGGAGGGGCCAGAATAGACAGAGGGAACCTAAGACTCGAATAAATTATGGCTTCAAAGGCCATTTTTTTCTATCTAGCCTGTTGCCTCCAAAGATGAGAGAGGAGCAGAATCTCTGTTTGATGAGACTATTGCCTTACAGAAGGTTGAAAAGATACATTGTATTAACTTTCACAGCATTTTGTCTGAAATGACTTGAAATATGTTTCTGTAACCAACCAAGCTCATTCTTAACTATCATTGCTACACATTCAGCAAGAATTTATAGGCAGTGTTAGAAGTGTTCACATCCTCACCTATTGTTTGTGCCAAAAGCCTCTGTCCTGGAAAAAAGAGTTGCACTTCCCAGTGCTCATCCACAGCACTGTAAACCAGGAGCTGGGATGAGCACACATGCACCCTCTCCTGCACTGCCCAGAATAGTCTGGGAATGTTTATTTTTATGAAGAAGCTACTTCTCTTGTCTCGATCCCTGAATCATCTGGGGAGGGATCTGGTTTGGTCTCTGGCTGCAGAGATCTGCAGAGCTGAGCAGATGCTGTGGGATGATTCCAGAGCAGGCAGAAGCAGCAACTAGGATGCACTTTGGCTCTGCAGGTGCCTCAGGCAGCAGGATCTCCGTTTCTGGGTGGTGGCTTTTGAAATCCCTGAGGATAAGCTGAGCTGTAAGACCTCTAGAAAACATTATCTGTGCACACAGAAAAGCCAAGTGAAGGCACACAGAGGGGCCTGCACACTCTGCCTGGTGCTGGGGCATCCTGTCTGATTAAAAATAGGGACTGAGTTAGTTTTGCTAAAAGATTTAACATCATCTGTCCATTGCTGATTTACTTCCTGAGGAGTAAGTAACAAAACACGTGCTACTCTCCTATTTCATGGTAATCCTCACCCTTTGTTGTCAGAATACAAGCCAAAGGTGCACATTTTTCAAGGAATTTTTTGAATTACTTCCCTCATCATGATTACTTTTCTTCACTTTTTCCTTCATCAGCCATCCTTTGGGTATTAACCTTGTATTTATGCTCACATTAACTAGGGTCAGCAACAGAAAATGCTCTTGCTCTTGCTTTTGCTCAGCCACCTGGAGAAACAGAGAAGGGAGACAGTACCAGACATACACTAATTTCTAACATGTGTTTCCTGGCCTCGGCAGCTCAACCACATAAGTCACCAGAGGAATAATTGTCCTTTGAGTACAGTCTTTGGATGTGTTTGAGCCTGAGAAAGCTCTGCCACGGAGTGAGTGTCCTGCTGAACATCAGCAGGCTGAGGGCAAGGAGGAGGCAGACTTGGTACAGATTAGAAGTTGGTGATGTGCAGGATACTCAGTTTGGCTTCATCTGAGCTTCTTACATGAGTTGGTTGAATAATAAAAGGAAAAGGCCGTATATGAGAATGAATGTTTATATTTGTGATAACCCTCCCTCTGTTTGAATATTAAAAGTGAAGCCTGGTAGGCTGGGCCTTCTGCTGTCCATGCTGTTCCCAAAACATCCAACAGCATCAGGAACGGTTTGGGTTGGTTCTTTGCAGGGGACAGATGATGTTGGGCTTGTGGACTTTTGGGCCATGCTGTGCCCTGGGGTGGGCTGGAGCTGTGGTGTGTCCCTGGGTTGGAAAAGACATGACTTTTGATGCCAATGGCCCAGTTCAGCTCAAGTGGTGAAGGCACCTGAGCCTCAGGAGCTGCACACAGTGCCCAGGGGTCTGGTGACCTGGAAAAGATGCTGTCAAGGAATGAGGCAATTCTGTGACTATTTATTTAACTTTTGTCTGCAGGTGGATAAATGATACCTCACCTAAGAAAGCCACAGACATTTCACCCCTTCTCTGGACGTCTGCAATTTTCATTGCATGTGGAATAATCCCAACACTTAAACGGAGTGGGATTTTTCTGAAGTGTTTTACTTTGGCCCATCTTTTTCCCTCACTGGGGCAGGTGAGAGTTTTGCCATTGATTTCAATGTGAACAGAGTTTGGGTTTGGAAAACCCAGTAGTCTCCTGTGACAGCTGGGTCACAGTGTGTGGTGGAGGCTGTTTGGTGCCTGCCAAGGGAGGGATTTAAGGAGGAGCCAAGTTTAAACTCCTCACTGGTCCCAGTGACTGCAGAGATGAACGTGACTGCAGAGATGAACTGCTCACGGCTGAGACCCCATTCCTCACAACTGTGGAAAGGATAATGCTGTGGAAACTTTCTGCCATTTGGAAATTAAGACAGAGCAGCCCCAATCAGCCCCTGATTTCTCATGGAAATGATCTTCCTCATGCTCCTCCCCACCCCTGTCCTCTCCTACCTCTCTTACCCTCCTGGAACTCGTGAATCTGTCGATCAATTTTATGCAAATTGAGCAAACAATAAGAAAGCTCAGGCATAATGAAATATTAAAAGTTTATGAGGTTTATGCTGGCTTAAAAACACTACAGCACCAGCTTTCACAGAAGATACTCTGGAGTTCCCCAGAAGAGACTGCTCCTACTTCACCTTTAAAATCAATCACCGGAAAAAAAGTGTGGGGAGTTCCAGGCTTTATTAGTTTCACGGTTCACAGACTAAATCACTGTGTTAAAGCTCACAGAGAAGTTAATATTCTTATATTTAGCTTTTCTGGGGGGGACATGGGGAAAGGTGTTTCCTCTAAAGGCTCTGCCAGATCCCTGGAACTATGATGCCAGAACTTTTTTCCTATGCCCAGCTAGGAAGCAGAAGCTTGTGGATGCATCCTTTGCAGTAACAGGAAGCCCCCAGGCAAGGGATGCAGCACCCAGTGAGCCCCTGCCTGTCCCCAGAGCTCTCCTCACACCCGTAGCTCCCTCTGGAAACTCACTGTGTGGAGCAGGAAAACCAAGTGCTGAACTTCTGGAGCTCCACAGGGGGAACCAGCCTTGCCAGTTTTTCCATTACGTTATTTGTTACATCTTCTCTTATTTCAGTGGATGTGAAACCTTTTTCCATAGGTAAAAGGATACTGTTGGTAATGTGGTATTGGAGGGAAGCCCTTCCCCACCCAGCTCTGCTCCCCAGGCCTCAGAGCAGAAGGGATCACAAATCACTTCTGACTCTATTTCTTCCATGCAGTAATTCCAAAAGAAGTGTCCTTCTTGAAGCTGTCTTTCCTGCCTTTGGAATTCCACTCCTCCTTGCCTCACTGCAGGGACTATGAAGCCATTTTGTGGCTTTTCTTTTTCATAAGCTGAGTTCTGGCCAGAGCTGCTCATGTGGCTTTCCCAAGGCAGCCGAGGTGCTGCGGCTCCATCCCAGCTGCCATAGCACCATTCCTTCCCTCTCCACTCCCTTCTGCTGGGATTGGGTGTTTGGAGGACTGAAGGAATGAGGAATGTAGATTGGGAGGGGACCTCAAGCCCATCAGGTCTGCTCACACTTTCCATCACCTTGCTGGGCTTGCCTGACCAGTGTGGCTCCCAGAACAGCTTCTTCTTTCTGTGTTCCAATAAGCTGGGAGCTGCAGCCGTTTCCTTCAGTGTTGTTGGAATTATTGAATGTGCTGGGTGCCTCACAGGAATGTAAAGGCTGATCCCTGTGCAATGACCTCAACCAGCACATCTCCATGTGCTTTGCAAAAAGGGGTTGGTTGACATCACTGCCCTGGTTCTCTGTGGGGAAACTGAGGCACGGAGCAGGTCTGTGTTCAAAACCCTTGTGGATGTAGCACTTGGAGACACAGTTTTTGGGGTGGGCTTGGCAGTGCTGGTTGATGGTTGGACTGGATGATCTTAGAGGTCTTTTCCAACCTGAATGATTCTAGGATTCTAGGCTGACCTGGAAAGAGAAGCACAGTCTCCTGCATGCTGATGCCAAGCTCCTCTTAAGCCACACTGCCTGGAGTGTGTGAATGTTCCCTGCTGGAATGCACAAGCCTCCTCTGTAGGTGGGCACGGAGCTGGCAGTGCAGCCACTAGCCAAAGCTGGCTCACTGAAATCCTCAGCCACTTTTTAAATGCTCTCTGTCAGTTATTCTTTACAGGCCACCAAGCAGGGTTTTCCCACATTGGATCAATTCTTAATTAACAAAGTTTAATAGGACCTGGGTTATCAGGCAGAAACAAGGCTTTGCTTTCAGCAGGAGCAGGCACCCTGTCTGTGACTGCTGTGACAGGGACACTGGGCTGGCACAGCCCAGGGGGAGGCAGGGCAAAGGCAGCAGCTTAAAATACACCCCAACTCCTTTCTCTTTTCACCTGCAGGACTATTAATGTACAGCCTGAGCCCAGGCTTTGCTGGCTCACTGACCCCAGGTAGGGCTGATACAGCTGCACATTCCTCACATGGGTTCAAGTCAGGATTTTAAAGCCCTCATTTCAAGGCATATTCAAACCCACAGTCACTCTTTTATGTTCCAGCCTCTGTGATACAGAAATGTCGTTTATCACTTCCACTGCACTTGGGGCTGCATAAAACCCCAGCACTTCAGCTGAGCCTTTTTCTGAAGAACTGGTTGCCCAGTCCCTGCTGCCCCTGGGGCTGTGACGGCTCATGGGGCAGCCTCAGCCCTGCGTGTCTGGTTTATTCCATTTGCATTCATCCTCCGACTCAGCCTTTAAAAATCCTCCTTCCTACTGCACCGGGAATGGGTGAGGTGATTGCATTTTACTCTAGTTCTCTTTTCATGTTTCAGCTCGTTTTCACAACCAAATAAAATATCTGCTGACATGAGCATCTCCTTCG
Source organism: Corapipo altera (assembly GCF_003945725.1). Classification (NCBI taxonomy): domain Eukaryota; kingdom Metazoa; phylum Chordata; class Aves; order Passeriformes; family Pipridae; genus Corapipo; species Corapipo altera. The sequence goes on along the minus strand of NW_020884887.1, from coordinate 13,298,250 downwards.
GGAGCGCTGTGTCCCCTCGGTGACACCCACACTCCTTTCCCTGGCTGTGGACGTGCAGCTTTGTTGTCCTGGCTTTTGTCTCACCTCCTGAGGCTGACCCCAGAAATGAGAGGTTATAATTATTCCCAGGGGTGAAACGTAGGGTCAAAAAAGCTGCTGATCCCCCCGGGTGTGACGTGCCTGTCACCCCACAGCAGCCGTGGGGCAATGCTGGGGCTGCTCATCAGTTACTTTCCCTAAAGGAAATATATATGTATACATATATACCTATGTATATATTTGTACATATTTGTACATATTTGTACATATTTCTATTCCTTAGCCTTTACTCAGGAACAAGCAGATTTCCACTGCTGGAAATTCAGCCCACGGATTCCCACCGCAGCGATCCAGCTGGGAGAGGAAAGCTTCTTGCTAAAAATAAACGCAGGAAGGCTGACTATCCAAACCTTTTCTGCCTTTCACTACCAGCTTTAAAGGCTCCAGCTCGCGTGATCCTTTCCCCCCAGGTGCTGGAGCCGAGGGATGCTGCCCTCCGTCCCGCACTGCTGCGGTGCCACCCCCCTGCCATCCCTCTCTCCCGCGGTGGTCCCTGACGCCGGGGATGGATGCAAACGGCATTCCCGGTGTTGCTGCGGGATTTCTCGGGCGAATGGAGACACGGGGGCGTTGCGTGTGTGCTTTTGTGCCGAGCCGCAGGCTCCCAGATCAGGAGCACTGAAGTGATGACACAAAACTGGCAGCTGAAACGCCCTCGCTCCGGAGGATCCAGGACCTTTGTGCCGGCTCTCTGCACAGCCCAGGGATTTCCGTGTCATTTTTTTTACTGTAACTACCTTCTGTGGTCCATAAACTATATTGTTTTCATTTAATTCTGGGAACATAATGAATTTCTGCGGGCTTGTTTCCTGCTCAGGGTAATATCTTTGCTAGATATTGAGGTTTATTTCACAAGCTAGTTATAAATTCGCTCAGACTCCCAATTGTTTCATCTTGGGAGCGATCAATAAAAAGAAACATGAGGGAGATTTTAGACCCTTCACATCCACTGAAATTCAGGGATGTAAATCTGTTGTCTGACCTTTTTTTTTTTTTTCCCCTGAGTGCTGAGTAACGCTGGAAAAATGTTAAACCAGAGTGTGAAATTCTCCCTTCTTTACCCCCCAAAGAGTCTTCAGCATAAAAAAGCTCATTGGGTGTTGTGAAGAGGCAATGAAAAAATGCCAAAAATGGAGGGTGTAACTGTGTCAGGGTCTGTTCCTTACACAGCTACCTTTTGTGAGCCATTACCTCAGCACAGTCTATTCTCCTTTATCACAGCATTGAATGGGTAACATCTATTTTTTCCTCAGTTTCCTGAAAACTTAGGATAAAAGCTAACCTCTCTGGAGCTGATGTGCAGCTGGCCCTTCTATGTCTCCTAGCTGAAACACCCAGATTAAAGCTCACATCTGGCTATCAGCAAATAGATTTCGAGCAGCAGATATATATTTAATTTTCTAGATTTATCCCCTTTATTTTTTTGCCAATAGTGAGCACTCTTTTGAAAAGCTTGCCAAAAAAGTGCCTAATTTCCCTTCTCACTCGTGCAGGCCAGTTGCAGATCACTGGTGGTGTCAATCTGGTTGCTGCTTTTCTCCTGCCCCATTTTTCTTGCTGCATTTGGGCAGAGCTGCTAATAAATAAGAGTTGTATTGAGCCCAGGCTGAATTTTAGTTTTTCTGTTTTGTTTGAAGGTAGACCCCAGAAAGTTGGGCTCTTTTTTTTTTTTTTTTTTAATTCTTTTGCTGGAGGTTATTTTACTCTGAATTTGAGCACTTGTCTTTTCCTTTATTCCTGTGGGCTAAGTGCAGATCCAACAGGACCTGCTCATATGTGAGACACAAGCATGGCTTGTACAGCAGCAACAACAACTTGAAAAGTCCCTGTTCCCACTGTCTTGAGAAGCTGTGATGACTGTACAAGTGCTCTTCATCCATTCCAGTGCAGAGTGAACTAAATTCACACTTACCATCAGTGAAGAAATGATTAAGTGGGTGAGGAATTAATTTACAAGATCAAATTCTACATCAAGTATATTGCCAGCCCTGTGATGCTTTAATAATAAGCCACTGAATTCAGGGATGATTTAGGACCTGGTGTCATTAATTACAAGTAGAAAAGTCTTTTAGCAGCAGATGAATGGCTTTGTATTGATTTTGTATGTTTTTGCTATCTACTTCTCAGCTCGGTTTCAACCTCCCAGTACGAAGGCTTTGTGGTGGAGCTGCAATCTCAACTCACAAGAGCTGCTTCAGTGTCTCTAAAACTCCCCCCAAACAGCCTTAGGGGGTTTAGCTGAAATACAAAAAGAAGGGCCAGGGATATTAAGAGCCAGCAGTTAGCACTGGCTTCTGCCCTCCTCAAGATGGGCTCAAGACCCTCCCTACTCACTCCTTTGGGTTGGTGCTGGGTGGGACAAGGCAGAGTGACCCCACTGCAGAGCATGGGGCTGTCAGAGGGTGCAGAGGGAAGATGCAGATGGAGTTTCAATCACAGGGTTTAGTTCTCCTTTGCCCCCCAGCATGTGCCCCCATCTCCTGCACTGCTCTGCTCTCTCGTCTTGGTGCTGCCCAGGAAGGGTTTGAGGGGTATCAGTGAGGCCCTGCTGCTCATGTGTGTGTGCCAAGTCCCATCCATGGATTTACACCTCTTGTCTGGAGAGCTGTGGAGCAAACAGCCCCCTGAAGGGAGATCCAGACTAGCTGGGGGCTGAGCCTGGGGGTGAGTGCAGATGCGGAAGCATTTAATTCTTATTTTCTTTTTGTTTAAATCATTTGTGGTCTCAAGGGGGAGGGAAAAACTAACAGGCTCACTGCTGATTTTATTTGTGCTGAGGAGATGTCCCAGCACACGAGCTGTTCATGGAAGCTCAGAGGAGCAGGAAGCAGAGCTGGCTGCTGGGCTGCATCCCAACCTCATCCCTGTGCTCACCAGGGGCTCTCGCTGGGGACCTGCTCTGCTGTGGATGTTCCCTCATCCCACCCAGCTGGGGAAAGGGGGCCTCCTACAGCTGCACACCCTCCCCTCAGTGCTGCTCCTGCTGGAGAGGTGACAGATTTGTCAGTTCACTTAAAAATCCCTCGTTAGCTGAGGGCAGTGGGACTCCCGTGTGCCAGGTCCACACGGGAGAATTTGTTCAGTGGTCATTTGTGCTCGAATTAAAATCATCAAGTGCCCAAACTCATTCCTTATGGTGAGTCCAAGGAAACCAAAACCTGTAAGGAAGCACACTTGGAGGGTAATTCAGCCCCACCTTTGTGCTCAGCTCTGGCTGTGCTGTCTCACCCTGCCCTATCTGCCAAAAGGGGTTGGAAATGCAACGTGGATCCCAGGGCTTTGTTCTTCCCAGCAGTCGAGGAAACTCCATGGAATAGCTTTTCACCTGGTGTTTGTTTTCCTGTTTCCCTTTCCAGATCTGTTCAAGACACGTGGGAAGGAAGGTACATGACAAAATCACTGTGGTAACAGACCTGAGGCTGGTTCAGTTGGATGTTTCAGTGGAAATTTGGACCTGAATCCTTGTATCCTTGTTTCCCACTCTGATGTAACTTGTCTTCTGGCTGAGTTTTCTCCAGCATTTGCAGCCTTTTTTTCTTTTTTTTTTTTTTTTTTTCTTTTTTGGCCTGTTTTGAGGGGGATTCTGTGTAACCAGAGTCAAATCCCAGCCCCCTGCTCTGCAGAGATGTTCACACTTGGCAGTCCAGGGGAGCTGCTGCTCTTCATCACATCTCCTGCCCGGGGCCACCCACGGGCTGCTCCTCCACGAGCATTTAGGAAAGGTTTACTCATGGAAAAAGTTCTCCCCCACCTGTAATAATTAGAGCTCAATTAAAGCCCAGAAAGGCAGTGATGGGCACCTTCCCTTGCTATGCCAGTGATGGTCACCATCCTGCCCCCCACACCGGGGTCACACCCCTGGGTTGCTTCATCCCTGTTTTCATTTACTATTCCTCACCCAATCCATTAATTTATTAATCTTCTTTATTCCCACTTCTCTTCTGCCCCTCAGGATGTTTGTTTCATGCATTTATGCCCCCGAGCTGTTTGTCCAAATGCCTCTTCTGTTTGGAGTGGGTCCATGGTAAATCCAACCTCCATGAGGACATGGAAGCTTTGTATGGCAGCAGGAAATTTGGGGCCTTTCCCCCTCCCCCAGCCTCTACCTCAGTTATATCTGCAAATCTGTGATCTTACCTTGAAAGAATCTGTAATGACTCATTGGCTCTCACGGACCTACTGCCAATAACACAGTTACTTATAGCCAGTTAATTAACTGGAAAGTCTAATTACTTAAAATTCAACCCTTTCCTGGGATTTTGCTGTTGCAGGAGAAGGCCAAATAATAACTGTGCTTTTCAATATACCCTCGTTTTATTTTTCTTGGGCAACATACAAAAGTTATGTGTAAATATTTCTTTCTCCAAGAGCACACTTTATTATCCCTTTTCCTTCAGCTTTCATTAAAAACTGCTCCCACCCCTTCTTCAGCTTGAACATATAAATAAATAACGCCTGATTCAAACAGCCTCAGCCATAAAAACCTGCTTGAAAAGAATCTCAGGCAACTACCACATCTGGAATAATAGTCAACATATTTTAGAGAGAGAGACTTCATTTTTCTCACACAGGACACTAAATCATGATGGCTCCATGTGCCAAAAATAACACGGTGGGATATGACTATGGGAGGATGTGAACCTATAATGAGGTTCAATAAAGTACTAATCTTATGGGGTAATGCAATCTGGTTTGCTTTTACTTAAAAAAAACCCTCTGTATGTGTGTGTGTGTGTGTGCCTTCATAGACTCTGGTGTGCTTTTTAAACAGGGTTCTGGTGTCTTCTTTCAAACTCTCTCCGCTGTTTTGCAATGCAAATAAATATTTCAAAGCTCATTAGTTTTGTCCCAAATTAGCCTCATTCCAAGAAGGATGATGGATTCCACCTGCCCCATCATTTCAACTCGGGGAAACCCGTTGGGATGATCTACTGTTGTGAGAGAGGAAGAGCTTTACCATTTACTGAGCCTCTCCAGAGATCACCAGTGATGCAGCAGAATTGCTTCAGGTTTGTCAAAATTATCCCCTAATTACAGGGCTGGGTATTAAAATCATCCCTGAACTCGGGGAAATTTGAGTCCCCTTTTACATCATGGAGGTGGGATAGAGCTGAAGGTGGCAACAGTGATGAGAAACACAGGAAAAAAAACCAACCAAAGAGCAACTCTGAATTACATAAAACTCTAATGTTGGAAATTCTAGTCTGGAGTTGCTAAATGGAAAAATTTGTATTCCTTCTGATGTTTTTCTCTCTGTAGTGAAGGAAGAGTGGTAGGAGTGGTTTGTGCCCACTGAGAGCTGACAAACTTTGTCCCTGTTTTTCTGGAAACCCCTTTCCCTGGGAATACCCTCCACCTACTCCTGGTTCACCCAGGGTCCAGCTGTGCAGGATCTCTGTCCCAGGAGGGTGGTGCCAAAGTGGGCACACACAAACCCAGGAGGGAGGATCCCACCTTCCTCTTCCTCCCCTTCCCTGCAGCTCTCACAGTCCTAATGGAGGAGGAACTTTGCTTCCAGCTGATGTGAAAACAGTGGAATGGCCTGGCAAGGTCCCCAAATCTCTGGAGGCTCACTTAATGCATTACTGGACATTTTAATCCTGCAACATTTTTTCTTCCTTTCTGCAACTCTATCTGCAGGAGACTGGTACAAATATATCCAGCACTTGGGCTTGTTGTGATGCTAGAAAAGATGACACATGGATATTTTTACTCAGGGAACGCTGTCCCAGGGGGCTTTTATCAAACATAACTCAACATTTCCCCAGACATCTTGATCACCACCACAGTGCCAGCCCCTCTGAGCAGCCAATTTACTATGCTGTAAATAAATCAAGCTTCAACCCATAGATTTTTTGCCATGTAATCAGTCTGCTTTCATAAAAATTCCCCTCTCTTGGCATTCACTCACATGTGCCTTACAAATGTGCATGCTGTATTGAATCAGATGCTGGGGAAATATATATTTTTTCCATATGGATCACAATAAAAACCATAAAAGGTTTTTTTCTCCTGCCCCCCCCTCCCCTCCTCGCAGTCTCTTGAGGGCATATATCATAACAATTGAAATCTGATGAGAAAATGAAAAAATGCTTGGTGCTCATATCTTCCAGAGTAGTTTTCCAGAGTCCTGCTGCTGAAAGGGACATAAATCATTGGCAGCACTCAGGCAATGTTGTTACCTGAATATACAAAACAAAACACGACTGGTTGCTTGCTACTGGAAAGAGGAAAGTGCTGCAGCCAAAATAATGCCCTCAAATTGTCAGTCAGGTTATATTTAACTGGAGAAGTTGCATGTCAGAAGGGATGGCAGCCAAAAAAGGGGGTGCAGCCCATTGCAGGCATCCCCCCAGCATGAGGAAGGAAAGCTGGAACATTCTGATGGTTGGACACTACCCTGGGTAGTGTCCAAACTGGTGCTTCCCAAAATCAGCATTGCTCCCTACAAGGAATAAACCAGTAAGAAATCTTTCACAGAGATGTCACCTTCTTTTTATTTTTTTTTAAATGCTATTTTTGTGAGTGAAACATCTGAAAATGGCAAACCCGAAGAGCTCTGCAGACAGACCAAAAATAGGTGATAACTGTTGTGAAAGCACTGTCCAAATAATTCACTGCCTGCCCCAAATTTTGAAGTTATACTCTGAATCAAAAACCCACGTGCCTTGAAAACATCCATCAGGTTACTACTGTGTGTGAGGAATACATTCCCAGAAACCATGCTCTGTTCTGGGATGTGCTGTCAGCTGGAAAAGAGGATAAAACCTGGCCCTGAGTTATAGTTTGTGAGTGACAGCAGAGTGCTCTGTGCAGTACCTCTGCTTTCCTCACAGGCAGGTTCAGCATCCCTCAAACACAGGGGCAGTGACTGATTCAGGGGTTTGTTCTGGCTTGGGAAAAATCAGCAGCAGGACTGGGAATAAAACACCTGTCTCCCGGTCCCATCCTGCTAACCAGCTGCATGTCCTTCCTCTGACATTTTGCAGAAAAGGAGGAAAACCGGTTTCCTTCCAGCCACCGTGGGGCACCCAGCGGTTCCCCCTTGGCATCTCCTCTCCCTGCTGTGCCAGCGGCATCGCCACAGGGTGGCTCTCGGGAAGGAGCAGGGTTTGTGCTCGAGCAGGAGGATAAGGTGCCTTTCCCACGCTGCAGCAGCTACTCCCAGCTTTCTGGCTCCATCTTCTGGAAGCGAGACAAAATCGAGATTTCTCGGAGCCTGAGTTTGTAACAACGCCCTGCGACGTGGGCCCTGCAACGTGTCTGGCACGAAAAAATCCCTTTTATAATGTATGGAGCTTGTAATTAATCTCTGTAAAACCTCTCTGCGAGAAAAAGAAAATATGGAAAGAGGACATGGCAGATTTTAAGGGAAATCTGAGCTCCAGGAGATGAAGCATTTCAGAGCTGAACCATGAAGAGTGTCTATGGGTTTTTTGGATGGATCAGGCAATAAAGCCAACATGGAAACAACATTTTCTGTCTCATTTTTAAGTCATCCACAATCCCTATGGGAGGACAGGGGGATCCAATGCATAAAAGCCTTTCAGTTAGAAAAATGAAGCAGAGAAGTACATGAGAAATTATTTCAGAATTTGGCTGAGCAGGGTTTAGTGCTGGGAGCCAGTGCCAGTGACTCTGGGACAGGTCTCTAACCCATCCTCTCTAAATGAGCCAATTCAGAACTCACAGCTTTCCCAGCACCCATGGGCTGATGCCACACCATGAGCAGGAGCATCCCAAGGGCACAGATCATCAGGGTTTGTGGTGATATTTCCCCACCCAGTGTCAGGATGCTGCCTGAGGGATACAGAATGCTCCCATTTAGGATTCAGTAGGTTTTCTACAGCTTTATGCTCACCTGTCTGCAAAGCAGATTCCCCCTCTGCTACTAGCATTTTGGTTTATGCTGCCAAATTTATGTTCCTGTACCCTGTGCCCCCTCTGGCCGTGGGTGCTGCTGCTGCAGCTGTGCCAGGTAGACACTTGCCTGGGATGCTGCAGGTCTGGTGCACAATGAGGGCAGGCAAGCACAGGCCCCAAAGAGCACAGGTTTAAGAGTTTCATGTTGCCTTTTTGTCCTGGGGTGCATCTTGCCTGCAAACTCTAAGCCTTGCAGATTCTCTTAGAGGCACTGAATAATTTCCTGTAGCTACTATAATTGCACAGGAGCATCTTTCCCCCTCTCAGAGCTGCAGGGAAGCACAACACACCCCAGGGTACTCAGCAAAGAACAGTTTCCTTAGAATCACAGAATGGTTTGGGTTGGAAAGGACCTTGAAGATCATCTTGTTCCAACCCCCTACCATGGGCAGGGACACCTTCCACCAGCCCAGGTTGCTCCAAGCCCCGTCCAACCTGGCCTTGGACACTTCCAGGGATGGGGCAGCCACAGCTTCTCTGGGCAACCTGTGCCAGGGCCTCCCCACCCTCACAGGGAAGAATTTCTTCCTAATATTCAATGTAAACCTACCCTCTTTCAGTTTAAAGCCATTGCCCCTTATCCTGTCACTATCTGCCCATGTAAAAAGATAAGCTCCCTCTAGGCACTGAAAGGGGCTCTAAGTCTGCCTGGATCCTTCTCTTCTCCAGAATAAACACCCCCAGCTGTCCCAGCCTCTCTCCAGAGCTGAGCTGTTCCATCCCTCGGAGAATCCCCATGGACCTGCTCCAACAGGTCCACATCCTTCTTGTGCTGAGCACCCCGGACCTGGATGCCGTGCTCTGAACTTTTATTTCCCTTTATGGATGAAGCTCCTTTCCCCTCTCCCGTCCAGTTCAGGTTTGTGCCAGACGATGGTGCTCGACACAAGCTCTGCTGCTGCCGAGCTCGGGCTGGACCTGGGAGGGGGATGCCCGAAGGGGCTCAAACAACTGCCTGGGATGAAGCATTTGGGGAATATTCGGCCTAAACTCACCCTGACCCTAGATCTCTGAGTACGGCCTCTAAAGTGTTTCTAAAGTTTTTACTTAACTTTGTATAGTTTACTTGTCACGATCTGCCGTCTTGCACTGATCAAATTTAAGCACCTATTAGGTGTTAAATATGTTTAGGATTGTTATTTCAGGTTTGTAAACTCTTAAGTGGTTTAAAAAAATAAAATCGTAGAATTACGAAGTGATTTGGGTTGGAAGGGAACTTAAAACTCATCTCATTCCATCCCCCCTTGTCATGGGCAGGGACACCTTTCACTAGATCAGGCTGCTCAAAGCCCTGTCCTACTTCTGCAGGATCAAAGCCTTGAGGAAATCAGAATAACTTCAAATGCAGAAACACTTTTCTGAATTTCAACTGAGACAAACATGGGCACAGAGTCTGACTTTTGGGGACAGGAGCCCTTTGTTTCCCATTTCAGTGGCTCCAGGGACATCTCCATCATCTTCCAGGCAAGAGCTGGTCATGCAGCCTTATTATACCTAGCAGTGTAATTAAGTAGATTATTAATGGTTATCCTATCTAAAAAGCAATTCTTGCAGTGAAAAGTTTGACACCCTGAGCAAGCAGCAATGGAATTCCACAGCTGCACTGCTGTTGCTTTACCTTGATGTTGGTCCTGAGCCACCAGAGGAGTCCTGTGAGTGAAGTGAAGCACATGTGCACCCATGCTCACTGGAAAAGCTGCAGAATTAAACGCTGAAAGTCCCAACTTTCTCAAGAGGCTGAGGATCTCTAGTCCTGCGGGTACCTCATGAGTCTCGCCTCCCTTCCCTGTTTCCTTGCCTCTCCACATATAAATTTTTGTTTCTCGGGTGTGAGTTATGATTTTTAATGCTTATTTTGGCAGTGGGTGTTGGTGGGATGTTTCAGCTTTGCCTGGAGGCTGGAGGGAGACTCTGTCCTTGGAGATAGGTATAAATGTGAGGGACTTGGCCAAGAACTTCCTGGCAGAAATGGTTCTTCTCCAAAGCTGGACTCTTCAAGGGAAAAGTCAGGAAGCCAATTTGGACATCTGTATGGGTTTTGACTGAGATAATTGTAACCAGGGGACAGTGACCTGAGCAAACAGCAAAGCAAACCACAGATGATCTGATTAGTTTTCAGCCGTGGACATTTTATCTGGATGTTCAACACAGAATGAAAGCCCATTCTTCAAAGCCCCCAGAGTCTTTGGGGAAATGTGCTGTCATTAGTCCCCATGGTGATGTCAGTCAAGCCATACCCCGGCTCCTGGGCAGAGAAATCCATACCTTGGCCCAATCAGCCCCTTCCAGAGAGGTGTGGGTGAGTGGCTTTCTGCAGAATGCTCTCAGCAGATATGATTATATTGCCGAGCAAACATTCTTTTGCTGCTGGGAGGCACTTTGAAAGCCTCTCTGTATCTCTCTCTTTGCTCAGGGATAGAAGAGTTTCCTTCTTCTTGCTCTGATGACATTCCTAGGCAGATTTGGGAGTCTTGTAATCTTGGAGGCAGATAGCTTTGTTGATATTAAAATGCAAATAAATTTAAACATTCATTCTGGCCATTATGAATAATAAAGTGAGGTGATGGAGTATGAGTGCTGCCTTTTTATATGTCTTTTCAGCACTTAGAGATCCGATTTTGACTATAGCAAGTTTTTAATGCCTCTTAGGCATGGCAGTGTTACCCAACCCAATGGAGTGTGGTCTAACTGCAAAAAGGTTTGTACGTCTTATGGGTACAGAGTTAGAAGGTTGTGCTCTTCCAGCTCATCAAGGGATGTTACTGACTCCATTTAGCATTTAGTAAACTTAAATAGCTTTCTAAAATCCCAGCAACCCTTTAGCCACGTGTCATGGTTTGAGATAGCCCCAAAATCCAGTTCTCTAGTTCCATCCCCCCTCCCACATCTCAACCTAATGTGAGATGGGTTTTTCCAGACAAAACACAACCAGACTCAAAGTGGGGGAGAAGGGAATATATTACAACGACTGTACAAATAAATACTATAACACATTATACACATGATCACAACTATCTCTACCATGACATACAGTATTTACAATGGATCAGATCTCTTCTCCCCTCCAAATAGAAGTCCAGGAGGGAAAGAAGGACAGATCCCTTCCAGTCCCAAGCAGCAGTCTCTTCTAAGGCAGCAGGTCTCCTCATCTCATGCATGCAGCAGTAACTGGATTGTTGTAGCTGGATCTCTGTTCAATACACACAAGGGGGTCTCCAAGCCCCTCGGCTCTCCTTCGGTCCAAGCGAAGGCCTCACCTGTGGACTGCCAGCAGGGACCAGACTCGCATCACCACAGGTATATCACGAAATGCAGGGGCATCTTCGTGAAAGTCCCTTCCTCAGGGGATTCAAATTCCCCTTTGTAGAGCTCCGTGCTCTGCCTCAAGGCAGCGGGGGGGCAAAGCCCTCCTCCACATTCCTCTCTGTCCCAGTCCAGCTTCAGGACGCTCTGAGCTTCTCAGCTCCTCTCTGCAAGTGCTGTAGCACTCCAAGGCTCTTTCAAGTAAGAGTCCATCATCTTCCTCCTTTCCAGGAGGTCTCAAAGGAGTTTGGGGGGTCTGGTATCAGTTCAAGTTCTTACCCCCAGAACTCTGTAGCTCTGCTGCTAGCTTCTGCTGCTGCTCTGGTTCAGTTCTTATCTGTCCTGGCTCTTAGCCATAACCTCTGGACGCTGCCGCTGCTTCTGCTCTGTCTCTGCTCACTCAAGATGGAAAACATCTCCCAGCTCACAGCTACAGACACATAGTCCAGCTTAACACTGTTCCAAGTCTCTGTAACCCCCAACTGGGGCTGGGGGGCCCCAGAGGCCCCGAGGGGCTCCAGCCCCCTTTCCTCGTGGCTCTACAACATGGCTACTTCTTCTAACAACCAAACTACAACTCTTCTCTTCCGGTGCTTGTGATATGTTTTCATTTCTGCAGGAGCGCTCATTGGACAGAACTTCAAAACTTCCAGGGGTTTCCACCCCTGGGGGTTACCACTTTTCAGCCTCTGGGGGAAAACAAGGTTCAAACCACTACACCACGTAATACGTTTTAAATTTGACACAGGCAGCATTTGCAACATCTAAATGTTTTCAACATTCAGGATCTGAAAATGCTGTGGGATTATTCTGCTCCCCTGAGCTGGTTTTAATCCACAAACTGTGACTGCAAGGATGGACAAGAGGAAGGAAAAGGCTGAGCTTTATGGGCTGGCAGTCACAGACTGCCTGGTCTGCTCTGAGCATCAGCAGCTCCTCCCCTGGGCAGGTTTGCTCTCCCTCGAAGGTCATTTTGCTCTTCATCAGCACCAGTTTCACTCTTTGCTTTCTAGTTTGCCTTCAGAGGCAGTTATTACCAAATATTCAGGTTGGTGCCCTTAACAGCTTGTTTTGCAGTAGCAACCTAAGGACACCAGCTGATTTCCAGCAGTTTTCCACTTAAACCTTGCTCCCTTCACTAGTGCCTGTCCTCCACCTGAACCACAGCTCTGGAGGTCACTCATTTTCCCTATCCTAGGGAAAAAGCTGGGTGAGAAATAAATTAGAGACTCAAATTTCAGTGCCTGGAGAAGTCATTTGGTTCCAACTCATCTCCAAACCCACGAGCCCATCTCCTTTGTGTGTGAGGGCAGGCTGGAGTTTGGTGTGGCCCCGGGAAGATCCCATTCTGACGGGCGCCCGCGACAATAAACATGTTAATTAAATTAATTAATTTAAAGGGGCAAAGGTTCAGGGGGCGGGTGGTGCTTTTGTATTTCCAAACCGGTTAACTCAGCTCAAATTCAAAGCTGACCAAGACAGATCTGCTTTGACCAGCAAACCCCAGCTCTTTGTACGAGCCCGGCCCCCGCCAAGCCCCGGTGGCTGGGATGAGGCACGGCCTCAGCTTAGCAGAAAACGCAGTAAGATATCAAATTAGCCGGGGCTCTGTGTTCCTTTTGAAACCATCGGGAGCACTGTGATGTGCCAGGGCGCGGGGTGCTATTCTCCCTATCTCCCGGTGCCGTTGTGCGGGGGCGAACAAAGCCGGGAGGTGTAATTTAAAGGTGCTGTGACCTCCCAGGAGCAGCTCTCCCCATTGTGCGCCCGGTTTTGTTTGCTGTATGTGTTTTTTTTTTTTTTCCTCCCTCCGCCGAGATCTCCTGATCATAAATATGCATGAATGAAAGAGCCAGAGGAGAGGAGGGGAGGGGGAAGGGGGCTCGTAACCAACTCGGATAAAGTCCTTTTCTGAATTTTCCACTCTCGGCTTCCTGATGTCGGATGAAATAAGGGACCAGGCCGTCGGATTAGCTCGGCCCGAGTTCCTATTTCCAATTGTAAAAGCAGAACCCCGGCATCATAACAATCATTATAATTATCACTTACAGAGGGGGCTTATCATATAACAGCTTCTCTTTATTCGGGGTGGGGTGGGACCGAAGGGGGCCGGGGGGAGATAATTCCAACCACGGGGCTTTGCGTCTTCATTCATCACTTTCCAAACAAGCCACTGGAAAATTGAAGTCCCTGAGCAATTTACAGCTTACAGCTCTCTCCTGGTAAGGGGACATGCACACACACACACACACACACTCACTCACTCAGACACAGACCAGGTACGCTGTGGGTGACCAGCGGAAAGAAGGATAAAAAAAAAAATAAAATCCCCCCCTCCCTGCTTTTCTGCTCCAAACTCAGGCAGAGACGGACGTAACCTTCCCTTTTAAGCCTAGCAACTCCAGCCTGGCCGCACAGCTCCTCCTGGATTAATCTTTCTTTTTTTTGGCTCAGTGAATTGTGGTCAAGGCCATTGTAACGTGAGTGCTGCTGGGGCGCCGATTGGCTGGAGGAGGCTCAGAGAGGCCCCTTTTCACAGGGGACTAATTGCTTTAGACCACCAGTATTTGGGAGCTACAGATGTCTTCCTTAATTTGCCTAGAGAGCACAATCGGCCCCATCTGTTGCATTTTTTTCCCCCCTCTGTCTCTCAAGTCGCCTTCTTCCCCCTGTCTGCAAAGGCCTAAATTGAAAACTCATCAAAAAGTAATACAAGAGCAGTTTGGCTGGGAAGCTGCTGCCGTGGGGCTTTGCCTTTAATAAAGGCCCCCCTGCTACTTTTACACATGGGTTGGGGAGCACAGAAAGGAGGAGGAGGAAAGCAGAAACAACCTAGAAGGGGGAAAAGAAGAAGAAGAAAAAAAAAAGAACTAAAAACTAACAGCCAGATGGGATATTTGGAGGCTGGATAATTTGATGTGTCATGGCTGGAGGAGAACAAGGGGCAGCCCCTCGTTTTCTGTGTGTACACACAACAAAATAGATGACTTCTAGAGATGGGGAGGGACAGGAGCCGGGGGCCGACCGGGGGTCTGCACATCCCAGTGTTGCTGGCACAGGGGAGCTGTCAGTGCCCAGGGCACACCCCCAGGAACAGGGGAGATAGAGAGGGGTCAGAAGAAGGGAATGGGGAAGAGAGGTGATGAGACTTTGTTCATCAGAAAGTTGCCTTGGCCCGGAGTTGTCTTGGCCCGTTTGTAGGCTGTGGACTGAGGGTGCTGCTCTACTCCTACCCACACCCCAGAAATCAAAAGAGAGGGTGTTGCTTTCTTCTTGCTGGATCAGAGCTTCATCTCAAACTCAGGTCTGGGCAGAAAGGGAGGACAAGCCCCAAAAAAATCACTTAAAATATTAATCAGAAAGGCTGTAGGGGAATATACGTCATGTCTTTCCTCAAAATTCCCATCAGAGCCAACCTCAGGATGCACAGCTCATGAGAGGGTCATAAAACCCCACATAAAATCCCACATTGTTTGATGCAAGCTGAAATGGTGTTTCCTTATGGCAAATTTGGCACTGGTGCTGTGTGGGGAGGTGGTGAAGGCACCAGCCACCCCTGACCTGGTGTCTGTGTTTGGTCTCTGCCCCTGCAAAAAGCAGTGGATGTGCTCACAGTCTGTCTGGGAGAGAATGATTGTTACCCCATCAGTGACAGGAGTTAGCCAGGAGTAAGGTGGGAATTAAAATCTCGTGGTACCAGCCCCGTGGTGTAGTCACAGGGACATCTGACAACAACTGCCTGGGCTTGAAGGAACAGCTCACCTGTGATTTATTTCATAGAATCATGGAATGGTTTGGATTGGAAAGCACCTTAAGATCATCTCATTCCAACGCCTCTCCCATGGGCAAGGACACCTTCCAGTTGACCATCTAGCACTGCAGATTTTTCATCTTCCTTAAACCATCAGCAGCTTCTTCTTAGCAGAGGTTTCCTAAAAAGAAGGGAAAACAGTGCTAAGCTTCCACCTCTGAGATGGAGGGATGGGACAAGGTGCTTTCACTGCTGGAGAGTGGAGTCCACAGCACACCCCAGAGCCCCTGGGGAATGGGAGGGCTAATGGAATTAATGGAATTAATTCCAGTATGGAATAACTAACGGAATTAGTGTCCAACCAGGGCAGTAAGAGCTGGTTTCCATGTTTCATGCACTGCCATTCTGCTTGGGAGTGAGGAAATTCTCCCTCCTGGGGAATACTGAAGGTTTATCACTCTCAGAGGGGCTGAATGAGGTCCAAGATCCCCTTCAGTGCTGTGTAGTTTTTGGAGAAATACCCACCCAAACAGCCTTTATTGCTCTTTTCTATTTTTGGCTTATGGCTTATTACTTTGCTTGTCGCTTTTTGCTTTTCCTTGGATACCCCTGGTTAAAAAACCATGTGATTATTACTTCTCCTAAGGCAAAAAACGTCCATTTATCAAACTGAGAAGATCTTGAAGCACTGGTGGGGAACAAAGACTGAAGGACTGGGGCTTCCCAGTGTCCCGGGAGCACATGACCTGCTCAGATGGAAAACCCACAAGCACTTCTCTGTGCTGGGGCCTTCCCAGGGCAGCCCTCTCCTTGGGGAGAAGGTGTGAATGGTTTCCTTGAATAAGTCACTGGATAGCCTTGGCCAGGCTCAGGCTGGCTCCTGCTCCCTGCAGATTGCTGTCTCACTGCTCAAAAACTGGATACTCTGTTGTGACATTTATTTTTCCTCTGATGCTCTGTGGAAAAGAAAACAGCTGTTCAGGCCAGAGGTGCAGATGCTGCAGGCTGTGGGGTGAGAGTGAGCCAGGATGATGGGCACCCATCTTGCCTGCCTTAAAATGAGGATCAGCAGTTGAAAACTTTAAGAAGGAATATGGCAATGAAAAAGGGAGCTCTGGTTCCTGTTGTCGGGGCAGCCCAGAAGCTGTTGAAGAGTCACTGGAAAAGCCATTGAGCTTTTGTCTCATAACTCCTGTGATAATAATTAGCTCAGCCAAAGCAGACTTTAAAGGGGCTTTAAAATTCTTGTTCGGTGGCTTGAAAGAAAAGAGGCAACCGGAGTCTCCTCTCATCTGAGCATCAATGTGAATCCCACAAAATCCCATTATTCCTCTTTTAGATCAGCAGTTTGGTCAGTTCAGCCTTTTCCCTCCCCAAGGCAACAACTGCCCCCCTTTGTGCATGTTTTCCCCCTCGAGATCTGAGCACCTCACTGTGTACACACACAGCACCCACAGCCTGACCCCGTCCTGCCCCGAATCCTTGCAAGTGGCAGTGACTTGCTGTCCCCACCGTGGCACAAAATGAACAGGTGGAGGCAGAGGAGGGAAGTCTGTTTGCAAGAGCACCCACATTCACCAGGATGTTTTTCTTAAAAGGAAAAAAGAATTTGTTATGTTTCAAAGCTGGTGGTCACAGACTTTGCTTTCAAGACACTTTAACACCTGAGAGTTGGAGACAAAACCTGATGGTCTAAAACTCACATCTTCATCCAGAGCTAGGTCTGCTTACAGTGGAAGGTAAAATTCTACCAATTCAGTGGTTTGGGTGATTTTTTTTGAGGGATCTAACCATATAGGAGTGGAAGAAGAAATGATGATACCCAGACCTGTTGAGCTGAGGCCTGTCAGTGCTTTGCCTCTGCTGGAGAACTTCTCCCTGTCCCCCTTTCTGGGCTCACTGAGACTTAGAGCAGCTCCTGGGCAGCTCTCATGTGGATGAGACAGGGAGCTCTGGCCACATGACTCTTCCACCCTTGCAGCTGATGCTCTGAAGAAGGCACCTCCCTGGGACCTGTGTCTCCTGGGAACATACCAAGCTGAATACACTTAAAAACAGGGACTCAGAGGCAACCTGCTGCTCTTTGAACTCCCAGGGGACAGCAAGGCACCTTTCTCGGGAAAAATCTGTAAATCTGCGAAGATCCACATCCACCAAAAGTACAACAAAAGCTGTGGGGTATTTCAGCAAGGCTTGAGGTGGAACCTCCAGTTGGGCCATGGAGCCATAACCCCTGGGCAACCTTTTTCCTTTGTGGCTGAGTGCCAGCTAAATACACCCATCCCATGCAGGCTGGACACCAGACCCTCATTGCAGTTTGACACAGCTTTGGGCAGGAATACAGAGGCTAAAGTGGTCACAAGGAATGGTGACAGCCTTACACCACGTGCTGTGGTGCCTGGGAAGTCTTTCCAGGCTGGGAACTGGTGCTCCAAATCCCCCAGTGTCTGTAGAGCCCTGGCCAAGCCGTGGCCCTGCTGGCCAAGGAGCCTTCCCAGATTTAATCCCACAGTTTGGAGCTGAGCAGTAACCCCACCAGCGGGGAACACAAACCCTCCCCAGGCTGAAGCAGCTCGGGTTGCAATGCCTCAAGAAGCAGAGAGTTCAAATACAAACAAACCCCATTTTCTTTGCAAAATTTTCCCTTTAGAGTGGACTAGAAATGGTATTGAACAGCAAGCAAGTTTTGCTAGTAAAATACACTAATAAACTTCTTTGGAGACTCATAAACCGTGTTGTGTTTTTTAATGGCAAATAATAAAGGAGCCTAATAAAGTGTTGGTTTTTTTAATGGCAATTTTTTGAAGCGGCTGGAGCAGAGATCAGGAGTTCAGCCTCTTTCCTTGTTCTGTTTGTGGTATATTTATCTTCATGAAGAGAATGGGAGCAGGGGGATTTATTTTTCTGAATGAATGTCTCTAAGCCCCTCATACCTCCAGGGCTTATAGTAAGGTTGGATCCAATGACAGGAGAGTCAACATTATAAGCCCTTAGAGAGGGCTGAGTGCCTTGTAGATAGTCTCAAGTGGATGCGCTTTCAGCGTGCCGTTACCCCGGCTTACATTAGCGGCTGAAGAGACTTTGTCTGTCCCCGATGCCCTCGGGTGACCCGCGACCTTTGCGACTTGGCTCTGCCGAGATCTGACGCTCGCGCGAGCCCCCGGCCGAGGAAATGGAGAGGGGGCTTTGTGCCGCGGAGAAAGAGCAACACAAACACGGGGTGTTCTCAAAGGAAACAAAAACCCAGCGGAAAAAAAAAAAAAAAAAAAAAAAAAAAAAAATACAAGCCGCAGAAACCCCTCCCCAAAGTGGCAGCGAGGGGCAGCGCAGGCACACGCGCTGAGGGGCAAACGGCCCCCCAAAAAAACCCGCTGCTGGCGTGGGGGGGGGGGGGAGGGATGGTCTGCGGCAAATCGGGAGCCTGGTGTCGTGGGGTCTCTGCTGGGTTTAGGGGTGGCTGAGCGAGCCGGAGTGGGCCGATGGGAAGAACCCTGCGGGTTCTGCACTTCTGCAAAGCCACCCCAGAAAACTCGCTGCTGGGGGCGGGTTCTGCAGCAAATTGGGGTCCTCGTGTTTGCTGGATTTAGGGATGGCTGAGCAACGTGGGGTGGGGTGATGGAAAGTTGGTTTCACTGTGGGTTCTGCGTTTCTAAACACAAAAAGAAAATAGGCTTGGTTTGTTTTATTATTTTATTTCTTTTTTTTTTGCGTTTGGGGGGTGCCTGTTGGATTTGGTGGCAGAGATACAGGGTGGAAATCAGGTGCTGCATCCAGATGTCCCAAAGGAAAACAGCAGAGCTCGGCCCTGCTCGTGTCTCTGCAGCAAAGGCTGAAACTTCGAGTTTCAAATGTCAAAAAGGGGCTGGAGCAGCCGAAGCCTTCACGCTGTGGAGGATGCCAAGCCCTGACCTGACCCCCCAGGAGGGTGCAATCACCCACATGTGAGCCAGACGGCCGGGCTGGCACTGTCCCTGGGGCTGGCACTGTCCCTGGGGCTGGAAGCCTCGCTGGGGGGGGTGGTGGGGGCAGGTAGGACGGTGCAGGGGTCTGTAAGCTGTTGTTGTGCGCAGCCCGTGCCTCACTTAGAGTTCTTAATGCCCAAGAGAGGCCACCCTGCCCCGAGCAGTGGCTCCCTGCGGGGAGGGGATGCTTGTGCAAACAGCCGCGTCCCTCCAGGGACCTCCGTGCTGAGTTGGGGTGTTGAGGGTCACCACCCTGCCTGGCCCCAAACCCGTGCCCAGCTGCTGCTCTCTGCCTGAGACAGCGACATCCCCACACAGCCTCTGGCTACTGCACAGGGAGCGTCCCAGAGTGTTAGATCTGCCATAAATCAGCGGTGGCATCGTGTTCCCATCCTCTCTCTCGAAATCTGGGCTTCCTCCACCTGTGTCCTCCATCTCCACTGGCTTCAGCCCCTGCCCAGGTCGTGCACTTGGCAGCAGCTCTGTGAGGAAGCAGGACATGCACTCCGTGTGCTGCCTCCGTGGCACCAATAGGGGCAGGGATGGAGAGGAGGAGACAGAACAACACCTTCTCCGTCACCCTGGGGAGGTGGGACGCGCCCCCTCCCAGCCCACCCAGCGCATCCAAGCCTGGTCCACGCATGGGAGCATTTTCCAGATGCCAGTGTGCGTTTAAAGTTTAAAAAGATGAGTGGAAAAGCCCATGTCATGGGTGCCTGAGCTAGAAGGAGGATTTCACCGTCGTGAGGGAGTGCATTGTCCCCGGAGTTGGCCAAGTGGATTTGCATGCTTAATTCCCGCTAAGTGTTTTTTGAAGGAGTAATCTGATAAAATCTTCAACCCGCTGATAGCATAAACTTAATCGGGGATCCTTCAATAAAAAACAGTGGGACTTCCAGTTCCTGAACGTGCAGACCAAGAGATGTGATTGCCCGCCGCGACTGGGCTGGGTCCACCCCAGGCCAGAAGCCAGCGCTCGCCCTGCGCCGAGGGGGAAAGATCAGCGCGGCTGGGGACAGACGGAGGAGAAGAAGACTTTTATCCCATTGTTTTTCCCTGTGATTAATCCATCTAAAGTGCTGCTCTGAGCGTAGCCAAGGGCAGTGTAAGAAAGAAGCAGTTTGAGCTTTGTGGGGCTTTTTTTTCTTCTCCTTTTCTCCCCCCTTTCCAAGTGTGCTTTACAAACATCCTCTCCGCTCGCCCTCTGTATTTGCAAAACCGTATCCTTCTGCCCATGGCTCCTGATGAAGTCCTTGCAGAGCTCCTTGTCCACCTCCAGTCTTTTCAGCACGTATTCAAATTAACCCTTTTGTCCCATTCACACCCCCTTTCTTTGGCGGATATTGTGGCTTTGCCAGCAGCGATCCAGCAGCGGCTATTCTAATGTAATTGCATTCTGGCAATGCCTTGAGAACCTGATCAAGATCATCCCGCAAGTTTAATCCCTCCAAATTACAAAATGTTTACTATCAATCACCTTTATGCAGCTTTATTTCGTGGGCTTTCTTCAAGGAGCGAGCGGGACGTGTGTGTTGCCAGAGATGCCCCTTCACGTCTCCAGCTGATCACCTCAATGGGGCCAGAGTCAAATGGTCAAGGCCATATGCGTATGAAAGCCCGGGCTGCGCTGCCAGCTATTCTCTCTAGCTCTGCATGGATTTCACACTTTCTATCCTGTTAGGATGCCTACCATTTGCTTTAGCGTTGATTTTTTTTTTATTCCATTTCTGCGTCCTGTGTCATCTGGATTTAATCTAGTTAGCAGATTTTATGCCTAAAATTGCATTGTTAAAGGGAATTGTTTAAATGGGGACCGGTGGAGAACCCTGAAACCCTTGAAACAGGGGTGTCCCCCCGCCCAGCGCCGGCCACACATACCTCGACTGCTGCGGCCCTTGGCTTGGTGCGAGGGGCTCGGAGGTGGCTTTGCTTTCTTGAAAGCATCCATTGCTATTTTCAGAAGCACAAACAGATGCAAATGTCTCTGCAAACATTGCACAATGAGATGCAGGGAGAGGACAGCCTTTCAAAATCTCTGAATAGCCCTTCAAAGCAAGTCTAATTAGGGTAAGTAGAGGTAATAGGCCCACTTGCGTTTTTTACACTCGCATTTTTCCCCCCTCAAAGCCTGCAAGGCTCTTTTTCCCCCTATGGTTGGGGTGGGGGGTGGTGGTATAGACCCTCTCCCATTTGTTTGCCCTAACAAATGTAGGGATGGAAAGAAAAGGGAGAGGTAGAAGGAGGGGGGAGGAAGAAAAATCAATCATTTGAAAAGTCTCCTCTGTTAGTTTTTTTGGTGGCTTTTCCTGGTGAGATAGAGAGCAGTGGAGCCAGCAGCATCCCGGCTGGGGCCGGGTGTGGGGCAGGCACCAGAGCAGAGCCTGCAGCTCGTGTCATGTGGAACTTCAGCAAGTGAAAAAGAAAAGCAGAAGGTATGGGCTGAATACTTGGGTAAATCAGTAATAGAGCTAAAGGGCATATGCCTGTAGGGAATATGTTGGCATAAAAGAGCTTTAAGAGGGGCCATTCATACTGACAAAGGGAGATTTGAATTGCTGCCTTCACAATAGCATGAAAGGATGGGCTTGGGGTGTTCTGAAACAAAGTGGAAATCATACTGCCCTGAACGGCTCTAATAAGCTTTTAACTATTTTACATTATGGCATTACCTCCTTTTTTTTTTTTTCTTTCCTTCTTCTTGTGAGCCGAGTGCCAGCCCCACTTAGAAGTGTGATTTATACTTTTTTCTTCATGGTAACTTTGGAGGAAAATAGACGGGAACTCAAAGGCAGTAATTCAGCTTTTTCAAGACAAGGAGGGGGAAATGCCATCATTTCTGAATGTCCCAGAAAGCACACCAGCGCGCCGAGCTCCCCGGCCGCCTCGAGTCTGGGCCAGGGCTGCCGGCTCATCACCTACCACCCGTTTAATTGCGCTCATTAGCGGCCTTGCACTCGGATATCGCTGTGCCCTGACACCTGGGTCACTTGGCTGTGTAACTCAGGTGGACTTCAGCGTGCTCTCCAAAAAAATCGGTATTGCTTGGCAAACTCCCCCCCGCCCCGCCCCCCTTTCACCATCAGCGGAGGTTCAGCATCCCCAGCCCGTGTTTGGGGGTTCGGGGGGCTGCAGCTCCCCCTGCTCGCCTGGGAAGGAGGCAGTTGCCCGACCTGTGTGTGGAGACCCGCGCTGGCTTTGTGTGCGCTGGGGTCCCTCCCCAGCTCCCCCCAGATGGTGCGATCGCACGACTGCACTGTTAAAATAGAGCTCGTATAGACAATTAGCCAATTACTCACTCTGTCATTGCACTTTCTTCTGGTAACTGAGATGCAAACTGGACTATGTCTTCTTTGGTAGCTTCATTCATCGGCAGCATTATTTAATGACACTTTTGTCAGCTTTGGGTCTGCCCAAAGATTTCTGAACGTAGCTTTATGAACCCAGAAAGGGCGCCCCGCGGAGTGAAAGCGGACTTTGAACCTACAGACGATGCTAAAGACAATGAATTTCCCAAAGTCAGGGAAAGAAATCCAGAGCGTTGGCTACCACAGGGCATGTGGCTCAGCCTCTCATTGTCAGCAGCGGTGGCTACGGGGAGAATAGCCCAGTAGCCAAAAGGGCTGGAGCATATGGATGCACGGGCCACTTTCTCTGTTTAGATACCTCAGAAAAACTTATTACTGCGAGTGCTGCTGGGCTTTTATAGGATGGGAAGGTTGGGCGGCTGGAACAGCTGTTTTGGACGAGTATCTCACTCAAGATTCTAAGTTTGGCCAAAATTAAGCTTCCTTTGCTTTGATGGGTGTTTGTCTCAGCCCTCGGTTTAACTTCAGTGCAGTTGTGCAGAGCTGCAGACACGGTGGAAATGGTAAGAGAGGGAGAGGTTTGGTTTTGCTCCCGGCATTTTTCAGGGAAGAACAAAAACTGGCCCACTGCCTAATGAAGGAAACTCCATCCCTTTACATATGCAGAAATGGGATAATGCCTTTATTATCCATAACTTTTGACACCAAGCATCACTAGTGTCTTTTATTTACCTCTGAAGTTCAGTCCCATACAGGTGCAAGGATGGCTCCTGGGTTATTGGAAGGAAGGGAGGGAAGGGAGGGAAGGGAGGGAAGGGAGGGAAGGAAGGAAAGGAGGAAGGAAGGAAGGAAGGAAAGAAGGAAGGAAGGGAGAGAGAGAGAAAGAGAGAAAGAAAGAGAGAGAAAGAGAGAAAGAGAGAAAGAAAAAAGAAAGAAAAAAAAAGAAAGAAAAAAGAAAAAGAAAGGAAAAAAAGAAAGAAAAAAAAAAGAAGAAAGAAATCCCGTCTGTTTCCTTCTGGAGGGTAGAGTTTCTGTGGGATTTATCTTGTGACTCCTCCGAGCTTGGTTAGCAGGAAGCATGCACTGGACACACACACTCACACTCCAGGGTGTACAGAGCCACCACCACCTTCCTTCAGCTGACAATTCCCTTCCCTGCATCCATATGGCTCCCTGTGTCTCCCGGCATCCCAACCAGCGCTTCCCGGGAGAGCGGTGTAGGTGACAGTGGTGTAGGTGACAGTGCTGTAGGTGACAGTGCTGTAGGTGACAGCCGTGCTGGTGACAGGTAGCCCGGACCCTCCTTCCCTGAGAGCACAGACCTCATTAGCTGCCACTTGATTTATCAAGAGGGCATTATGGCTTCGGGAGCTGACATCTTTTTGGATTGCAAATAGGAGAGGAGGAAACTGTACCCTGTGAAAAGATTGATTAAATACTAATTAACCTCTTTTCTCAGATAATGAAAGCACTTCAGTGAGCTGGATAAACACGATGCGCATCAGTTGCTCTCCTGGCGAAGCGCGGGGTAATTGAGAGAGCAATATCCATTACTGGTGTTGTGACAGGAAGGGTTTTCCTTTCAGATTACAAAAGACTTGTTGCAGGAGAGATGGTACTCAAATAGGAAGGGAAAAAAAATATTCTTTTATCTCAGGAGTTAAATCCCTTCGGTTTGAAAACTTCTACCAGTGAAGTAAAGAAACAACTTCTGCGTTTATATCTAGGGATTGTCGAGTGAAAAAGTAAAAAAGCAAATCAAGGTTTTAGGCTTTGCAGGGAGGGGTTGACTCAGATGAGGGCATTTGCTGGTTTTTACTGACAAAGTCTCCAACTTTTCTAGGTTCTGAGTAAAATGATGTATAAATAAATATTGCCTATTTTCTGTGAGCCTCAGGCACCAAACTGAGAAACCACAGGGGAAGAGATGCTTTTTCTGGTCCATGTTAAATCTACATCTGAAGGCCATGTGCCATTCTTCCACACAGACAGCAGCCTCGCCAAGGGGGACATTTACTTCCTCAAAAGTGAATATTTTCAAGGAGAAATCCAGGTGGGAAAGGACTATTTAGTGCAGTTTGATCTACTTTTACCTGCCAGTAGTGATTTTCATTCTTTCTGACTCTGCCTTTGGGAGTCTCTTCAGTTCATTATCCTGAAGGCCAACATGGGGAATCCAACATGAAAATGACCACACTGGGAATTTTATCTTCCTCCATTTGCTCTGTAACATTTGTCTTCTCTGTTTGGCCTCATTTATCTCAAGTGAAGTGTTCACCAAGGACCCCCAGACCTCTTGGTCCCCACAACATGGACAGGGACAAACTTCTAAGTCCATGGTGTCCCTTGGGCTTTGTGTCTCCTCTCCTGCCACCTCCAAAAGTGAGCTAACACCATTTTAGGTTTGGGATTAAATCGATTTTAAGTTTGGGATTTTGTGTTTTCCTGTTTGCAAATGTCTTTCTTCAGGCTTCTCGTCTCAAAGGAAACTGGGTATGATTTTATAAAGATTGCTGACATCTGCCATACAGAGAGGAGCAGAACAAGTTGTTTGTTTGTAAAAATAAGTTTAATTAACTCCTACAGATGGAACTTAATCCGTTATTTTTGCAACAAACCATTATGGTCCTGTAATCACCTTGGACTGCCATTAGACAGCTTTAAATGCTTTCCTAGAAGGCAATTCTGTGAAATCTTCAGGTTAAAAAAAAAAAAAAAAAGATTATCCTGGAATGTGCAGAATGTAATAATCCCAGAAAGAGACAGTGAAGTCCTGAGGACTCTGCCAAATCCCTGTTTGGGAAATAGAGGCATCAGTTCCCTCACATGCTTCAATTTGTAATTAAAATCTCACAGTCATGAAGGAAGAGTGGAAAGGAGACCATGCACTGGCACGGGCTGGTCCTTCCCTGAAGCACAAGGAATCTCCTGGGTGGAAAGCAAGGGATGAGGGGGCTGAATAGTGCAACTAAATGAATGAGCTCAGAGCAGGGATGTTAGTGAGACCCTCAAAGCGTTTTCTTTCCGATTGCTGCCTTAGGAAGCCAAATTTCAGGACTAGATGTGGATGCTTCCATTGGCAGAGTGCATGCAAGACTGTCTATGGACCTTTGTTCACTATTAATCAAGGAATAAAGCGAATCTCTTCTCTAAAAGTCTTGCTTCTGCAAGTTTTCACTCTGTGCAGAAGGATGCTGCCTACCCTGTCCCATTGACCCTTGCCAAAATCCTACTGACCCTTGCCAAGGTCCTACTGGCAGTCAATGAGTAAATCCAACAGGGTGAGAGCCAAGCAAGAAGCATTTCTTGTACCTGTGGAGTCATGCCCATGGCACAGGCAAGGATGGCATCTCTGTCTCAGCCTCTCTAATGGGTTATTCCTTTTTCCTTCTCAAACAACCAGAGTTTCATAAGATTTCCCATCAGTGTCATGGGAGGTTTTAACAGATGCTGCTGCACAGCCAGAGGGAGGCACAAGTGGGAGACCTGACTGGCAACTGGTGCTGTACCATCAGCATTTCCACGCCGGCAGAGAAGAGTATTATCCACTGGGAAGAGTCTTTTCACTCTTGTCTGGTAGATCTGAAACTGGAAGACTGACAACTGGAAAATAATAATGATGACAAAAGAGGAGCAACGCTCGGCGTGCGGAGCCTTGATCTGCACCAGCAGGGCCTCACGTGGAGCCTCTGCCATCCCTGCCCAGAGGACAATGACCTCAGCAGTGCTTCCCCCTCCCCTCAGCAGGGGGAAAACCCTGTTTCCAGGGGGCTCCTCATCCCCCCAGCTCAGCCTTACACTCCTCATTGCCCTGGGGATTAATACAGGGTTGGGTCCCACAGGGTTTTTAAAAGGCTCTGTTACTTCACCACTCACACGACACCCGTGGGATCTCCAGCAGGTTTTCATATTGGCCATTACACCTTTTGGTTGGGAGAACAGGGGTTAGTTGTTCATGGGCACTATCACCAGGTTACTGGGCATAAAACTGTTTTTAATAAGTCAGTTAATTTGATAATCTAGATTTAAAAAGCTTCTAGTGGTGTTACGTGAAGACTATAAAAATAAGAGTTAGGCAAAGTATTTTATGCAGTACTTTTGCATCTCTGTTCTGCTCACTACAGTCCTTAGGAAATCTGCTGGGTAAATCTTTAGCAGCTCTGCTCCTCCTGATGATTTCTTCTAATTGCACGTGCCACCAATAAAAACCTCCTGAAAATTAGTTTTCACCTGCTTCTGGTTTGATAATCTCTACCTACTATACAAATCGGTCTTAATGGAGCATTTGAGCACCAGAGATCTATAATTATAGTATTAAGTTTCGTGTGCTCAGAGGTAGTAGCACAGACTGTATTTTACAGATCATGTGCAGAGCAAAATCAAAATCTGCAACAGATTGACACCCAGTAATGAAAATCCTTCTGAGGATGCTCTTGTTAATAACTAAACATCATTTGAGCCTCACCACAGCAGGGATGACACTAAATAGGGCACCACATGGCATCGAAATCATAGAAAATACTTGTTATCTAAAACCTGCACAGAATTTTGGATCTTGCAGCTCGCTTTTTGAGCACAGGTAATTCACAGAGACTCTCTAGAACTCCCAATCCATTGGAAAAGGCTGAAACAGGGTAGCTCCAGCTGCTGTGGGCCCTGTCAGCAGGGTACAAGAGCAACTCGTAGCTGGTAGTGAACTGTTTCCCCACGGGAAGTCTCAGCAGAGAGAAAGTGGGATAATCCCGGCTGTGTTTTGAAGCCCAGCTCCCAGCTCGCAGGGATTCCCTATCAATGGAGCCATCTCACACTTTCTCTCCTCACTAAAGGGGAATTAAGAGAGACCTGAGGAGTTGCAGGTCCTCCTGGCAGAGGGTCCCTAATGCCTGCATGCCCCGGAGGTGACCGAATGGATGCAGCAGGGATAAAGGATTACCAACACCTACCAGCAGTCATATGAAAAAGTACATATACATACATATAATGTGGTGCCAAGACTAAAAACCAAGTTATTTCAGTTATTTCTGAAGTCAGTGAGGGTCTTGCCACTGGTTTCAGTGGGATTGAGACTGGTGGCTCTTTATGGGTATTTTTTACCATGAGTATGAATATATACAGATATTTTATACTTAGATATTTTATATTTGGCTATTCTTATATGGATATTTTTACATATGAATATTTTTATATTTGGATATTTTTATATTTAGATATTTTTATATATGAATATTTTTATATATGGATATTTTTTACCTAGTATTTCCAAAGGACTTGCCAACGATTTCATCAGCCCCAGTATTCAACTCATCTATTTTTTTTCCCCCTGTACCAGTGCAAGGAGATGATTTTTAGTGCAATTAAAAAAAAAAAAAAAAAAAAGCCACCCTTTTGCAGTTGGGGAAGCCTGTTCCAATTCACCAAAGTATTCTTTTGATAGAAATAAATACAACCCCCGTTGTTGTAAAAGGGGTGCAGGTTGGTCCTGCAGCCTCTGAATATGAGCATTCCATCTGTCCCAGCGGCAGATTTGTTCAACTATGTCTGAACCTATCACTGCTCGGGGGAAAAACTGTTCCCTGACTCATGTTAATGTATGAATCTAATTGTATCCCCACGCAGTTTGCAGCTTTCATTGCCCATTAGGAACATTACCATCATACACCGAGTCCTGGTAGATGTATGGTCTTTATACACTGCATAATGTCCACAGAGCTCTGCTGGCAGCTAAGAAAACACAAAAGAATAGAGGATATTTTGAAGTTTTGTGGAGTGTTTTTTTTTTTTTTTTTTCTCTTTGAGATTGAAGTCCAGTGTCTTGGGACCCAGTGACTTTAGATGACCTTCCGCCTCCATGGACTGTACTAAATTTCAGCCCCTGGAGGCTCCTCCATACAAAACCTCCTGGCTTTCAAGGGCAGGTGCAAGCAAAGCTTCACTGCGTCACAGATCAAGACCTGTTACTGCCAGAATTAGATTTCACAAATCTCTTTTATTTAACAGGACGTCATTAAGGAACTGCCCTGTACTGCTGGATGGTGTCTTTAATTAATATAAGTATTATGCTGCTATTAGGGTTTCCAAACAATAACATTTCCTTTTCAGCAGTTGTAGTCACTGAGAAACAGAGGTGGGTGTGTGTCTGTATGGACAAGCACATGAAAAACTGAGTTAAAGAAATATGTATCTATATTG
Organism: Corapipo altera; assembly: GCF_003945725.1. Taxonomy (NCBI): domain Eukaryota; kingdom Metazoa; phylum Chordata; class Aves; order Passeriformes; family Pipridae; genus Corapipo; species Corapipo altera. Next base: position 13,269,718 of record NW_020884887.1, on the reverse strand, counting down.
CAGGCTCAGGCACTCAAAAAGAAGGAAATGCTGACACTGATGTGTCTGTGCAAACTTAATTCAGCTCCTCTCCTTCTTTTTTTGTGGCAGTTATATGATCCCAAATTATGGTTTTGATAATATCTCCACCTTTTTCATTACACAGGAGGGTTAACTTTCAGGTAGAGATTTTGCCTGTGTGATGAACAGCTTCTCAGGGCTCTGCCTGATGCTTTCAGTGGCTGCACTTTGCCTTTTCCCCTGCACAGTGTATGATCATGTCCTGAAGAATTCCTTCTTGGGCTTTTACAGCAGCCCCGAGAATCTGAGTACTCTGAAAGCTCTGCTTAATTAAATCATTAAATTCACTGGTGATGTGAGGGAATGGTGGTATCCCAATTAAAGATGGGAAACTGAGGCATGGAAAAGTGAAACTCAACTCATTCTGCTGATCCTGGCCTGTCCCATCAGGGATGTGTAGGAACGGACTTATTTGGGCTTGTACAGCTCCATCTATCCAGAAATCCATCTTCTTTCCCCACAAGCACCCTGATAACTGCCCATACAGCTCCCACTCACCCATATTTTGGAGGTGGCTGTAGGGATGTGGCTGAGCTGCCTCATTTCCCCCATAAAACAGGGCAAAGAGGATAAAAGTTTTGCTTTTCAGGGTGTGTGTGCCCAGTGCGATAGGGGAGCATTAAGCAATGCTAAAGAGGGGGAGGATGGAGCCAGGAACAGTAGAAGCCCTTCAGCAAGGTAGGATTTTGGGGGTCAGAGGGCTCCCCCATTACCCACAAGTAAAACAGTGTGGAAAGTTTGGGATTTTGCAACAGTGGAGCTGATTTCCTGGAGGACATGGACCTCCTGACTCCCCCAGTCTCTAGCTGAGAGCCAGAGCTGTGCCAGAGCTGGTGCTGAGGCCATGAGATGCACCTTTGGCCACCCTTTCTCCTCTCCCTGCATGGGAGTGAGTGGGGAGAGGATCCATCCCACCCTCTGACCTGAGGACAGGGGGCAGCCCAGGGCAGCCAAGTTCTGCCAGTGCTGCAGGTTCAGGCAAAACCACGAGCTCAGTGCCCTCTTCAGGGGAGCAGCACCTTCTCCTTGCCCCAAATCCCTCAGAACCTTCCAGTTCCTGCTATGAACCAGGGCAAGGACAGCCCTGAACACCAGCACTGCTGTGTCACCACTCTGCTCCTGTGCTCTGCCCTCATCTCCTCAACATCTCTAATCCCTTCCCTGTGAGACTTGGGGGCCACCTGATGTCTGCAGGTAGCCACGTGTGTCTGTGGCCAGCGGGGTGTCAGAAGTGCTGGCTGCTGCCTTGGGGTGATCCCTTCCCTTCCATCCCAGTCTCCTTCTGAGGAGAGTTTAAGAAACAAAACTGCAGAGGCGCCGCTGAAATTCAGTACAAACGTTAAAAATTTTATTTACAGGGTAAAAGTAAGATTTCTTAAAAAAACCCCAAAAAAACAAACAACAAACCAAAACAAAACCAAACCCCCACTTTGATAAGAGGTATAATAATAGAATAAAGCTCTTTATGTACAAAAATACAATTTTCATATGAATGAACATCTTGAATAAATTAACCCGCTCTCTGGTCCAGTCGCTGAATACCCCGTGTCTGCTCCCACTCTAAAGCAGCCCGGCCGCTCTGGGGGTCAGCATCTATAATGCATGAGCCCCTCCGCTGTCCGCCGGGTGCGGGGTCCCATCGGGGCCGGTGCTGGGACCCCCGGCAGGGGCTGAGCCGCCCCGGGGCAGGGCCGGGGGGACGCGCTGAGCCCCGCGCTGAGCCCCCGGGCCGCATCGGCCCCTTAAGCCTTTTCATGGCATTGTCAGGGCGTTCAAACCAAATTTTCATGCTCGTTTTTCTTCGCTGGAGAGCTACAAATTGTAAAATTGACTTTTCACCTCGTCTGCGGCAGCAAATCTGTCGCTTTTCTTCTCTCCCCGTTTTTTCGGAGCGGCGCGGGAGGCGAGGCGGGGGTCGGGGGGGGAAAGGGATGGGGATGGGGATGGGGCGGGGGGTGGTGGAGTGATGAAAAGTGCAACGGGCCGAGGCACCCCCCCCGTCCCTCCTCCTGCGCCGGGGGCGCGGGCGGTGCGCGCTAGCGGAGGGGCGCGCCCGGGGCCGCGGGCAGCCCGCGGAACCCCCGCAGGCTGTCGGCCGGGGGGTAAGCGCAGTCCTCGGAGGTGGCCGGGCTGCTGGGGCCCGAGGCGGAGGCGCAGAGCGAGGGGGCGGACGGCGAGGCGCTGGACAGCCACGACCCCGCGTCGCTGCCGGGGCTGGGGGGCGCGGCGGCCCCGCGGAACGGGCCGGGAGGAGGGAGGCACTGCTCGGCCAGGCGGAGGGTCTCGGACAGCGCCCAGATGTAGTTGTAGGCGAAGCGCAGGGTCTCGATCTTGGTGAGCTTGGTGTCGTCGGGGAAGGTGGGCAGGACGCTGCGGAGCTCGTCCAGCGCCGCGTTGAGGTGGTGCATGCGGTTCCGCTCGCGGTCGTTGGCCTTGACCCGCCGGCTGCGCTTCAGCGTGTGCAGCAGCGCCTCGGTCCGCGCCCGCGCACGGCCCCGCCGCCTCCGCCGCTCCCGCGGAGCGCCCGCGTCCGCGCCCTCGCCGCTGCCGGGCGCCTCGGAGGGCATCCTGCGGGAGAGAAACCCCGTCAGGGCGGGAAAGGATGGACGGGGAGCGAGGGGGAAGGTGCGAAGATGCCGGGGAAAGGCTGGGGAGGGGGAAGGAAAAAATAAATATAACTAAAGGGGTGGCGGTGCGACTGCTTGGCAGGTGCCGGCGCTCCCGTACTCACATGGAAAGGCACTCCCGGGGATGATGTTAAGAGATAACGGTATGAAAACACAGAGAGGAAAAAGCCGCTGCGGGGGGAGGCGGAGGGGACTCGGCGCCGAAGGGAAAAAAAAAAAAAAAAGAGAAGGGAAAAAAAAAAAAAAAAAGAAGCCGAAGCCCTGGGAAAGGCGGGGCGGGGGGGACACGCGACCGCGCGTGGCTTTGAAGTGCTGCGGGCTGCGATCCGCTCGTGTGAGCGGCGGCTTTGGCACACGACGGCGCGGCCGCCCGTTCTTATAGCGGCGGGCGGACAATGGCCCCGTGGCCGCCCCGCGGGGCCGCGCCGAGGCGGCAGGTCGGCCCCGTGCGCCGCGCCCTCCGGAGCGTGCCCGCAATTACCGCGGGCGGCCGCGCATCTGCCGCGCCCCCGGGGGACGGCGGAGAGAGAGGGGGAGGGAGGGGGGGGGTCCCCCCGCTTTGTCCCCCACCCCCGTGTGCGGGCAGCACAAAGCGGGGCAGGGGGGTCGGGGCTCAGCGCGGGGGGTGGAGGGGTCACCTTCCCGCTCCGGCCGCAGGGACTTCCAGCGTGAGCTTAAACCGGCTGTGAGCAGGGGGCTTGGGGGGAAAAAAAATAAAAAATTAATCTAGACTTCCAGAGGATGAGCCGTGGATTATTCCCCAGCCAGATGCGGGTGGAAGATTTTCGTCAGGTTTTCCTTGCTCCTTGTTTGTTTTGTTGGTTTTTTTTTTTTTTTTTTTTTAAGTGAATATGCTCTGAAATGGTAAAACCCAAAGTAGGTATTTTTCTCTCCTGCGTTTCTGAGGCGAATGTGGACACGCGGTCTGGGTTTTGTGGGCTCCGCTTTGAAAAGGGGTTTGCAGGTGTTCAGAAAGTTAAGAGTTCCAAAGGACATTTATTTTATAAACTTCGGTGGTTGTATTCATAATACATATACAATGTATAAACACACACGCACATATATATATATACACACAATGTATATGCAATGTACAGATAAAATTCTTCTTTTTCTGGATAAAAGCAAAGAACTGTGCTGTTTGGATTGTAAAGTTCTTGCTGCCTCTGCTAATCCCCATTAAGTGCCTGGGCATCACTACCTCACGCTTTGGGAAGCCACAGTTTTTTAAGTGGCTACAAAGTTTCCTGATTCTGCCAACTGGCTCTTTGCATCCTGCCCTCGGTGCTGCGAGGAAGCCCCATTGTCAACTCTCAGGTACTTGTCTCCCTGGAAGGTTTGTTTTCAGGTTCACCACCCATCAATAGCCATTTTCAGGTGCCTGTGCCTAAACTCACATGTATTTACATGATTTCCCCTTGCAAGTAACGTAGATTGATTCCCCCTCCTTTGGTTTTCTCCTGTGCCTTGGATAAACAGGGAAAAATGACAGCATGAATTATTGCCCATCTCTGCATTTTGAGTTCACAGTAACCATTCTTCACTCCAACCAGAGCGAGGAGTTTGCTATCGAAGTTGTTCCTTCTGCTTCTTCCCACCCTCCTGGCTTTGAGATGACCCAAGGACACCGGTAAACTGCCCCAAACAACCTCCTTTGTGCCAAGAAGATCACGCACAGAAGTGAGCAATCCAAAAAGCCCTGGGTGATGAATATTAACAAGTCTCAAACTAGAAGTAGTTTGCCAGCGCCGAGCTTTCAGGATCAGCTCTCTTTCTGCTTTTTAACATCTTTATATGCTTGGCTGTGCAATATACCCCACGTAAGGCCAGGCGACGGGGGCCTGGCTGTTCCCGGCAGGGACTGGGCTCTCTCAATCACCGGACCTGCAATCAGGCTGAAGTTTTTAGGGCCTTTGCATACATAAATGACTTTCTTCGCTAAGTAGTTCCACTTCACTGAGCTACTCATGTCCTTAAGTGACGGCACAATTAAGAGGCCTCAGCCAGCAGGCAGAGATCGGCCGTGGAGTTTCCAGTGCGAACCAGGAGAAAGAAGGGACCAAAATTTAAAGGTTATGGAAGCATATGGCAAAAAATGTCCAACTTTTGTTACTGTGCACTTTGTATATAGGGAGATAAACTCCAGTGTTGCCTGCAACACTTTGATTGTCTTTTGTTTAGGTGTCTTTGAGCAGTCAATAGTTTATTCATTAAAATGTTTATGATTCCCCAGAGTTTCACAGACTTTGGCACAACCGATCACTTGTCTGAAAGTTTGCGGTGAAAGCGCATTATTCATTAGTCCTTATCCATCATTTGCAGTTTGTCATTTGTTATTCTCTTGTTTTAAAAGTTTGTGCTCCAATCAAGGAGGGGAGAGAGCACCATGTGTCTCCGTGATCAGTCACAGCCATGAATAGCCAGGGCTGAAGTGAATGTTTCACAAACAACCCATAGGCTGAAATTTGTTTGCATAATCTATTCACTGCGTACTTATGAATAACGAATGCATTCACAGAACCAGAATTGTTTCAGGAAGCCTTCGCAAACAGAAAGAAGTGCTAAATATCTCGGATAATTTATTCCCGATGAATAATTCAACCAGTTCTATCGCGGGCAGTCTACTAATTTTGCAGATAAATTATTCAGCCAACACAGATAATAGCTCTTACACCTTATGGGCCTGCCCCTATGGAAGTCAGCTGCTGAAGTTTCCTGGAGTTTCCTGGGATTTGGAAAGAAAAAGATCCCGAAATGGAACAGGACCATTGATTTCAAGAAGCACAGAGTGTGCTCCCAACATCTCACTGATGGCCTTATTTTGAGTTTTAGCCTTTGATATTAACTTTTCCACCTTGAGGTAGGTGCAGCTGGGCTCAGATGGACTCAGGGATGTTATTAGTTTCATATTTTGAGCTCTAAGGAAATACTTTATCATTTACTTTGAGACACTTTACAGCACTCAAAAAGAGAGAAAAATGATTCAAACAGATTTAGCACTTGTGAGGCCTCGAGGACCAAGCTCGTTCCTCTGCCCTCGTGTTGAGACATCATGAGTAGACTCCAGAAAAAGTAGGAATTCATGAATAAAGCTGGAGGAAAGGCTTTTGGAGAAAATGTGCTGCCAAGTGCTTGGCACTGCTCCCTGGATGCACTGTTTCCTTCATGGAAAAAGCCAGTCAAGGAGAAGATGCCATTCCCTGGTAAGTGTTTGTTGGACCTCGTAAAGGTAAATAAATCTCCATGTTAGCAATCAGCCTCTCATTTCTAAACAACCAGAATTATGAGCATTAGGGCAGTGTTAGCATCACTCTTCTCTCCAAGGTTGGAAATGAGTGGTTCCCAGTAAAACTGCTCCCTCAGTTGGAAGATGCCTCAGAGAAGTCAGAGGAACATCATTTTTTTTTCAAGTCTTAAGATGCTCGTCACTGCAGCAACTCAGTAAACTCTATCTTTTGTTACTTTAGTACTTGAGGGTTTAAACTAATGTTGGGATGAGTGTCAAAACAATGCATCAATCAAGAGTACACTGCTTTTTTGCTCCCTCATATTTGAAAGCATGGCCAGAAAGGGAAGGCAGAGCTGCCTGTGGAGGATGCTCGAACTAAATTTAGAGAGGTGACGTGGCTGGTGGCAAAGTCATCACCTGGGACCAGAAAGTTTGACCTTGCAGGAGGAAAGGAAGGATCAAGCTCACTCATCCCTGGGGATGCCCAAGTTGATGCAGCAGGAATTTTAAAGACAGGTAGAAAACTAGAAGACTGTTCAGTGGGGCAGCCTGTCTCCTTGTGCTGGTCTGGATGTGGTGCACAGCACAGTGGCTTCTTGTCCAGCCTGGGTGGGGACAGACATGTGGTGAGGGCTGGGAGGGCAGGGATGGACACGTGGAGCTGTGCTCCTGGGACTCCTCACCCGGCTGGAGTCACCTTACAGCTGCTCACTGAGGGCTCAGGGCTTGGTCCTGTGGCTGCTGACCAGTGGACAGCCCTGGAAGCCCAATATTTGGAAGGGCCCTCAGCCTGCAGGGAGGCAACATTAACCCTTCTGGAGCAGGAGCTGGCTCTCCTGCCAGGGAAACCCCTCGGGAACAGCTCAAGGGCTTTGTCTCTAAAGGATTTGGCCTCCTCTCCTACCTGCCTGTGGCCAGGGTGAGGCCTCAGGCCATGTGCCAGGGGCCACTGGGGGGTGGGGAGCACAGGGGCATCACAGGGAGTCCCCGTGTACTGGGGGATCCTGGCCCTGGGGAGCCAAATCTGCTCCAAAATCCTGCACAAGTGCCTGGGAGTTGCAGTCAGGGCTCAACCCCTCCTGGGGGCTCTGCAGAAATAGTGAGAATGTTTTATTTTCAGGTTTTAAATGTGTGATGTAATATTTTCCTTCTTTTTGGAAGGGAAGGGGGGGTCGAGTAGGTAAACGATTGTTCCCTGCAAGCACAAATGTATTTTGTTTGTTGTAATTAAAATGTTTTAATGAGACAACCATAAAATCAACCATTAATTATTTTTTTTCAAACACTTCTGCTTCCTTTTGAGCTAGGTCTATTTAGAAATAGTTTAGAGAGTAGCCTGCAGTTTTATTCTTTCTGTGGTATTATACACAGGAGTGGAGAAGTCATTTATAAATAATTACACAATGTTTTGGGTCTTTGGGTTTGTATAATATATCAAAGCGATTAGTACACGCATTGTTCCATTGTAAATGGTTTTTTTCCCTTCCTTTCAGTTTCACTTGCCTTGTCTTCTATCTAAACCTTTTTCGTGAAATCCTTTGTCTTCCTCATTCTTTTAGCTTGTTACAGTGCAGGGACATTCTTCTTATTCAAACACTCACAGCATGAGCAAAGAAAGCTACTTCTGTCGCATCTTAAGTTTTACCATAACTTTCTGGCATTTTCTTTTCTTCTGATTTTCCCAGACCACTGATAGGGTAATGAAGAATTATAACATACATCAATTATTGGTGCTCACGGTGTATTATGCTCCTGAATTCAAGGGGAGATAAAGAGGGGAAAAAAAAAAAAGTCCCACTTTCTGTGGTTTTGAGGCACATGAGAGAGGACTCGGCGCAGATTATTTATAACATCTTTCTGAGCATCAATTATGTTTGACTCCTACAACCACTTCCTTGTCCCACTGGTTTTATGGCCAGAAGGAGTCATTTTTGTGTGTGGTAGCTGTGGCATTTAACTTGTTTCTTTTATGAGGAGCCCAAACAATGCATCTTCAGGCCAAACAATCTATCTCCCCGAATAATAGCCCAAATGTCACTCAAGGGCTCCGGGCTGGGAAATGTGTGATCATGGTAAAGGGCCACGGGAAGGGGTTTGGGAGGGATCCTCACAAGGCTTCCCAGCACAGGGTACCCCCAGGGAGATGGGCTGGACCTGGGGTGGGGTGCCTGTGCTTTAGGATTGCCACTGGCTGCCTGAGGTTTCAACAACCCTAATCCAACTTATCCAAGGAAAAGGGCCAAACCCTCACGGTGTGGTCATGCACATACCCTGCCTGGCCTTCCCCAGCCTCGTGGCTATCACATTAACTGGGAAAAATAAGATTAGGATGCCACCTCTGAGAAATGAGCCCTTTCCTCCCACACCTTCATTGTGTGAGAGCTTTTTCTTCTCTTCTTTTCCCCCCTCCACCTTCTCCCGCCCACAATTCCCTCCTCTTTTGTTGATTTGTATTTTGTAAATTGAAGCTAGAACACTTATCCTAAAAGAAAGGGACAAAATTCACTGGCTGCCCTGCAGAAGAAATCCCCCAATAACATCCAGAACCAGGAAGCTTAATGACATGCTGAGATACTCAGGTTTTCCTTTATACCTTCCATATCAATAATTCTGCTTCGGAGTGACAAAAATAACCTGAAAGAATTAAACACCACAATGTGAGGGTGAAATACAGCCTGAGATCTTGGGGGGTGGGGGGGCTTTGGGGATCCCCCCCAGGTCTGGGGGTCCCCTTTGGCTCTGGTTTGGAGTCCTGTAGCAGGGGGAGGATGCTCCAGGACCACCAGCAGCCCTCGGGTCCCCACTGTCCCTCTGCGGGGGCCCGGGGGATTTGCTGCCATTTGCATAGCAGGTGTTGGGTCCCGGGCCATTCTTCCTTAAGGGAGTTTTAATACGGGATAAATTACTGGGAATTAGGAGCAGGCAGGCAACAAGAAAAGCGCTCACGGAGTCCTCTCCTGGCCACGGGAGGGGAATTGGAGAGAAGGGCTAAAAAAAGGGAGAAAACCACAAATGAAGCAGCTTCTGCCCCCTCCCAGGGAGTTTGGGGTGTGCAGGGTTTGAGGGGGGAACTCTCCCAATTTCTTCAGAAATTGAGGTTTGGACTCAGGAATGCAGTAATCCCGGGACAGAAATACGATTACTGGCCTGAGGATCTTTGATTGAGTAGGTCTGGAAGGGGAGTTTAAAATGTTAATCCCCTGGTATAATCCCTTCCCTGGCATTGTAGGGACAAGGGTTGCACCCAAAGGGAATTGCCTGCTTCCTTCCCCGGGATTGGGGGCGGGAGGGCAAGGCTGGGGAGCAACTCCCCCATGGATGTGCAGGCACAGACACGTGTCTGGAAGGTGCACACACCTGAGTGTGCCCACTACGTGTGTGCACCCGTGTGCCCACCTGGCCACACCTACTCCTGTGTGTGCACACACAGCCACACACGTGCACATGTGTTTTACATGTGTACATGGATATGTACATCTGCACACAAAACAGGAGGGGAAGGCTGGGTCACCCCTGTGCACAGGGGGTCTTGATCCAAATTCCCTGTCACACCTCAGCCACTGCTTTGCCCTGGGAATTAGAGCACACACATGTGAAAGAAAATTGAGATGCTTCACGTGTTTTTTAAGCTGTGACTCATTTTGAAGTGCACCCACTTGCAGGCTGTTGGGGCAGGGGGGAAAGGTTTGTCTGTAAAGGGACATCAGTGTGAAACCATCCAGATGCTTTTCACATCACAGACTGGATGTATTATACATAAATAAAGGCCATTTATAGTGAAATGTTAGATCAGTGAGGAAGAAGGTGACACCTCCTCATTAAAAAAAAAGCAGGTGAATTGACCCCAAAAGAGGTTTGAGGGCTGGGCAGGGACCTGCTGGTGCTTGCAGGAGCCCCAGTGCCTGGGCTGAGCAGGGCAGGTGGGAAAGGAAAGGAGACAGCTCCAGCTACCAGTCCTGGGCACAGGGTCCTGCTCCCTGACCCCAGGGATGACCCTTTGGGGTGCAGGTCTTGCTGCTCTGGCCATGAGAGGGACGAGGGTGACACCCCAAGGCTCAGCACTGCAAATTCAGCCGTGCAAAGATGAGGGTTTGCATCTCACCTCTGTCATGTTATTGCTTTTATGGTACTACTAAAAAAAAATTAAATTATTTTTTAAAAATTATTTCAATAAGCAGTTACATGACCTTGTCTACAACTATAACTATTTCTGAGTGAGGAAAAGCGATCCAAAGTTGTTCTCCTGGCTGAGGGTTGGTGTTTTGGGCTGGTTTTGGTGCTGGATTTGGGAGAGCTGGTGTGGGGCAGCTCTGGTTGGGCCACACTGAATTGGGGTAAAATGGTCTTTGCAGGTCAGAGGCCAAACTGGGCACTGGGGTGGGTGGAAGGAGGAAGAGATTTAGTTTGCCTTAAACAGAACATGATTTTTAGAAAATGTCAAGATGAATCGTTGTGTGACTTCTGAGTTAAGTTGCTTCAGTGAGAACACACTGTGATGATGCCCTGACTCTTTCTAAACAAACTCTTTTATTTTCCTGCACCAACTCAGCTTTTTGAAGGGTGTCCACTGATTTTCAAACAAATTGCATTAAACTTTGCTGAAAGCAAATGGTAATTAAGGGGTAGATTTGCTGTGTTTTCTGAAATTAAAACCAGCTTCTGGTTAACCGTCTAACTTACCATTTACCTTCGTATTGTATGTGCAATATATCCTTTAAAGTTCCCATTTTTCAGGGACAAAACCACAGGCACAAGCATCTTAAATTCTAGGCTGAATTCACCCCTTGTTAGTGTAAGCAACCACAGGGAAGGTGAGGAACTGCATCTTCCTACAGCCAGGTATCATCTCTCAAGATTTCCTTATGTCAATGCCTTCAGGTATAAAGAGAAACAAATAAAAGTATAGTGTCAAACTACAGGTGTAACAGCCCTTGAACAGTGCTGGGTTTGCTGGGACCAGTACACAATGGTGCAGCTGAGCTGGGCTGAGAGAGAGGGAAAAACTTTACAGGAAGACCCTGCAGGTACTGTGCTTTATTCCTGCAGTGGCACTGGGGAGGATCAGGGAATACAGCTAAGTCTGACCCACAGTTAAGTGGCAAGAATAGTTTTCAAGGTATATATCAACCCTTGTAATTACTGAACATTTTTCTAGTAGTGCAGCTTTAAGTTTTATGCCTGCTAATACGTATTTTAGAGTGGCTTGAAGGGGTAAAGTGCTAAATAAATACAAAGCACTAGTTCTAGCACTCAGGGAATTAGACACCAGAGCAGCATGATTAAGGGAAAGTAAATGTTGTCCTAAGTGAGGGTTTTTTCCTCTTGGGGCTGGATGCACTTCCACAGTAACAAACTCCTCTGAAACAAGTACTTGGCTAATGAGGGGAGACAAGTTTGGCTGATGTGTTTCTGCCGTGCCTCTGGTGTGGGGATGCTGGTTTCTTTTCCAATTTAAGCATGTATTAAATGGTAATAAAATATTTAATTAGAAATGAAGAAGTAAATGCACTTCCTCAGACTATAATTGTCTCTTTTTTAAACCCTCTTGGGTAAAATCCAAGGTACTTTTTTCCTTCATCTCAGGTTTAATGCATGGTAGGTCTTGAGCCTGTTTCCATTTACTCCAGTGGGAATTAAAGATAATTTTTCTGGAGCTGGTGCAGCTCTACTTCTCCAAAGCAGCTGTTGGAGTTAGCCAGGGCTCTGCACCTCTCACCCCACTGTGCAAACAGGGAGGGATCCAATGGGGCTGGAAAATTGCTGAGCAACACCGAGGACACTTTTTATTACTTGTCTTGTGGGCCTAATGTATATACAGCTGGTGCCTATCCAAAGGAATCTTTTTTCCTTTTCTTTATTTCTTCCCTCAGAAAAAAATAGTGCACGACTGAGGTTTTTTTATCGTTTTCAGTGTTCAGTGTTATTTATCTTCATTAACCTGTTGATGACCCCAGACCTCAACCCCACAGATGACGTGCCAGGTGCTGGGAATTCAGCTCTTCGGCCATGAACTCCATCCACTGTCTTCAAGAGAAAAATAAAGGAAAACCCCTGCTTTCCGGGCTTGTAAGTGATGGGAACAACCACAAGGTGTCAACCTCCACCAAGCTGCGACTCAGAGCCGGTGCTGCTCTCCCGGGGCTGGCTGGGATGGATAACCCGTCTGGAGACTCTGCTGGAAAACCCAAAAAGTAAGTGGGCAAAAATCCCCTAAAACACAGAAAATTGCTTGTTTTGCCTTCATTCTTTGCTTTCAGGCCATCTTGCACTTCTATTTGATTTCCGTTATAATTTTCCACAAGTTTTAGCCAAATTCAATGTCCTGCTCCATTCTTTCCTGACCTTAAGAGAACATTTCCCAGACACCATGGCAAACCCAAGAAGTCTTTTTTGCCCACCCCTTTAGAGTTGTATTTGACACTTTCCCCTTGTCGAGCAATATTTCCAGACATAACTGTCCAGTCTGTTGTTCTGTGCAGTTGAAGTGTTGGGTTTTAACCTTCTGGGCAACCCAAACCTGTGTTTCCTGGCAGGTGTTCCCTCAGTTGGTGCAGCGTGTGGGGGTCCTGTTTTGGCTTCAGGGGTACCCCCTTTATCAAGTGCCATTGCTTTCTACAAAAGCACTGTCCCAAGTGCCTTTAGATTGAAAGCAATCCCAAGGATTTCCTGCTTTTCCTTACATCCCTTGACCAGCCTGGGCTGGTGGCATCGCTCACAGCCAGATGTGATGCTCTGATACTGGTTGCCATAATGAGGAACTGGATTTTCCTGGCAGAACTGTTTTAGCTGTTGTACAAAAATGGAGAAGGAACACCCTGCCAGCCACTTACACTTTGAATTTGAGAGGTAGCACCAGTTGTTGCTGGGGAGGAGGGGAGGTGCTTGACTGGGAATTACTGGCCCAAGGAGGGAGCCGAGCTGCTCTGGGCTGGTTTGTTTTTCCTAATGTGGTGGCAGAAGTGATAAGTCTGGAGAGTTAAGAAAGGGGGTTGAAGTAAACCCCAAGGAAAAATGTAAATGGTGCAATTATGAAGGTAATAGAAACAGGGAAGTATTTTTATGCAACACAATTGAATGGGCAATAATGAGGTAAAAAGACATTTCTTCCGGGATTAGAAGTGAGCTCAAAATTGCCAAAGCCTACTGGAAGTGGGGGGGGAGGAAAGGGGAGGAAAGAAGCCTGTTGTAGCATTTCTTTTCCTTTAATAAGCTTCTTTTTCTGGGAGTCCTGAGTGTTCAGATGTAGCACACTTAGTGCCTAGTAACCCAACAAAGCTTCGATTGGTGCCTCTGCAGAAAGATTTTCTTTTCCTTGCAGGTTTCTAACCATGAAAAAACCCCTGAGATCAGTTGCTTCAGAATCCTTAATTAAACACAACAAAGAAGGGCAATTAGAGCTATGTTTTCCCTTTGTCATCCAGCAAATCTTGCAAACCTCAAACCCCTTTTCGGGCTCCAAGATTTACGACAGGAATAAATCATAATTATCCCTGTAATTATCAGCGTGAAGTGAACATCAGCAGGATTATTTTCTTTTTCCTTGGAAGAGGTTCTGAAACCCATTCAAGAGGAATTCACTCACCCCTTTTATTGTGCAGGAAGGAAACCAAAAACGCAGGCGTGGTGATTTTCCCAGGCCTTGACTGCCTGCTTGCTTTCCTGTCACTTCATGTCATGTCATCCCTGCCTCCTGGGTCCTGTGTGCCTGCTCATCCAGCTCCTGCTGGGCTGGATGTCCTCCATGGGTGTGATGAGAGCCAAGGAGCTGATAAAATGAACAGGCAAAAGATGAGAGACAAATCCAAGGGGATTTGAGGACTTCAGAGGTCAGGAAAAGGACCAGAAACACAACCTGTCACTGGGTGTTCAGAGAATAAACACCTGTGCATGTTGCATCCCTACAAGCATTTCTTCCAGTGGTCTTGGCTTTGATTTGGTGGTTGGATGAATTGTGCTCGTGCCCAGTAAGAAGGAGCAGGTTCTCCACTTGAGGCACTGAAGGTGACAATGTGCATGTTTTGGCTGCTGGGAGGTCAGAGGGTCCTGCCTGAGGACAGGACCTCAGTGCAGCACCTGAGGAATGGCAACCACAGGGGGTCCTGTGGGTCCTGGTGTCTCTGGAGAGCTGGTGGCAGGAGGGAGAACCACCGGGCAAGAAAACCACATTGGGCAGAAGCTCCTGATGTTCTTAAAGGATTTGAGGCAGGTGGTTTGGGAATGAGTGTCCCCAGAGTTGTGCTGCAGTCCAGTTTCCCATACTGGTGTGATGGACACGGCTCCTGCAGGCACAGAGCAGCCAGGTGTCCTCTTTTCCCTCAGTGTACACGCTCCAAACTGACAGGATAATATCACTCTGTAAACCTCTGAGCAGGTTTCCCAAAACACAGCTGCTTTGTTTTGGTTTTTGTTTTGTTTTCCTTTGCTTTGGGGGCGTTTCCTAATCCAAAATCAACAACTGAAGCTTTTCTTGCAGAGCTGGGGCGAGCAACCCCAGCCACAGCAGCGCAGTGAGCAGGCTCCAAACTGATTTATAATGCTGTAGAGGTGTCCCCTGGCTGTCTGAGACGGTTTTTGGTTACCACTAGATGGCCTTTCAGCCCTGCTTTCCCCACTGCTCCTTCAGAGCAGTCATCTGGGCTGGGATCTGCTGGCCATGGCCCAGGAGCTGCCAGACACCAAAGTGCTGGTGAGAGCAAGGAATGGGGCTGAACCTCGGGCTGCTGGGGCCTCCCAACCATCCTTTTGATCTCACACACCTTTGTCTCTGTGAGCACTGGCTCACAGAAATAAGGAAGCTCAAAATCCAACTTCTGGATCTGTACTGGGTATTAAAAACTTTATTGCCTCTTGTATGAATCAGGGCTGTCTGTGCACTGGTTAGTGGAGGTGATGGTCCAAGGAGGCAGCCTTGGAGGGTAAGGGGGATGCTGACTGTCTCAGTCTCACATGATGACCAAGTGGTGGCCCCATTTTGTGCAGGTACAGCTTATGAAATGGTAGCTCAAACACCTTTGTGGGCACGTTCCAGGGAGATGCAGGTATGCGTTGTCAGGGAGCACAGCTAACAGTGTCCTGGGGTTTTCCACGTTGCCTGGATGCCCAGAATTTTGCAGACAATTTTTCTGTAAGGTGTGTGTCGATACCTCTGAGCGCCAGTGATCACTCCAAGCATCTGGAGCTGCTTGCAAAGGCAGCTGCATCTGCTGTCTCTCAGGCAATGGCAATCCCAGTTGCTACTCTGGGGTGGGTTATGTCAGGTAAAGGAATTAGAGGAAATCTACTTTGCCAGAAGTGTGTGCTGGTTACAAGGATAGCTGCAGGCTCGTGGGGTGCAGCTTTTCAAGGCAAAATGAGCACCTTCCAGGAAACACTCAGCTCTCTGTGGTTTAGGATCAGAGGGAAATCAATGACTAACAGACACAGAGTTTCTGGCAGAGCAAACACAGAGCCAGGGAGAGCTGCAAACAGCAATCCTCAAAAATACCTGTATTTCCAGTGGTGACCTTGCACACCTCAACCCATTGAAGGGAACAAACAACAACAAATCCCAACAGGAATGCCAGGCATGGAAGATCTACAGAATGCCCTGGCATGAACTCAGTGCAGCCAGGGTTTTCAAGGTGGGCTGCCCATCCTTCTGGATCTGAAGCCTCAATTCAGCCCAAGCCAGTTTACCTTTTTCCAAAGGTGTTGAACAACTGGCAGTAAGTGAGGTCTTCAGATGCTGTACACATCTGGAATTCGATGTTTCATTTTTGAAAACTGGCTTTGGAGAAAAAATACCCCAAATGTGACTGGAGTTTCATTTGACCTAATGGGAAGTGTGTTTTGGAGACTGCAAGCTCTGTCTGGGCTCATATAAAACCTGTTAAGTGATATCAGGTTGCACAGAGGCCCTTTACCCTTGGACAGGCGCTGGTTCTGGATCCCGGTGGGATGATGAGTCCTGGGGGTGGTGGCTTTTTTTATTCACATTCATTCCTATTCTCTGCAAATATGGGCCCAGAAGGGTCCCAACTCTGCTGGTTAATTAGCTCAGAGAGCTTTTGTGTTGTTGTAACACTGCCTTTGACTTCCCACTCAGGTCTCAGGGGTGGTCAGTGCAGCCCCCCAGCCCCTCCATGGAGCCCCACGTTTGCTCCCACAGCCCTGGTAAAACCTGGATAGTGCAGAGCCAGCACTTCCACCACGTGGACGTGGCCAGGAAAGGTCCCCACGTGTGCAGCAATCCAGTATGGCCTTGTGCCTTGATTTAGGGAGCCTGGGGGAGCAGGGGCACGGCAGGGCCTGCCCAGAGCCATCTCACACAGACCACCAAGCAGCTATCACTTCTTAATAAACTTTTCTGGCCAGTGCTGACCTGGACCATACACGAACAAGTGAAAAGCAAGTGGTGAAAGGCTCTGTGTAACATTACTAATCCCATGTAGTGCTCTCACTGGAAGGGCCAGGCAGGTCTCCCCACTATTGTGTCCTCTCACTGCAGCTAGTTCACCCCTGTGCTTCTATTAAAATAAAATCCAATAGCCCTGTTTCTGAAGGGGTGCAGCCTGTGGGTGTCCAATGCCCAGGGGAAGGATGGGCTGTGTGTGAAGGTCTCCCTTGCAGGGCTTGTTGCTTCATTTCCACGCGCTCTTGGCTGCTGGGGAGCAGCTTTGCAGGCTGGATGGGGAAAGCAGTTGGCTACTGCCCTCCTTGGGTGCTCTGGGAAGGGTTTACATGTTTTTGATGCTTCATGGAGTAAAGGAACTGTGGGGTCTGCTGCTCCTGCACCCCAGGATGAAGCAAAGCTCCTTCTTACCCTGCATGTGTTCAGGCTCTTGGGAAGGTAAATTGGGAGCTGGGGAGCCCTCAGGGCTGGCTGGTGCGTGCTCAGACCGTGTTCCAGCGGCTTAATTTTTCAATCTCAGAGCACAAATGTATGGTTTGCATGTGAGGGAGGCTGGAATGAAGGGTCTCCTGTGGTTTCACAGGCTGCTGGGGAAAACAAAAGCAAACCTTAAGGTTGCTCTCAAATCTTTGTGGAGGAGGTACCTACATAGATACATTATATATATATATACTTAAATGTTTGAGCAGAGATGTTTCAGTCTGAGGGAAAGTGGCTGATTTGGGAGTGGCAGTTACCTTCTGGTGCAGTATTTCCCTTTATAACTGTGTATCAGGGATGGCAAGGGATGCTCCTCCTGTTCCTGGGAAGTTAACAACCCTGCCTGGACATGCAGGTTAACAGGCTTGGGAAAACCAGCTCAGGGGCAGTTTTTGTCTCTTCATAGTTTTCAATTCCTGTTTTTGAGAGTTGTTTTATTTAAAAGACAGGTTTTGATTAAGGGACATACAAGTATTGAACCAAAGTTTTTGGGGTTTTTGGCGGTGTTTTTGTTTTGTTTTGGTTTTTCTCTTTGTTTCTCATTCTGACAAGCGGAAAAACATTACAATTGGTTTCCTCAGTACTCAGTTTTTGCTGGTGGTTTCAGTGTGGCAGATGAACCCAGAGCTAAGAGTCATTTGTACAGGCTATACCCTGTGAGGTGTGAGTCATTAGGAGATCAGTTTGGGCAATCAGAGCTGTGCACAGCATTCCCAGCAGCATTTAACCACCTCTTATGCAACTATATCAATATTTTTCCAGGAAATCCATTGCCCAGTAGTTGCTAAACAAGCATAAACATTTTTGAAGTCTGCTTGTATGTTGAAATCAAGTCTTCTCAAGGAAAATCTACTGGCCCTGTTAACATGTGACTCGAGAAAGGAGAGGGGCAGCTCATGGGTCTGGGCTTGCCCAGAGATGGAGTTCAGATGCTCAGCCAGAAGCAGAACCTGGTGTTTGATATCTCCAGAGATTTAATTTCTTAAATACTCCGGGATCTTCCTCAGAGGTTTTACTCATAGGCACCTGAAGCTTGAGCTTCATCCTTGTGTAGAATGGGAAAATACTTTGAAATCCAACAGCTCTTTCTCCTTCAGCTCTGCCAGGTATTAGCACAGTAATTAAGGAGATATATATATATATATATATATATACATAGTATGTATATGGGTTTTTTCCCCTTTTTTGTCTGTTCGAGCAGCAGGAAAGCCTTGAGCTGAGGCCAGGCAATGGTCTGATTGCACAGTTGAAGATTGCTGGGGCAGAGCTCGTGCAGATCCCAGGAGCAGCTGCCCTTGCACAGCTGGGAGCAGGCAGGAAGGCCAGAGGTTCTGTGCAGGGAACACCAGGAGCTTTTGATGCATTTAACTCTTGCTGGCTTTACCATTCCAATCTGCTGCTTTCCTTTTATCTGGGGAGTGATGGAGGAGCCCTGTGGGGTGCAAAGTCCCTCCCTGTTGGTGAGGGTAGAAACTGTGTAGGAAGAGGTGGTGGTGGCTCACAGGTTTTTGTTGTCTGATTTTTGTTGTTCAGCCTTCCCCAATCTAACCCAAATCTTATTTAAATCTCTTTTTTTACTTGGTTTTATATGGATTGAAGTGGTTGATTTGTGTTCACTTGACACTAGACTAGTGGCTACAGGCCAATGGTATTGCCCTTATTTATGTCATTCCTTGTGTTTGGCTGAAATCCAAATCCTAAAATGAGAAGGAAAGGTAAATTGTACCAGAATAATGTTTTCTAAATCCAGAGTCATCAAGATGCCATATCTCTAATCAGCTTCTCTGAGTCACTGTTTTTTCCCCCCAAACCAATTCATCCACAAAAACCCAAGTGATTAGAAGTGGCTGGAGTTCCCTGATGGCTTAAGGGAATTTAAAAGCAATTGTCAGCTTGTTTTAAATATATTTTTTTATTACTTTTTTTTTGTTTGTCTTAGAAAGAAATATGAAATCTGCATGCAACCTTCTAAATATTTCAAACATTTAAATAGCATATGATAATTTAGCAGTACAGTACATTATACAGCAAGATAATATAGGGAGACTTCCTATAGTATATTTACAAATGAAAAGGTAGTTTTGTTATATTAAAAAGAGGAATGCACTGCTTAACATGGAAGTATTACATTCAAAATAATGAATATGTTGTATTGTGACTAAAACATACATAGGTATTTATATGTTTGCCCTATCATATTTTTCATAAAAAGGTACCTTTTAAAGGCTTTCTTTGTTGTTGTTGCTACAAATCTAGGAAATCATACACAATAGCCTCAAAGCTCAAAATATCTCAGTACTGAAGCCACAAACTCCCTGTGAGCGCTTCAGGTGAGAAAAAAAACCGAAACAAAACCAACCAAAAAACCCAAAACCGAACAGACTTTTTTATTTTCTTAGTAATAAAACCAACCTAGAAATGCTTCCTAATTGCATGAGAGGTTAAAAGGGAGACAGGGGGGGCGCTTCGCTTTGCAGCCAGACCTCGAGTCCTTTAAAGAAGAGGTACACAAGTGATCTCAGGCTCACTTGAGGTGCTGAGGAGGGACCTCGTTCTGCAGGTACAGCCACGTTCCGGTGGCAGCTGCCCCAGCAAACTCGTCTTTGGTCCCTGCTTTGCCCGGCTGAGGTGGAGGAGGCTGCAAACGCGCCCAACAAAGCCCGGCCCCGAAGCTTTCCCGCTGCCCAGGGGGCGAGGGAATGGCTGAGTGTGACACCGTCACCAACGTCGCTGTTTGCCTGATGAGCTTATAAAGCTCGATTGCAATCATAGTGCAGTATGAATGAAGAATAATTAAAAAGAAAAAAAAATAATAAAAAAAAAAATCCCAAACCAGCTTCTTTAGAATGAAAAGAACATATTTTTCCCAATTTCGGTGCGGAGCAGACGGGTGTGGAATCAGAAGTGCAACAGATGCTTGGGAAATCTGGAAGCCTTTTGCACGTGGCTATAAAATGTAAAAACAGACCCTTGGTAAAAAGTGCTTTATAATAATATAGAATTTGTGTCTTATGCCTGCAAGAGAGAAATAATCTTCTGTAGAGCCCAGTCCTATGCCAGCCAAGGGAATCTGCTCCAGTCCTCACACCACTTGCTCTTATTCTTCATAGACCCTAAACAGAGGAAGAAGCAAGAGCAGAGTATTTAAACTATGAAGTAAACTTCAAGTCCATTTCAAACAACAACAACAACG
The DNA here is from genome assembly GCF_003945725.1 of Corapipo altera. Lineage (NCBI taxonomy): Eukaryota > Metazoa > Chordata > Aves > Passeriformes > Pipridae > Corapipo > Corapipo altera. Next base: position 13,249,739 of record NW_020884887.1, on the reverse strand, counting down.
ATAATAACAATATTAATAACAACAACAATAATAATAATAACAAAACCAACCCACAAATAATAAAACTCCAGAAACCAGATTTTTAGCCTTTGCCTAAGTAATCTGGAAATCAAGTTGCTGACTTTCAGCAATCTGTGTCCATAAAGCATCTGGGAGGAGTGTTGGACTTCGACACTGCCACATCTTGGAGGCATATGGGGAATAACACACTCTGCCACGATTATCAGGGTAAATAATAAGAAGAAATCCACATCAGTTAATTCACTTTAACCACTGGAAAATCCTTATCTCTTATACAATTGGTGATGCTTATCATGAGCTGTCCATAGATATAATAAATTCACATTATCTGTTCTGTTTGGGATAATATTACTCTGCCATTTTTCTAGATTGTGTCCTGACAGAACAACATGTTGGGCTTGTCTGTCTGCACGTCTCCTTAGGGACAAGCCCGGGGCTTGGTCATATTAATGATGGCATTATAAGAAAAAAAGAAAAAGAAACAGGGAGGAAGAGTGTAAATATGTTGTTATGCAATAGCCAGGGGTTCCCCACGTGCTCTGGTTGTGAAGCAGAGGCAGGGAGCTGGCAGGGAGTTGGGGGAGATGTTTCTCACTTTCTGTGTTCTATCTGTGACTGATGACTTAGGGAAAAAAAAAAAATCTTCTTTACAAGGGAGAAGGTGTCAGAGATTTTTACCAGAAAATTATTGCTTTTCTGGCCATGATACACTTGTTAAAATTGGCAAATACCTGCGTCATCAGAGACTGATGATGCTGAGGTGGTGTGACTAAAGTGTGTGACAGGGCTCTCCCTTCCCAGCTCTCCTGACTGCTTTTCTCATGGCTGAAAATACCTCAGCTTTTCATCTTGGAGTTTTCCCCATGGAAGGAAGGTGAGCGTATGTAAGTAACCGAGAGCATCAGCTGATGAATATTTTAACCAAAAATAATTACTATTTGCAGCCAGAACAGCCCAATCCTAAAATAGGAGTGAGAACTTCACGTGGCAGGAAAGAAATAATATCAAGAACAACTGTTTAAAATCGTAATTTGGGTAATGAAATACATCCTGGGTGCCGGATGGAGCTCTTGCAGTGTGTGCATTTCCCTGGCTTCTCTGTGCCTGGGAGCTGCTGGTTGCCTGCCTTGCCACCAAGATCCTCCCCAGTTCAGCAAGTACTTACCTGCCTTTCTCCTTCCATACTCGGTACCACTTGAGCAGCCTCACGGTGTTCTGGCGTTTGGGGTTCAGGCAGTGCTGCTGCTCCCCCCTCACCTTGGTCCACAGTGTCACACTGCAGGGGACAAAAGGGACACAGTCATGGCAGGCACAGGCAATTCCCACCCCTGCTCCCGCCCCATCAACTCCCAAAACTGGTCAGGGGGCCAGTGGAAGGCTCTTTGTTCCCTGTGTTTTCTGGCAGATATTTGAGTTTATTGGAATAAAAGAGCAGCAGGTTTGGCTGTTCCCAATCCACTGCCCACCATTACACTGTTGTACCAGAGCAAGACCTGCCCACTGGTTTTAATCAGTGGGTTTGCTCTGCCTACCTGTTAGATATCATCTTTTGAGCCCAATAGATCATTTAATTAGGGCTCATTCAGGCAACCACAAGGTCTTTGCATGAGGAGACTGTTCCCTTACACTCAACAAGACTTCATTTGAGAGAAAATATCGCAACGGCTTCAATGATTTTTTTAATTTTTGCTTTTTATCCCCCTCTTAATTCTGCAATATTTTAAATACTTGCACGTGACAGAGTGCCTTTGTGCCCAACAGCCCAGCTCTGAGCCTCAGCATGCAGCCCTGGGGGCTTCAGCCTCTTCTGCTCACAGCTGATCCTGCTCTGTTTGCCAGTTTGGTGCCCCCTGATTGTCAGGACAAAGCCTGTTGGGAGGCAAAACACGGCAAAAGCCTTCTCTTTGTTTTAGGTCCCCTCCTTGAGGGCTTAGTGAGGTCATCATCACTTGGTCTGACCCAACCAAGGTGACACGAGAGACCCAAAGATGCTTCCCAAAAGGATGGCTTTGCAGGAACATCAAGGCTGCCCCACCCCTCAGGGCTCAAAATTAAGCAGTTTTCTGGTTTTTCTATCAATTTAGGAAATTAGAAAGAAACAACCAAACTCACAACCACAACTTGTATTAGAATTATTGATTTTCTGGAAATACCATCCATGACAGGGAAAAGCAGTTATTGATTCAACTAAAACACTATCATGGAATTATTGAAATGCTGCTGGAGACATGAGTAAAATGATGGCAGAAAACCAGAAATACCTGTGTACACTGATGGGTTTCTTTTATGGTTTGGTTCAGAAAGAAGCTCTTTATCTTCTAACACAAGAAATAGTGCAAACTTTCCCAGCTCACCCTCCTAGTTCTGAGGAAGCAAAACCTGCTGCCTGCATGAACTGAGCTGAGGTTCTCACCACGTTTCCAGTTTTGAGATTGCACAAGGTATTCAAATTGTTCTTCCTATTCATTAACCTTCCTCCCTGCTCCCCTTTCTGCTCCACCTCCATCAAGTCTAAGCTAAGGTCACAAGAAGTTAAGGTGTAATTTCCAGGTTGTTTTTCTGGGAGGAAGTGCCCTTTTCCCAAGTGCATGGAAAAGTGGTGGAAGCCTCCAAGAGCCTCCTTGGTGGCTGCAGGTGACAGAAAGGGCAGAGTCACTGCTAAAAACATGGACTATCTCTGTTCTAAGGTTGTTCTCAGCCAACCCCTCCAGAGAACATTGTGTGCATGAGAAGGGGAGTTTTCCTGTAGCTTTGGACAGGGGTGAAACTAAACTTTCACTGAAGGCACAGGGTAAGTGAGTTTTGAGGGACTTGAGGGCAGTGCAAAGTTCCTCCAGGCAGCAGCCACCTTCTCTACACTGGCTGATCCACACCTTGGCTTGGGTTTTTCCTCTGACAGGCCACACAAGTATTTCCAGAAAGTGATGGACAGGCTGAATTGCAAGAGGAGAGGAGCAGAAACATCTCTGAAAAGCAGCAAATCCTATACTTGCATCAGAAGCAGTGAAGGACACTCTGGATTTACTAGATCACTCTGGATTTACTAGATCCTGCTATCTGAGGAGGAGGAGATGCAGGGTTTGCTTCTCAGGTGAACTGGCTCTTTTCTCTTCCTGGTATGCATTGCTTTGACATCCCATGGAGGTTTTCTCTTTGGTGCTGGAGGATGGACAGCACAGGAGACATTCCCAAGGGAGCCCCACTGTCCTCTGCAGTTCTCAAGCAGTCCTTGATTGGCACAGGCTTGGGTGGCAGCATTTTTGGGCACCCTGAGCTGAGCTGACCCTGCTTTTGGGGATGCTGGTCTGACAAATGTAAGGGGATGTGCCTGAGAGGCACTGTGGGAGCTTATGCCCTGAGGGAGGAGATGTCTGGCTGGGCTGCAAGAAGAGGTTGAGAGGAATGGAGAAGGGACTGAAGCCCCAGAACTTTCACCTCCAGTGGGATTTGTCCCTTAGCCACCAAGGACTTGCTGTCTGGAGCCTTTACCCCTGGTGTCTGAGGGTCTCTGTGCCAAAATCCCCCCAGTAGGTCGCTGCCTTCAGGGCTGTGATGAGCACTCTGGGTCAGTTTGTGCCCCCCCAGCACCCTGTGCCCCCACACATCTCATCTGAGGGATGGTGGGGCTGCTCCTCCTCCTACAAACACCCTGTCTCCATGGCCCCAAGGATCCTGGCTCTGGTCCTTTCATCCCAAGCCAGTGTGGGGACTGTCACCTGCCTTGACTGCCCCTCGAGAAAGGTTCTCCATAACATCTATTTTCCATCAGCTGTTTTCATCCTGACACATCCCAGCTCTCTGGGATGGGACAAAACATGGAATTGAGAGTGAGGGGGTTGAATATTTGAGGCAGAAAGAGTTAAACTTCTCTCCTATTTTCTGCTGCTTTCTCTCATTCCAAGAGACAGATACACTCACAATTACTGCTGGATGTACCATGAATCTTGATAGGTTTTGACTAAACTGAGAACTCAGTTTAACTGTCTCTTACCCTGTACCACAGCTCTGCTGGGAGGGGTCATGGCCAAAACCTCCCTAAACTTCACCACCCCCATACCCACTGCTTCTTTGCCCAGTATCATTTATGCCAAGTTTCTGCTATATGAAAACATATGAGAGCTTTTGAGGAGGGCAGAAGGGAACACAGCTTCGACAACTCGTTTTAGATGATCACTGCAGCAACAAAAACTCAGTTGCAGGAATTTAGCTCCGCTGTGCCTTGTCCAGAGGCTCCGGGATCAATTTGTTCTCAGAATATTAATTTCAGTTTGCTTTCAGTGCTGAGTTCAGGCTGCATTAGGGCAGCTGGAAAGGCAGGGATGGCGGTGGGTCTGCCCTGCCCCACAGACATCCGTGGGGAGGGAGGTGATGAGACAATTCTCAAGCCCTCAGGCTTGAATAGCATTGCTCGACATCCGCATAGTGATCTCCTACACACGGCGTTCCTGCTTCCCCAGCTTTCTGATTGGAAGTGAAATGTTGAATTATTGAGATTTATTTTATGCCCCCTGGTCACCATCTGCCTTTGGGGAAATGCCTTGAGTGGGATGTGAGGAGTTGGTGTTCCTCCACACCATCGCTTTGCTGTTGAAGGGTCAAAGAGAACAAGGTGAAGCTGTGAGGGGCTGATTCAGGCAGGGATGCTCTGCAAGCATTCTTCTGTTCAGGTCACCATCAGCTGATCTGGGCTTCAGAGAAGTGGGTCTGATGTTCCCTGAGCTCAGCATTGCTCACAGTGACACTGGTCCAGCTCTGGAGGAAGCATAATGAACCTCGGATCTCCATTCCTCCTCCACAAGCTCTCGCTGAGTCTGATGAGCCAGTTCTGTGTGAGAAGTCTGTGGTATCCCCTTGTTTGTGCCAGTTGGATGAGCAAGATTTGTCCCCAAGGGCATTACAGAGTGCCAGAGGTGGTACAGAGCCTGGCAGGACAGGGCTCAGATCCTGCTGTTAAATGAATGGTGAATATTCCGTGAGGGAGCACAAATGCTGGATCAAACCAGCCCCTGGTGCCCTGGGAGTGTGGCTGCTCTTGGGACCCTTTTCCCCTCTCTTAGGTGGCAGAGGAGCTTGGTGAAGTCTTCTTGGTAATCTGTCCTTATCCAGCCACATGTGCTGGTTGGAAGGTGCTTTATTGGGGGAATCTCAAGATATCCAAAACAGGACAGGAAAAAACCAAAACCCACCCATATTTAAAATCTAAAAAACCCCTCCTTTTGAGCCAGTCATGTAAAAAATCCCTGAACCTGCCTCACCTTGCTTAGCCATTACATCACTTTGAGATTCACAGCAGCATTGGTCCCAACTTGGAGGGAGACTGGGAGGAAAACACTTTCTTAAATGCTGGGTAACCTCATTGAATGAAGGGAATTAGTCTGGTACAACACAGGTGAAAATCTGTCTCTGGTTGGGCTAATATTCCTTGCAGAAACCAAACTCTGTTCATATTTATTCTGCATGCCCAGAATAACTTAACTAAATAGCTCTGAATTTTATATCAGGTAGCTTGGAGTAGGATTTGTCATTATTTTCACTTGAAATTTTTGTCGCTACTTGTTCTGGAAATATTGATTTTAAGGGAAAAAAATTCTGTCGAAAAATAGTAGATGGGGTTTTGGTCAGAATTGCACAATTTTTTTTTTTTGCATCAGAATATTCCCAGGAATATTCAATTTGCAAACGAATATTCCCAGGAATTAGCATGCCGGGGCATGAGGAAAACAAAGAACAAAGAAGGAACTTGCAGCATAAGGTAAAGGAGTTCAGCTGACAGGGAAACAGAGAGCAATCAATGAAGGCAGACTTACATAATCATCTCTTCCACGCAAAACGGGTACCTCGGTTTCACTTCCAGCTTCCGTACGTTAGAGAATCTTATTTTAGGACCTTTCCTTGAGCATTTGCACTTCACGCCTACAAGAGAAAGCACTTTCTCACGCGCCTGCAAAGCCTCCTGCATACCAAACGTCCCTTCCCTCCAGCCTGGGTGCATCCAGGAAAACTTCAATTTGCTCTTTCAAGCCTTGGTGGGAAAAGCTGAATTTTGTAAAGCTGTCGAGCTTAAAAAAAAAAATTAAATTTTCTTTTCTTTGGTATATCCCAGGAAAAAAGTAGTGGCTCTCTGAGAAATATGTTTTAGAGCACTCTATATGTTCTGAGGCTTTGTAAATATCAGATTTTTTTTACAGTGCACCTGCCGCGATTAAATATAATTGTATTTAGCAAAAGGAAATGAAAGAGTCAGAACTCTTTAAACTGAGAAAGCAAGTGCACGTCTCGGCTGCTTTCTGGGCTGCTTTCTCATTCACTCACGTCCCACTTGGACTTTGTAGGACTTCCAGTCGTTTCTCCTCACATGGATGTCGTGGTGCAGTCACAGCCAGACAAAAGCTGAGCGTTTTTTAACCATCATTTGTGAGCACAGCAGAAAATGCAGACTGTGCCACAACCTCAAATCCAGCCCTGCCCTATTTTCCCTGAAAACCACCCTTCGAGTGTTCATTAAAGCAACCCTAAACTGATCTTATTTCCTGAAGCATTCCACATGCTAAACCCACCTAACAGGAGATATTTGAGCTGTATTCCTGAAAACGGAGAGTGTGGCATGACCTGCCACGCTGAGAGCTCTTTGCCCTGCAATGAAGACACAAATGAAGACACAACTGCCCCGTGTATTTTACTTCACCTTTAAAAACCTCTCGGCTCCCTCCCTCACAGATTCTGCACATCGCACCTTCCCAATAGGCAGGGGACAGCTCAACCCCACCCGGGGCTACCAGGAGGCAAACGCAAATTACTGGAAAAGAGGTTTAGGCGGGAATAGGCAGAAAAAACCCCACTTTACCTTCTGCGCTGGCCAAGCACATCGCGATGAAGAGCAGAAGCAGAGCTGCTGTCAGGAGCTTCATGGTGAGACAGTGGGTACCCGAGGAGACGCCGGGGGGGGGTTGATGTGTTTTCTCACTTGGGGTTCGTCCCCCCGATCCCGCTGTCCCGGGGCTGTGTCACCAGGGAGGGGACAGCGGAGCGGCTCCCGGTGGAGCGGCTGCCCGGCGCTGCCTGCGCTGCCTGCGCTCTGCCGCTGCCTTCCCTTCGCCTCCTTTAAAGCTGCTCCCGCTGCCCTCGCTCCCGGCTCATTAATATGCAGAGCAACTCCACGGCTCCCTCCGCTTCCTCAGCCCCGGCAGGGAGGGAGGGGACCGGCACCCCGGGGGGGAACATCCCCCATCCCCGCCCCGAGCATCCCGGGGGGAGCGCAGGCGATGGGGCGGCTGCTCCTGTCCCTGCCCAGCTGGGACAGCTCCGTCAGAAGGAGGTTTGCTGGGGGGGGGGTTATGCGAGTATTTGTATGAATTGGGCTGTTGGGTGGAAAAACACCCACTTGCGAGCGCTCCAGGGATGCCCGCGCTCCGCAGAAATTCCCATGCACCTTGGAAATGAGATTTGGAGAATTTGGGAAGGGGTGTCGCCATACTGACTTTTTAATTTATAATATTAATTTATAATATTTTTTTTTAGCTTTAACAGGCTTCTAAATCTAATGGAAAATTTAGCGAGTTAAATGGAAAAAAAAATATTCCTAAAAGCGTTGTTAGGTGGGTTTGGCATGTGGAATGCTTCAGGAAATAAGATCGGTTTAGGGTTACTTTAATGAACACTCCGACACTGTCCTGCTCCGTGAAGAACAGGGTGGCAACACGCAGGAACTTCAGGGATGTAAACACATGTTCCCTCTCCCTTGCAGAGTGATTTCAGAAACAGCCAAAAGAGCATCTTTAAATCCAGACTCCAGGTTTTTGTCTAACTGAGGCAGGCAAAGATCAGAGTCGGGTTTGATCTCCTTCATAGCACTGTGTTCCAAAGAGGCTGCAGATAAACCCCTCTGCCGGTCCCGGATCATCTCAGCCCATCTCCCAGCCCATCTCCCCTCTCGCCCACCAAATTAACCCCGACCCGCTCTCCTGGCAGCTCCGGCAGCGCTCGGGCAGGACCGGCCGCGCACTCCCGGCTCCACTTGCATTTTAAGTTTCCCACATGGCTCCGTTCCTGCCGGCTCCCATTGGCAGCGGCCATCCCGCGGCGTTCCCGGCCCGGGTGTTGGCAGGCTGCGAGTACAGCCCTACCACACACAGCCTGCACGTTGTGCGCAGGCAGCTGCCTTGTTCCTGGCTTTGGGATTCATGCGGGACGTGCCGGCACGCCGGGAACAGCCTGGGATGAGCAGGGATGGGCGGCTGGGGACTGGCTGACGTGGCAGGGAGCTTTTGGGGTGAAAGACCTGTTTCTGGGCAGGCTTGTGAAGCTGTGATAGTTGTGAAGGTGTTGGTATTTTTGGTGTTTTATGGGTATTTTTTTCTCCAAACCAGTTCCTGAGGTTCTCCTTGCACTGCCAGGAAAGGTTTGTGGGACTGTGGTGGTGTTTTATTAAATTCCAACATGACTAAAGAGAGTTTTGTTCCAGAGGCTGGGATAAAAACAGGTACCTGAGGTGTGGCAGGTCTCAGTTCAAACCCGTCAAATAAATTCCAGTTTCTTATACAAGAAAGAAAGGAATAAACCTGCGGGAGAGTACAAAAGGCTCGTTTCAGAGTCACTATCAACTCGTGGTGAGGATGTTTGCTGGGCACAGGGGAGAACTGGATTAAACTCATCCACATCCAGAGCTGTAATCCTGCCCTGCTGCATCTTCGGGTAATTCCCTCCTTGCAGCCTCCTCTCCACCGTGTGCAGGAACAGCCTAGGCAAGAGCTGTAGGAAGGCAAAGCCTTTTCCCCTCCCCCTTTGCTAACAGGAATTTGGGTGCAGCTTTAGCTGACGGCAATTTGAACTTTCCCCAAACCAGGAAAATCGTGTACAGGCTGGAGAAAAATTGAAGGAAATTCTTGTGCTTTTCAAAAGCAAATCCTATCTTCTTGTATGAGTCTTGCTTGTGTCGAGAGAGCCAAGTTTATTAGGTATTGAATAAGCAAAGTGTTGCTCTAGTTCCAGTTTTCATGTAGAAATGGATGTATTTGAGGGGTGTGCACACACACAGTGACTCTCACTGGGCACCTGAGTGGTTCAGTGTCTTTATGCCAAGGGCTGGCTTTGACAGTAATTATTTCTGAGAGCTCAAAGGTGTCTCTTGCCTTGTGTGACAGATTTTGGTGGCCACATACAGCTGTCTCTGACACCTGCTCTGTCTTAAAATGACAGTCACAGAAGAGGAAGAAGTTTCAGCAAAAGATTTGACGGAAAAGGAACGTATATGGAATTCACCAGTCTGCCCCACAGAAACCCTGATAATTCAGATATATTTTCTTTGTGAAAGTGTATTCTGAATTAGCATCCACTGGTGCTTGTGTGCCTGTGGTATCTCCAGCAGCTCTGCTGAGCCTCAGCAAATGTGTTTTGGCAAACAGCCGGTGCTCCACGAGCTGGGGAGGGCTGGGCCAGGTGAGCACAGGGCTGAAGCATCCATTTCATCCCTCACAAAGCCACTCCATTCCAGAATAATTGATCAAGGCTTGGGTTTTGACCCTCACAAAAGGAGTGTTTGAGAGTAGGTGTAGTCTCCAAGGTCCTGCTGTTGTCCTGGGCCTTGCAGAGGGGCCGTGGTCAGAGAACCGTGCTGTCCCCGGGGAGCACTCGCTGTACCTGTGCACGCAGCCTGTCACCTGCTCTGCCGGGGTAATTAGAGGGCCTTTGTTGCTGCTGAAAGGGCTCTCATTTCACCTCATTCTCTGCTCTTTTCAGGGCTCTGCCCCAGCATAAGGCTCCCCAGCAGATGGAGGCTGAAGCCTGGCTTTGCCTCTGAGGGTAAGACCCAGAGGGATCAGTGGTGATCTCCCACACTTGGAGGGTAGTTTGCAACATGGATGAGTGACTGCCTCCTCCTAAAACAAGAAAGAAGAGTTTTAGCAATGGGGCTACCATTTGTACCAAAATCATCACCATTGTTGGCCACCTGGAAGCAGAAATATTTCAAGTTGAGCACAACAGGTGGCTGAGCTGCAGCAAAATATTTTTGCTTTAAGACATGAGGACAAGCCCCAAATGCAGGCTGCCCTTTGAAAGGGGAGCTACTGGAATGGGGCAGTTCATCCCCAAAATAAATAGTGTTGGTAGAAAAGTGGGAGGGCTCCAGTTGGGTCTGCCAGGGCAAGGACATCTGTGTCTTTGGATGTGGTCCAAGCCCTGACCTGCCCACAGGTGAGGCTTTTTCTCCTGCTGCGAATGCACACAACCTCTTAATTCAGCACACAGACAGAGTCCCTTAGGTATTCATCAGCATCCCAGGGCCCAGAAGACAGACTATTAGAGTTATCACCATTACTAGAAATATTTCAGTGTTCAGCTGCTTTTGGCTATGCTGGTTATTTCAAGTACAGAGTGATCCATGATTTGGATTAACTGTCCTTCAAAATGTCATAGTGTTTCATAGAAAGATGAAGCTGCTTTTCATTGTGAGAAATCTTCACAAAATGGCCATGAAACTGAAACTACTTATTGCTGTTGAGGCAAAATGATGTGAATGGCTCATCCGAGTTTAATGTTTTAGAACATCCCCATCAGCCCATCAAGGAGAAGATTAAATATTTCAAGTGACACGACAAAATCCCTGCATGTCATGTCAGGAATTTGGGGAAGGAATTAGACCTAAATGCTCTCTGGAAACCTCTGCATTAAGGTGGAGGTAAAAGATGTGATGCATGTTGTGCGGAGCTTTTCTTCCTGGGTGCTGAACTTCCTTTTTTTACGCCTTTTTGGTGTTGTAACCACTCTGCACGTAACCCTTGCAACAGAGGCACTATTAAACTCCATCCCAAGCTTGAAGTGAGGGGAGAATTGCCTCAGATTTTGGGAGGCTGTCACAAGCCTCCCCCCTGCTGTGCTAAGCTTAGTCAGTGGAGGATGTGCTAGAGCCTGTGGTCAAGTCCATGTTTTCACCTCTAGCTCTAAATGACCTTTTTCTTTCCTCAATAACCCTGAACAGTAGTTGTGTCATCCTTGCATGTATTTGTCTATCCTTAGGTTGAAAACCAAAGCTTTGGATTTCAGCTTTGGTCTCTGGAAATATGAAACATATTTCAGGGAAAACAGCTGTGGTCCCCTTCTGTGGAGTTTCACAACAGATGAATTCTGCAAAATAAGGCTTGTATTGTTGTTGCAGTCACTGTTTTCTTTTGATATTTTCTTTTTATTTTTATTTCCATAATGAGATTAAATTCTAGACGCTGCTTCTTCCCTTGGGAGTAGTTTTAAGGCAGCTTTCTTCCTAGACCTAAATTATTCACCAAGGAGGATTTTTTGCTGAGATGAGAACGAGGAGGTCGGATCTGGGACTGTTGTCATGGCTTGGAGCTCTTTGAAGCTCTTCATCATGAATCATTAAAAAGGGTTGCAATAACATGGCAAAAGGGAGAACTGGCTCTTTGTGTAGGTGATTTGAGAGTCACCTTTAGACATCCACAAAAGGATTAATCCCAACTGTGGCTTTTTACGCTGAGAAAATAATAAATTGTATTTAATTTCCTACTGACTCATTTCCTTGCATGCTGCAACTTACCATTGGTTTTTATGTGCAAACTCAGTTTACACTTTATACAATTCTCTTGATAGGCACCTAAGCTGGGAATGGCTGCAGGTATTTATTTTGTGCTTAAACTCACAATGAGTTGGATGGCTTTTTTTACCATCTACTCCAATGCTTGCTACAGTGTAGGGGGCATAATGTGAAGGAAAGAAAGGCAATTTTTTGGATCTGACTCACTCACTGATGGTGGTGGCCAAAGCCCTGAGAAGCCTTCATGGTGTTGGGTGGGATGAGAGCTGCTTGGGACAAGGATGGGGATGGCATCAGCCCTGTCCTCATCAGTGTGTTCCCCCTTTCCCAATTGCTTTTGAATTCTTGGTGTTAGACTGAGAGAACTGGGGCAAGGATGCTGCTTTACTGCCCAGGTGGGCAGTTAGAACAGCGGGATAACACCAAGGAAATGGGATGGAAAACCTTTCTTATTGCCCCAGCATTGGAAACACATTGTGCTGTCCTGATCTGCTCATCACATCTCTGTTTCTGTGGGGGTAATTTTAGGTAATCTGTGGGTGCCAGCTTTTCTGATGAAAGGCTTTTGGAGTAGAATAGGGTGTTACTGTATGTAATAAACTACAGGCAGCCTCTCTCTGTGCTATTAATGCCACTGCTCTGAAAAGAAGTGGCTCTGCTGCCAACCATCCATATTCAAAAGCACAGACAATGTGAAAAACTGAACCTCAAGGTGTTTTATTTTTGCAAGAGAATAGGAACAAATGAGATCAGCACCTGAATAGTTTCTAATGTGGTCCCAGGTGAGCTCTTGCCAGGACAGAGAGCTGTGACAGCAAGAGCCATAAATGTTCAGGCATGAGAAAACCATTCCTGACACTTCTCCTCCTTTTTGCAGCTTGGCAGAGCTGGGCATGATTTCAAACCCTTCCAGGAATGTCAGGAACATGCTGCAGCACATCCACCTTCAGCACTGGTCCCATGGGATGAGAGTCCTTTGGAAGAGCTGGTGAGCATGACCCTTCTGAAGTGTCCACGTGGCAATGGTTTTGTGGGTTTCAATACAAGGAAATTGAGATTTTGGGGGAGAGGGCAGGGATGTGTTCGCAGCTATTTGAGGCCTTCTGCAAACCCTGGAGTGTGGATCTTTTCTGTTGTCTCTTAGGAAGGCTTTTAAAGCAAAAAGGTGAAGACATAAAAGGTTGGATACGTGTGAAATTGCAGAGGTAAAGCCAGGAAGGGAGGCAGCTCCACCTCTCTCTGCATCTCATATCCTGGTCCATGACCCAGCTGGTGGCATCCAGGCAGGGAACTGTCCCCACACATGAGGGAATGACCAGGAAGGGGTGGCTGTCCTGCTAGGAAGAGATGATTTTTACCCTGATGTGTTCTACGGTTCTTCTTTCTTGTGTCTTCTGCCTTTTTTTGGACATGTGGCTTCATGTTTCCCCAAAAAACCCCAAAACCTGTGTCTGTGGGGTTGTGAATACAGCACTCAAAGAGGGTCTCCTCTGGAGCCTTCTAGAAGTTTCTTTCTGTGCTTGCTCCCAGGTGACTGTGAACTGTTTACACTTGCCCACAATGCAACCACAGCAACAAGAATTAAAGCCATTAGATAAAAATGACCATAATTCAGAGTGATTAAGCGTGGAGGTAAATCACCTCTTGGCATCTCCTGCGTGCCCAGGGTGCAGTCAGAGGTGGGTGCAAGGACCAAACACTGAGATGGACCAAGCCTGGCTTGGGCACAAAGCCACAGCATCTGTAGGTGCCCATGGGGCTCTGCAGGGTTTCTCCCACCCCCTCAGTGCTTTCTGTAATGTGCAAAAATCCCTTGCAAGCCTAATGAAGCCCACTCTCCTGCAAACAGGAAGGGTGCTCCCTGTCTCTGCTCATTTTCTGCTGAGCTGTGTGTTAGTAATGATGGGAATTTTTCATCCGTTGATTTTTTTCCTCCCCTTGGGATAGAAAACATATGTAGTGTCTTTAAAAATAAATAAAATGAATGGCTTAACAATGCAGACTTTGAATATTTGATGGAAGATTAGTAGGCTGCAATCAATCAAAAAAATGATCCTTTTCTTCGGAGTAATAAATATGTTAATTATTTTATCTACTTGGATAAAAGCTTAATTACCATAACACTTGGTGGTGGGGGGGGAGAGGGAGATAGTTGTTATGTGCAGTGTTCCTAAGAAAATCAGCTTATTCTGCAAATAAACCAACCAGCATTTCTGCAAGCAAACCGAGTGACAATGCTGCTGGCACAGCCACCTCTCCCAGCGATGGTATGACCAGGAAGGACTTGGTGAGGAGCCTTCCTGCTCTGAACCTTCCTCAGGCTGGATTTGCTCACTCTTCTCAGGTTTCCCCCCCTGGTTGCAGGTTCAAGTGTGACTCGTCCTCGCCACCCCTCTCTCCTTCCTGTGTGGTCTGGGTGGGCTGCACAAAACCTGGGCCAAGCACTTCAGAGCCCAGTTTGCCAGGAAATACTGCGAAGTCCATCACTCCCTAGGAGCAGGGTGGTTTGGCCAGACTTGCAGGTCATCACAGGGAGAGACCAGGAAGGGAACATCCCCCTGTAGTATCCCCCTCCTTTCTACACCCTGGTAACCCCCTCCTGCTTGGCCATGCTGAGGGGACCTACACCAAGAATAAATAAACTTCAGAGAATTCATGCTGTGCTTTGCTGTGCTATCATACCCATGAGTAGGTAGATGTTTAATTTTTTTCAATTTTTTTTTTAAGCTTTTAATTTTTTTAATTAATAATCCCAAAAGAGACATGCAAAGATGGCACATTGCAGATACACTGTGGTGAAGGAGCAGAGGTTTTTGTTGTGGAAATTAGATGAGAAATCAGCCAGAGAACAAGACATGGGGATGGACCAGGGACAGGGGACTGGCAAACTGGTGGGGCAGCCTCTGCTCTCTTCAAGCTCCTTTAGGTGTCTCCCCCAAATCCAGGGCTTTGCTGCTTGCACTCTTGAGGACAAAAATATGTCCGGCTCGTGATTCTTTCCAAAGGCCTTTGGCAGCCTCTCCTGGCAGTTGGCTGTTGCTGAAAAGGCAGGCAGTTGTTGCCAAAGTGATTTGGAGGCAGAATTGGTGCTCTGGAGCCCTAATGCTGCAGGAGAGGATCAGCTCCCGAGGTTGTTTCCATTGTGGATGGGGCTGGCTTTGTGCTAGCAGCTCATCTTTGGAAGGAGAAGCTGGGAGGCTCAGGGGTGTGAAGTCCCCCTCTGTCCTTCTTCATCCCCTGCGTCAGAGCATCTGTCCCCAGGAAGATGTTGGAGAAACTCAGCAGCCAGCATTTCTTTGGGTGGCTGCTAAGGATTATACAAGAATCTGTCCCATTCCTGAGCGCTCCTTGGAGCTCAGTGGCTTGAAAGAGAAGTTTCAAAGCAGCAGAATTTTCTAGAAGTGGATGTGGCTTTATGGATACTCTCAGAGACCAGGGTGCCTAAGAGTTAACATGAGTTTCAGTCAAGAAGACATTAAGAAGAGCAGAGGGAAAACAGATTAGCTGTCCTCTTGCCTTGCTCTATAAGATGAGACGTAGAGAGAAAGTGGTGAGATCAATGGAAAAATAAAAGGAAATGAGAAATCAAAGGAATTGCTGCTTTACAGCTTATTTCACGTGGTGAATTGGGAAATTTTCCCTTCAGGGGATCAAATATTCTCTTATATTTTTAACAGATTTGGAGAACTCACTACTGCAAAGATGAAACCCGTGATAGAGGCTGAACCCCCGCGGGGATTCAAGAGGAAACAACCCATTTCAGGTACAAGCAGTGGGATGCTGCTGGATGTCCCCTCCCCTGGTGCTTTTCAGAAACCATGCAGAGCTGTAGCATCTGGCAGAGAGTGGCTTCCTGCAGGGCTTGAGGTCCAGGTTATTGTAGCCATAAGTCCAGGAACATCAGAACATTCATGGATCACTAACAGCATCCCAGATGAAGCTGCACCTTCCCTCTGCAGGCTGTTAGCAGAGCAGTGCTGCAGATGCTTGAAACCAAGGCAGAGAAAAGGATCTTCATCCTTCTCTTCCAGCATTTCAGTGATACTTCTGGAGTCACAGTCCAGAAGATCCTTTCTGGGACTTCAGGTTTGCCCTGGGCTTTGGCATTTTGTGTCCTGACTGGTTTGCCCTCAGAGAAAGAAGCACTTTCCATGAGGCATCATCCCAGCAGTAACTCTGCTCCCTGTATTCCCCCAAGGCCCAGCTGTGGTTTTGTTTCTTCTTTTACAGCAGATTTCTGTTCACCCCCATAATTATGTCCCAGGATATTTAAAGTTTCTCAGATTTCTCCACAGCTCTGGGGCATTGCTGCCCTGTGCATGGGTTGTCCACTCCCATGGCTGCTTCTGCAACCACCAAACCTCTGCCCAGCTGGAAACCAATGGGAAAACTCTTGCGCTGGAGGCTGAAAAGATACTTTTCATGTTCTTGGGTAAACATGTCTGGCACCAGCAGTGAGTGACTGATAACCAGCTTCAGCCAGCACTGACCTTCCATGAGCAAAGATTCAAGGTTTTTGCAGCCACATGCTGCTGCCAAAGCCACCTCCTCTCGGGGAGAACACAAACACTCTGTTTTTTCTCCTTCCCTGATGTATCTGATGTCCCACCCAGCTGGCTGGTAGAAGGCAAGTGCTGTTGGAGGCCAAGATGAATGATTTGTCCTTGTGCTACTCTCTGTAATTAACTCCTTCACCTTCATGAATTCTTCATTAGTATTTGTATCTCTGCTGCTTTTCATGTGTTTGCTGGTGATGTTAGCTAGATTAGGCATGGTTTCCCTTCCAGGCATCTCAAAGGGTTTTTCTTTGCCCCATCAATGACTTTGGCTGTGCCAGGCAGCACCTCTTCCCCTTGGCATAGTGAACTTCTTACAGATATTGCACTCTGATGACAAAGGAGCCACGTTTTAGCAGTAAGAATACCTTGGCTTTAACAACAGGCAGTTAAAGCTCCAAAACTGAAACTCCCCACAAATACAGAGAAGAACACAAAAAAAAAAAAAAAAGCTTTCAAACAGCATTGCTCTCCATGTCTGTGGGCTGTGGGTGCCAGTAGAAAGGAGGCCAGCTCCAAACAATCCCAGCCTTGCCCCACTCTCAGCTTCCAGCCTCTGAACGTGTTTTGTTTTGATATCCTATACTTGGGATATTCTAATTGCATTTAGTGCCTGGCTCGGGGAAGGCTGTTCTGCTGCGAGTGCAGCTGTGCCCCTGCTCCCTGCACAGCCCACCCCTTCACTCTGGAGCTGTCAGGTGGGACCACTGCCTTGCAGGGTCTGTGTTTGCCAAGGAGATGTTGAAATTATTGGCCGGTTCTTCAAAGATCTGCAGCGGCTCTTGATGTTCCTCACCGGAGCGGGGCAGCGGAAGAAAGTCGCCTGGGAAACTCTCTCCGGAAGTGAAAATGGAATTCTTTAACACTCTTGAAGAGCAAATAAAGTTTCTAAGTATGAGAAGCAGCCCACACAGCCTTTAGACGTGTTTGTACCCAAACAAACCCGCGTTGTACCCAACATATTAATGTCTTCAGCACGTAAGTTGCTCCAAATGAGTTGTTGGGTAAGGCTGGATGCAGGAAGGAAAAATCCAGGACAGGTTTGCCTTTCCCACAACACTGGCCTGATCTTGTATCCACAATTACACCAGTTGGTCAGGAAGGTTATATCAGATAAAAATGTTATTACTAATTTGACTCGTATGTGTAGGACAGGGTGGCCTTGTTTTTCTTAAAGAAGCTCTTAAATTGGTCCAGTTCAATCTAAGGGACCATCCCCCTCCTCTTCTGTTCACCCCTGTAATTATGTCCCAGGATATTTAAAGTCCAATGAGTTTCTCAGAATTTTCTCTTTTATTTCTTTTGCAAACTCTGGATGCAGCAGCCATTTGAGGATGTATGTAGCACACCTGTGTCAGTTTTAAAGCCTGTTATATTCACTTTAATCCCCTCTGATCCTCTGTCCACGGTGCATAACCCACACCACGGATTTCCATTCCAGCCCTTTACTGCATCCCTGGCCTCTGTGTAATTCAGTTGGGTGTATCACAGGGAGTTGCAGAGAATCTGGCTGATGGGAATAAATGGGGAAAAAGTTGCAGTAATTGCTTCCTCAATGTCAACCATCACACTTTTAAGGTGCAATTTGTGCTTCTGTCCGCACAAATCCATCTGGAGCTAAAGCATGATAAGACAAGTTGCCCTTTAACATTCTTTAGCTCCTGTTTCTTGCTGCTAGGAGACAACTTCCAAGGCGAGGCAGCTGGATTTACATTTATGGAGGAAAGTTGGAGTGGGAAGAGAAGCAAAACGACAACCCTGGTGCAAATTGCAACAATCCTAATGGCTGAGGCAGAACCAGGTCTGCTTCTGCATGCCCAGACTGTGGTGGGGAGATCCTACCCCTGAAAAGCACAGGGACCCCAAACCCTCACTGCCACACAGGGCAGGACAGGCACAGGTTCCAGTGTGTCTGTGCTTCAAACCTCCAGGTGCTCTCCAGGCCCAGCTCTTGCTTTGTGGTGTTAGAATCATAGAATCATTTAGGTTAGAAAAGCCCTTTAAGATCATCAAGTCCAACTGTTAATCCAGCACTGCCAAGGCCACCAATAAACCACATCCCCAAGTGACTTGTCTACACCACTTTCAAATCCCTCCAGGGATGGTGACTCCACCACTGCCCTGGGCAGCTATGCCAGGGCTTTACAACCATTTTGGTGAAGAAATTTTTCCTAATATCCAATATAACCCCACCCCCCCAGCACAGCTTGTCACTGTTTGCTCTTACCCTGTCACTTGTTACCTGGGAGAAGAGATTGACTCCAGCTGGCTACGACCTCCTGTCAGGGAGTTGTGGAGAGTGAGAAGGTCCCCCCTGAGCCTCCTTTTCTCCAGGCTGAGCCCCCCCCAGTTCCCTCAGCTGCTCCTCATCAGACTTGTGCTCCAGATCCTTCCCCAGCTCTGTGGCCCTTTTCTGGACATGTAAAGATCACCCATACAGGTCTTTACCAGGACTAAATAAAAACGATGCATTAAAACCAATTTCCTGTTTAGATATCAATATTCACCTCTCTAATGCCACCAGTTTGCTTGAAAGCTGATGGAAGCCAACTAAGCAAAAAAAAAGTAGACATAAAAATAGCTATTTCCCCTCCCTGATTCTTGTGGTGGATTCTACTGGATGTGGGATTGGTGGGATTGACAGAGTATTGCACATTGTTTGGAGAACGCCTTCAACAGTCTAAACCACACATGAGATCCTCAGGACATATAAGTCAGCATAATTCCATCAGCTGAAGCTCTGCTACAGAATGTTCTGGTTCTTTTCAGTGCATAGTTTCAACAAACTCACCGGCCAAAACTTGTGTCTTTCCCTAATTTATTCAAGACGCAGGCTGTAAATCACCCCTGACTTCCACCCATGAAGGAAAACTAACTTGACAAATCCCTTTCTGTATTGATTTTTGTCAAAACATTGTTTATGACAAGGGGGATAGGTTGCTGATAGCTCTGGCTATTGTTGCCCAGGACCCCGTGGGTTTGATGTATGTTCAGCCCCAGTCCGTGTGGATGCCTTTGCTGCTTGCTTCTCGTGTTAAGACTTGTGTCTCGTAGTGAAGAATTTGATTTATTAAAAACTGCTTCACAGTATAGTAAGGCAGATGTCAGCAATGCTAAATACCTCCATAAATATTGCCTCTCTTGAGCAGATTAAATGTGCAATTCTTTGAGGGATGATGAAGGCATCCTGCATCGAGGCAACCTGATAACGTGAGCACTTCTTGCCACGTGCTCACAGAAATGAACTTATGGGGTTGCACTGTCTCTCTCTTCTCCCACAACAAATATTTAAACTTTACAGATATGTCCAGCTAAGCTTATATCTGATGGGTTGGGCACAGTGCTGGGCATGTGTATGTGACTGTTTTTTCCATGGCATGTTGGGGATGGCAAAGGTCTGAGATCAGCTGCGCTCTGCACATGGGTATTCACCTCTCCAGGAGTTTGAAGTAGAGCCTGTGGCCCTGCCTGGAGCTTTCCTTTAGAGATATAGGGGCTGCAAGCACTAAAAATAGCCCTAAGGAATTTTTCCCCAATCATTTATGATTTCCTTCCCCTGCAGAAAAATTTTCACCTTCTATTCCCAGGGTGGTGTCCACGGCATCTCTCTTTGCTTGTCTCCATCATGTCACTGCCAGGTTCCCAAAGCTCTTGGGGCTGTTTCCAGCCCACACCATGCTGGGCTGGCAGCACAGAGCCTGGGGGCAAACCCTACCTGGAGCACAGCCTGGGGCCACAACTTCCCATCCCCAGCTTCTGGCTCAGTGTGGAAACTGTGTGCTGTTCACTTGTCTTGCTCTCCTTGTCTGTAAATTAGTGCTGCCAATTAGCTTCCAAAAATGGAGGGTTAAGGACTTCAAAGATTGTAAACTATTTTATATATATATTTTTTCTTTTTTCAATATAATTCAACAAAAATTAACATGAACCTTAGTTTTCCAAGACAGGCTCACAATGCTCTAATATCCACATTATTAGATTGTTTAGATTATAATAATATTATTATTGGCTATTAGAAAAAATTTCTTCACTGAAAGGGTTGTCAAGCAGTGGAACAGGATGCCCATGGCAGTGTTGGAGTCAATCATCCCCAGAGGGATTTAAAAGATATGTAGATGAAGCACTTGGGGACACGGTTCAGTGGTGGTTTGGCATTACCAGGTTAAGGGTTGGACTCAGTGATCTCAGACAGCTTTTCCAACCTATATGATTGTATGATTAAACAAATATATATGCAGGTGTCACAGCTCCTTTCCAATGCACAGGTCTGGGTTTCTTTCCCAGGGAGAAACAGGGTGGATGGGGACAGGACAAAGGTGATACATCTATATCAGGACTGGGAAGTGCAGACAAAATCATGGATAAAATTGTGGATTTTTAAGGCCTTGAAATGGTTTGAACAGGGTGAATTTTGCATAACCAGTGTAACAGCCCCAGCAGACACTGCTTTGCTCCCTTGCCATGCAGGACTCACACACGCTGTGGGTTTGCCCCCATGAAGTGCAGGAGCCGCAGCTCTCGCGTGTGGGGCTGGGAGGAGGCACCAGCCAAGGCAAAGCCTATCAAAGGTCAGCAGAGAGACGAGAGCCCCAGGGCCCAGTGGGTGCTGACAGCCATGATTTATCCCCCTCTATTGTAGGGGGAGTGAAACTGGCCCCACACCCCTGTTTTCGTGCCTTTAACACGGCCTCATCCAGCTTTGGCGCTTTGTGCCCCTGCCAAGCACCGCGTGTGCCCCTGCCGTGCCTCACTGCCATCAATCACCAGAGCCTTTCCCTGGCTGCCCCGTGCTCCCTTAGAGACTAAAACCTCCTTATCAGTCACATTTAATCTTGTTACAGCTTTATACCTACTGGCATGATCCACTTATCAGCCAATAAATCTGAGCAAGACCAAACAGTGGATAATGGTGGATTTGTGGTTCCTGGTATTGATTTTCCAGGCTCTACCTCGGGCTGTGGCACTAAGGCAGTTTCTAAACAATCTACTTTTGAAGTGATGCTTAAAGCAAACACACCTGTCCCCAGTTCTCCCCTGGTGAACCTGGTTAAGGTTTATCCTCCAGCCATCACTACTTGCTGTTTCCACCTTGAGACATTTCCTGTGCAACCACCCTCCATTCATATGTTGTTTTTGGGTAATAAACCACCCTGCCCTCTCCTTGAGCCCCACAGGCATGGGCAGAGCAGCCAGAGCAATCTGAATTCCAGATCTGCATTTCTGAGCCTTCCCACTTTCCTTTGCCTTGATGCATTTATGCTGAATTTCAGGAAAAAGGTAGGATTTTATGAGAAAGTTGAGGTTTTTTTCTATGCTTAAAAAAATCCATGTTGGGGGGGTTTCCATCACCTGGGTCAACATGTTTAGCCATCAGAAAAAAACCCCAAAACAATCAAAGCTGGAAAATTCAGGTCTGACAGTTTCCTGTGAGTTGCAGGTGAGCTGGGAGCTGAGATTTAAGTGGCAGATGAAGGAGTTCATTGCAGTGGTTTTGAAATATGGACCCATAAATCCCCAATTTTCTACATGCACGGCCAAGCATGCTCCTGTATAGTTATTTTGTTGAATATTAAGTGGTTCAATTTTACTGTGGCTGCTGTGATTTTTTTTCCTCAGTGGAATTTAATTCAACATAAACCCTACTACTTAGTCGTTTTGTTCATATTTCCTCATTTAGATGCTTGTGCAAGGAAAGGTTAGGAGCAATCAGAAAATACTGGAAGCAAAATAAATGGTCTCTAATCTCTCTTCAAGCCCAGACTGAAATGTTATTAGTACTTCTGGGCTTGCCTGGATTAGTATCTTAAGAAGCTGAAGCTGAACAGATCTAACTAGATTATTAATTTAGTAAAACACGACCTCTCCAGGGACTGAGCCAAACGAGGATCACGTTGCTTTGTTTCTCTTCCATGTACACACAGCTTTTGTGGTGGATTTGTCCTTCTTTTAAACAGGGAATGATGTGAGCAGAGGACTGTGAGCACCAGTTTTGTGGGCACCATGTGGCAGCAATGGGTGAAGAGGGCCTTCATCCTCTTCCCCTCCTCCTCACAGGGCTCCTTGCTGTGTGTTTGCTTTAAGAAATGTGGGCTGGAAACAGCTCCTGCCTTTGCCACAATGTCAACTTGGATCTTAGCTGATGGTGATGAATATTATCACCCTTTTCAACCAGAGTAATTCCTTCATTCCTCTGAAATCTGCTGTCTTACAGTTTTATCCAGCGAGGAGATACTGATGTGGAAAACCAAGATGTTTTTCTGGGGTGTTTGTTTGAACAGCACACACAGGCTTGTACCGCTGGACAGGAGAGGCATCTGTGAGCAGGTCCCAAGGTTTCATGGTTGGGTTTCTGGGCTTAAGATGCTGCACCCTTCCCAAATCACCTGGGAGGACAGAGGGCTGAGATGGAGCAGTACAGGAAGGAGAAGGGAGAAGGGAGAGTCCTTTGTTGTTGCTCTTTGTAATACAGGGCACAGGACACACAAATTCAAACTTGCTTTAAATGAAAATATTTGTTTTAACTTTGTACCTGGTGCATAAATAACTGAGAGAAGTCATGGGCACAGGGGTAAAAATGGGAAATGGAGGTGTCCAGACCTGTGAAGGTGTGGTTATTGGTTATCACTGATGTTGGTCCTGATTAAAGTTCCAGAAAGTGCCCAGTGAGTGATGGCTGAATTCTGGGACACTCTTTAGCAAAGTTCTACCTCCCACTCATCTCCCTTCCTGGGTCAGCAGTGCCCAGCCTCTCCTGTGAGTGTGTTTTTATGTGTGTGTGGTGCAAGCCATGGGGAAAAAAGGGCCATCTGGAAGTGCTGGCTCTGGCCATGGAGGCTGAGCTTCCAATGGGACAGGGCTGACTGCTGCAGGGATGCCCAGGGAGGGGACAGAAGGATGGATCTCTCAGTGGTGTTATACCCAGGGTATTCAAACCACTTTGTAGGCCTCACCCATCACTTGAAGGAGGGCAGAGGACACAGGTGATGAGCAAGGTGCCACACTGGGAATGTTTCCTACACCTGAGCTATGTTCAAATTAAAAAAAAAAATACTTATAGCCAAGGAATTTGGAGTTAATAGTCAAATATTTCACAAGTGAGGAAGGGATAGGACTGAATGGGTTTGGCTGCTGGTGGAGTCTGTAAATAGAATCATAGAATCAGCTGGGTTGGAAGTGACCTCTGAGATCATCAAGTCCAACCCTTGTTCCAACCCCGCTGTGGTTCCCAGCCCATGGCACTGATGCCACATCCAGTCTTATCTTAAAAACCTCCAGGGACGGAGAATCCACCCCCTCCCTGGGCAGCCCATTCCAATGGCTGAGCACCCTCTCTGGAATGAAATTCTTTCTAATTTCCAACCTAAAGCTCCCCTGGCACAGCTGAAGACCGAGCCCTCTTGTCTTGCTGATGGTTGCCTGGGAAAAGAGACCAACCCCCCCCGGCTCCCCCCTCCTGTCAGGGAGTTGTAGAGAGTGAGGAGGTCTCCCCTGAGCCTCCTCTTCTCCAGGCTGAACAGCCCCAGCTCCCTCAGCCTCTCCTCACAGCACTTGTGCTCCAGTCCCTTCCCCAGCCTTGTTGCTCTTCTCTGGACCTGCTCCAGCCCCTCAATGTCCTTCCTGAGCTGAGGGCCCAGAACTGGACACAGCACTCCAGGGGTGGCCTCACCAGCGCTGAGTCCAGGGGAAGAATCACTTCCCTGGACCTGTTGGCCACACTGTTCCTGATAAGAGCAAACTGGCTCGATGCCCCCCCTCTTGCTGTAAGGGACAGCTGGCCAGCTCCTGCTCTGGCACCCTTGGTGCTGCTCCAGCACAGCCACTGTCCCCCAGAGTGACATCTGGCTCAAGTGTCCTTGGCCTGAGGAAACCCAGCCTGTGAGAGTGGTGGCTCCTTCCCCCTGTTCTCTGACTGCAGTTGATTGCAGCATCTGGTTGTAAGTGTGAGAGTAATTCCTCGTGGGCTTTAGCATTGGTGGTAGGAAAAAGGTTGTATTTTGTGAGGTTTCCATAAGTGACACCTGCACTTCAACAGCTGAAGTGCCCCGAGGCAGCTCGTGTCTCATTACTTGAGGGGTTTTTGTTAACCCTTTCCACAGGGATGGCTGATTCATGATGGCAACGTTTGGAATTTAGGGCTGGGATTGAGCTAGATAAAACTGAATTTATGTCCTATTTTCCTCCTTCCTGCCAAAATAACCTGTTTAGGATGGATCAGTTTTCGGAGGAGTCTCTCTCTACTTGTTGCCTGTTTAAGGACTGTGCAGAGATGGCTCAAATACCACCATGCCCAGGTTGGAAAAAAGTCTTATCTTAGATTCCTCGCAGAGCCAAAGTTCCCACAGAGCAGCTCCTCAGTATGTAGGAACAGGTCAAAATCTCAAGGATTCAGGACACTTTGTGGAAAAGAAAACCTGCTCACTTTTGGGGATCAAATAATTTCACAAGGGCGATGGATCTGCCAAAGAAAATACGTTTGAGCTATTTGAGAGGAAATCAGAAACCTTCTAGCTTAGATCAGAATAGCAAAGCCTGGAAACATGAAGCAATTTGTCTCCTGCATCAGCCATATCCAGAACCAGCAGCAACAAGCCCCAGTTTAAGCAAACAGCGATTTTTTTTCTCAGTTCTTTTTCTGTTTCCATAATTTTTGATAGGAAAATGGAGTTTACACATAACCCTGACACTGTTAGTTTTCTTCCAGCTGCTTTCTATTTGGGAAAGAGCGTGTGTCATATTTATCTTGTACTCTTTAAATAACCACAATTTTATTAGTAACTCCTTATAACCTCTCCAAACATAGCACTATTTGGGGAGGAACATGACAATTTCGTGTAAGAAAACATGAAGTGTTATATAAAATGTGAAAGGAAGGGAAGGCAACGATGATAAGTGGAGCTGAGCAGAATGTTTCTGGATAGGTTTCTGAAGGAAAACGTCCCTTTGCAAAATCAATATTTGCAATGGTCAAATTTCAGTGCTGTGAAGTATTTTTAATTTCCTTTTGGAAAAAATTAAATTGATTTCCTAACCCTACCGGAAAGGCACTGCTCAATTCTCTTTCTGCATACTGGCAGGAAGCAATGTGGATAAAAGTCTTCTAAGCAAGCATGTAAAATTACTAAAAACTCTTCATCCTAAGTGCTCCTATAATTGAATTGCTTTATTTTATATATATATATATATATATATATATATATATTTGTTCGTGTTTTACTCTACATCCTGATGCAGGAGGAATGTTATTTAAACATTATACGTTTTTTTGGAAAAGGAGTTCCATGTTCTTGCATTAAGAGAAATAAATAAAGATGCATAATAATTTCCTATTTTTAATAATTCTATCTCTTTGGGGTAACAAGGCTGGGCTACACACTGGTTTTTCTAAGCATTTAATCATCTGTACAGCTTTCAGCATCCAAATGAACTCAATTATCTTTCTGTGCTTGGAGCATCACAAAATGCTTACGTGGCTAATTTTGGCCCCATTCAAGTGCTTTTCTGGTTCAGCCCAAAATGACCAATCAATGGTTTGATTTTTGCCTCCCCCTCATATTTCTAGGCATAGTAATGGGGACATGGATACTATTTGTGCAGCAGGGAGATTATTGCCCAGTTTGGGACTTTTCAGATTTTTTTCCCTTTGGTTTCTGAACAGCATTCCAGGAAAACACATTGACATTGCTGAAGGTATTGCTGTGATTCATGACTTCTTCATATTTTCCAGCGAAAATGGCTTAATTCACTTAAGTCCCTTCAAAATTAATTGGCATGTTTAGCAGTTTCCAGCAATAAATATCGTTCCATCTGTTCCATTGTTTCCTGCTGAAAAGTTGTTTTGGTTTTGATTTGTTTCTGACAATTCCCCCCAGCCTCTGTTTGGGGAAATCATTTCCTTTTAATTCATTTTTTGCTTGGAAACTAAGTCCTCTGCCAGTGTTTCCCTGTGCTGGGGCTGCAGCTTCCTGTGTGTCCACCAAAAAAAATGCACCTTGGTGCAATAACCTGATGGGATGGGATGATATGTGGAAGGGTCTGGAGCACCAGGATGAGGGGAAACGGCCTCAGGTTGCACCAGGGGAGGTTCAGGTTGGATATGAGGAAAAGTTTTTTCGCTGAAAAAGTGGAACAGGCTGCCCAGGGAAGTGGTGGAGTCACCAACCCTGGGTGTGTTCCAAAAACGAGCAGACAGGGCACTTCGTGGCATGGTTTAGTGGGCAAAGGTTGGACTTGATGATCTTGGAGGTCTTTTCCAACTTGAATGATTCTCTGATCCAGTGGCAGAGCTGAGGGTTGTCATCCGAAACTGGTGATCTTGGAGCAAAGCAGCTGTATTTGCACATGGTAATTTTTTGAACTTCCTTGTTTATGGCTCCTCTCACCCTCCATATGCCCATAATTGCTGGGTTTGTAATGGCAGCATGGCCAACATCCACTACCCTGCTAGCAAAATATTCCCAAGGTTTCTTTAAATGACAACCAGAAGGTATTGCTGAGGGTTTTCCTTGTTAAATTATGGCACAGAGGAAAGCTGGATGTGCTGTGCCTGGGCTGATGACTGTGTGGGTTTTGATGGTGTGGAGCACACTCAGAAACCCAGTAACCCATGGGCTCATTTCTGAGGTTGAGGATCACCATAAATCTCTTCCCAGAAAAAAACAAACCACTGGTTGGACATGGCTTTCAGTCCTGGGGTGTGATTACCTGAAACTACTCTTGATTTATACTTTTCTTGTTCGTACAAACGTGCAGCAATAAGGGAGTGACTTTGTGTCTTCCTCCATATGAAAGTGCTGCTGCAAACCCAAGTTACACATTGATTAACTGTGGTTGTGATTGCTTTTATTTTACTACTTTACTTCCCAGGGCTTTTCTAAACTCCCCTGTGGTGAACTCAGAGCTGGAGTAAAACACATACTTTGTATGGAGGGTTTCCTCCCTCCATGTCAGCATTTTAATTGCATTTCTCATGAACTCAGCCTATCATGGAGTTTATTTTCATCTCAGGATTTCTGGTGAAATTGTGGATTCCTGTGAATGTGCTTGGGATGTTGCAGGCTGGGAAAGTCCCCTCTGCTTTGCTGGTGAGGAGCATGGGGAGGGTCTAAATACCAAGCCAGGCAAACACTCACTTCCCTCAGAGGAATCAGACCTTCTCCCACCCAGTCTGGGCTCCCAGTCTTAGCAGTGCAGCTCTCACTGATGATTTATTTTTATTCCTGCTGGTGGTGACAGGTGACTTTGGGTGATCTGTGTGCTTAATATAACAAGGAGAATCCACAGGGAATGTTATTTATCTTGCTTTATAGATTGGTAAGCGACTTCTATGTCATATGGAGCACAACTGGTGCACAGCTTTGAGGAAAACCACACACACATGTATTGTCAGGAGCCCATTTCTAAGAATTTGGTCATATTATCTTTTCCCTTTAAAAAGTTCCATACAGCTAAAGCAATCAACGTGGCAAAAAAAAAAAAAAAAAAAAACCAACAAAAAAACCCAAAATTGAAGCATCTATTGAGGCTTTTCTGTTTTTTCTGGGATGCTTAGAAGAAATTAAGATATTTTATGGGAAGGTATCATGAATTACGGACTCCTACTGTAGGATGACTGTCCAGTCAAAGCAGTGTGGCTGCCAGGGCTGTGCAGGTGCTGTCCCTGTGCATGTCCACCCCAAGACAAGCTGCTGTGTCCCTGCTGGCTGATCCTCATCCTCCCGTGGTCCAGGGCTGACCCTCGGACACCGGGTTACAGAGGTGCAGGGTTAGTCTCTCCCAGTGAACATCTGGACCTGCTTGCTATTCCCATCCTCCCTCCAAAGTTTGCAAATGTCCTGGGGTATTTTGGAGTGCCTGTGGCTGTGCAGAAGGACCAGCACCTCGATGAATAACATGATGTGCAGTGGAGCAGCGGAAATGGCCAGTAGATGAGGCGAGTTTCTGTAGGGAAGACAGGAGCAATCCGGGTGGGAACTGGGAGGAGTGGGATTCCTGCAGATGGACACCGGCCCCTTCCGGACCCTGGGACAGCCTCTCACCCGTGGACAAGCCGGGAGAGGTTTCTAGGACAACTGATGGGCTTTGGGAACAGGGAAAGAATGGAGCCAAATCTTAAAGTCAGATGAGGAGAAAATGAGTAACATCTGCTGAGACGTGTGAAAGAGCCATTTGTGCTCCCTGCAACCCGAAGCCTTTCTCCAGCAGCCACGGCTGGCGTGGGCCAGCCCCCTGTCCCCCACACATGCTGGCCAGGGAGGGGTCATTAGGGATGATTTATGTGCTTGTTACAGCCACAGCTCTGGACACTGCCCTCTGCTTCACTGGTGTGTCCCCCAAGGCCTCAGCACCCTCACAGGGGCTTCGCTTCACCTCGTAGAGAAAAGCCCCTGTCCTGTCCTGAGCCCGCAGAGAGATGAGGTCCTGGGGATGCTGCTGCTGCTGCTCTACAGTTATTATTTGTATTCATGGGTCATAAATAACAGGTTTCTGCCATTCTTTCCCTTCTGACACCACGGGTGCACAGAGCTGCACATCCTCTGCATCTCCCTGCTGACGTAAGGGCAAATTTCCCCTCGACTCTGATGGGGCAAATAACTCTCCCTGCTTCCCTGGCTGGTCCCTCTGCTGTTTTAACAGATCAGCTTTTTGCCTCTAATTAGGCTATTTCTGCAATGCAGAATGGAGTTGGAAATGCTGGAGTTGGAGGTAGGGAACAGTCCAGAAGGATTGCACCTGTGGTAGCTAATCAGTGGCTGCTTCAGCGAGCTGAAATTAGGGAAGCACACAAAAGAGTGAGCAATTTTGAAAATGAGGATGAGCAGCCCGAAATTTTTAAGAACAATTATGTTTTCACAGCTGTGCTGGTTGCCCCAAATGCATAGAAATCAAGTCAAAACCAAACTCCTTTAACGCAAAGAAAATTAACCTTCGTAGCTAAACTCAGTGAGAAGTGAACTTATTTTCCCTTCAGATGAATAATATGGTCTTGAAAAAACATAGCAGCAAGTTATGCTGTAATTACATTCTTTGAATTAAAGTTTGTCAGTCCAAACAAAATAAATAGAAACACAGGCAGGTCAATAGATATATTATACTTGGAAGAAAATTTGGCCCTGATATGCTGTTTTCATGCTAAAGCTATGCCAAAATTAATCTACTGTAATTGTACCTATTGCCAACTTTTAGTATAAATACAGGAGACAACCTGAGAACTGTTGATACGGTTCTTGCATTAACATCTTGTTGCCACCATGGAAGGACTTGGCCAGGTCTCATTTCTCAGGGATCAGGCCAAGAGTTACTGAATTACCCAATAACTGCACAATTTGCTTTGAAGGCACTCAGTGAATGTTTCCCTGTGGCTCCTGCTAATAAAGCTCCATGGGGAGGGGAATGCAAGAGCCATTCCCTCTTTGTCTGTGAGGAGCATTTGGGGTGGGCAATGGGTGCTGAGGGGCCCCAGCTGGGTGGGATGTGGATAAAGCTCTGGGTTTGCTCTGAGGGGGTTACAGGGGGCTGGGCTGGTCCCCAGGAGTTAGACTGAGCAGTGGATGCAGCTCCTCTGCACCAAGGCTTGGCTTAGGCTGGGAGTTGGGTTTAATTTGAGCTCTTTCCTTTCTCTAAGGGCATCCTTTGGTTAGTGAGGTTTAGTCTGTATTTCTGATAGAAAAAACTCCCTGCAGAATGACACAAGGAGTGAGGGGGAGCTATTTCTTATAAGGGTGGGATTTAATTCTATGGGTTTAACCTTCAAATGTGCCTTTAAGGAACTCCCTTTCCTCCTGGCTCTGCCCTGCCTGCCCCTTGCAGAAGGGAGGCAGCCTGTGGCTTGCTCCCATCCTGCTCAGCACCCTTGGGTGCCTGCTGTGCCAGCATTAATATCTCTGGGATACCCTCTGCACCCAAAAAGACAGGCTTTTTAGGTTGACTTTAAGAAGCACCACTATTTTGGGGGCATCTCAAAATAAAGCTTGCCTGAAGTTCAGGCAGCTTAAAAAGATGCTGGGGAATGGGGCAAACAGAGCTCTCTGCAGTCTACATGTGTCACCAATGTAATAGAAGCAGAGAAAGAAATAGTTTGACCCACATTCCTAAAGTTATTAAGCAGCAGGATTGAAAAAAAAATCCTCTCCTATGTTTGATACATTTTTCCCTAAGTGACTATTACTTCTTTCTTTGCATCCAAAATAGGAAATTATCGAGATTATGAAATCCGAAGGAAACAGGGAAACTAAGTAGGTAGGACAGGGTACTGAGGAAAGGTTAAATCCTTTAGCAAACCTTGTCTCCTCACATATAATGTGAAATATTCCAGGGTTGATCATATGCAGCTTATTTTATGTTCTTTACAGTCCATTGTTTGCTCCATTGGAAAAAGGTTTAATTTTTTTAGCCAGTCCCTCCCTAGGTGAGATTAGATGTTCAGCAGTGTTTCCCCCCTCTTTCCAAGGGTTAGGTTTGCTTGGCTGTTTCCTGGGAACAGTATTTAGGGGAGACCCTGCTCATAAAAAGGCACTTTGTGCTCATGGGTGAAGGATTAAAAAATATTCCCTTCCCCATTAATTTTATATGCATTAAAGTCTAATTTCTTGATTCAGCTCATTCTCCAGGGCATTGCCCAGGTCACCCTGGCACATCCCTGTCCCCCAAGGACAGGCTGCCTCATCCCTCATCCCATGCACCTCTACCCTTTGCTCAGGAAGGAAAGCTGGGATCTGCCAAAGCATCTTGCTGCACAAAAGGTTCTAGAAATGAAAAGAAAAATGTTGATGGTTTAAGGAACAATTGCCCATCTCTGAGTTGATCTCCAACCCTCAGACTCCTTAGGCTGGTTGATTGTATCTGCTCCCCAGCCTCTTCCTGCTTGAGGATCCTGGAAAAAAAACCTCAACACAAATTTACAAACTTCTCTGTCTCACCAACAGACTGAGAAAAAGGGAGAGAAAGCAACAGAGCCCCCAGACATTGGTAAGGATTTATTCTTGACTCTGTGTCGCTGGGAAGGAGCCCATCTCCTGCCATCCCACGGATTGATCTCCAGATCCTTTGCAAATCTGGAATCAGGAGTTGGGTCCTCAGGCTTTTCCCCCCTGCCCTGCAGCAAGGGAAGGGAGGCTCCTTCACCCAAAATGTCTTGGGCAAGTGCAGGAGTCCTGCCCTGAGGGAGAACTCCTGGCACAAACCAGAGGGAACAGGATCCTGAGGAGCTGTGTTTGCTCCAGAGGTTCACTCCAGCGATGCCTGAAAAAATGCAGGCTGGGCAGAGTCTGCTGGCTCTGGCTCCCTTTATGTTCTGGACCATTATTTTATGCATAAGCACCTCATGAAAACACAAAAGGCTGTGGTCCTGCCAGTGAAGACCTTTTGGTCTGCTCTGAAGAACTTTAATGTGAGTATAATATAAACCTGAGGAATGAGGGTGGGTAGAGCTGGAACTGCACAGCCACATTTTGACTGGGAGTCTTTATTGCATTTGCATGGCCACAATTAGGAATGGTCCATGAGAGCTTCTTTTTGCTGTTAGAAAATGTGTGGAGTCCTTGAATTAATTTCAGGAGAATCAAACTCTCTGACTGTAAACCCAGGATTCGTCGCTCCAAGTACAGATTTTCAGCTAATGAATGCTACAGATGACCTTAAAAATTCCCCAGTTTTGTGTGCTTTTCTGTGCAGTAAACACAGGTTTTGTGCCTGTTTTCCTACATAAATATTTATAGCAAAACTGGTGGCTACTGGTTGAATGGGAATGTTTGTTGTTCCCAGCATTTTTGGACATAATCTACCAAAGATTTACATGTGGTTCTAATACACAGTAACTTTCTACTGCTGGAACATCTTGGACTAAAATCAACTAAGGAATTGTTTCTAGAAGAAGAGAGTTAGACAGTTTTATGTGCAGAAGGT
The DNA here is from genome assembly GCF_003945725.1 of Corapipo altera. Taxonomy (NCBI): domain Eukaryota; kingdom Metazoa; phylum Chordata; class Aves; order Passeriformes; family Pipridae; genus Corapipo; species Corapipo altera. The sequence continues at coordinate 13,217,717 of NW_020884887.1, read as the reverse complement.
TCTATGTGGTTGTGATAAAGATGCATGGGAATAGAATCATAGAATCATAGAATGGTTTGGATTGGAAGGGACCCTAAAGATCATCTAGTTCCAACCCCCTGCCAGGTTGCACATGGGGACATGACTGTAATGATTTCAGGTTGAACTGTGACTGTTCCCTTTTGGGGTGTAGCAGGGATTTATGTAAATAAACCCAATTTTCTGTAGATTTTGAAAAAGTTTTTGTCTCCCTGCCCTGCCTGCCAAAGCTCTGTGTATCAGTGCTTTCCCTTTATGCAAAGTGGATGACCAGAAGTTATATTTTAAATGGATCAAAGTCAGCAGCAACCAGCAATGTGTGTGGGCAGAGCTACATGGCAAAGTGCTGGACACCAGATGAGGTAACATAGAGACTCCTGGGATAATTCTCCCCAAGCCACAAGGAGAAGAAGAGGAGATGCCATCATCCTCCAGGAATATGAGCAACCTCTCCCCATAAAACCCAGTTTACTTGAAACGCAAACAATTACAAATTGACAGTCCATGTTCTGCCAGGAAAAAATAAAAAAGAAAAGAAAGAGTTTTCCTGGATTTGCCAGTGAGAAAATGGATGGAATTTATTTTAATCCGAACCAGATTTCCCAGGTTCTGGAAGAACAGGGTGGACCCTGTTGTAGGCAGGCTGGTGAGGGGCCTGGGGAGGTGATGGCACGTTGGCATCTTGCTGCTTGCCTGGTGGCTCTGCGTGCAGACTGTGGTGCCACCAGCCAGCCCGGCCACTGCATGAGGGGCAGGAGATGAAGTGGGATGAGCAGCTTAAGCCAGGCTTGAGCACTGGCAGCAAACATCATGTTCAACTCTCTTTTTTCCTCCATTTAGTGGGAAAGTTCCAGTCTCCACTTTCTCACAGCATTAACCCCTCCCCAGGCATTTTGAGGGATGGCAATGCTTGGCAGTGTTGGAGAACTTGTGTTTTAAAACTGTGTGGCCCCACTTGAGGCGTTTGAAGTCCCTGGCAAAGCTGTCTGGTTATGTCCTGACTTCTGAGAAAGCCTTGAGAAGAGCAGAAATCTGCAACACATGGAAGGACAGTATCTGTGTTGCTTTCCAAAAAGAAGGTGAAAAGGGGCTGTAACTCAGGCTAAAACATGGGCTTGATCTCACCGCTGTCACAGACAAAACTTCTTGTTATCTTCGAAGAAAACCAATTAATCCCCACTGCATTTGTCCCTCCTTCCCCACACCTACACTCAGGCCAAGCTGCTTTTTACACATGCAGCTTTAGGACACTCAAATCACACACAGTGTGTGACATCCTGCTCGTGAGGCACCTCCTTATTCCTCCTTTCAGGCTGTGACAGACATAATCCTGCCACCAGCAGAATGCAACAGGCAACAAATTGCACCACGTATAGAAGCAGTTCTTGCACTTTCCATAACTTGCTTGGGTTTGTTTTGATGGTCCACAGCCTCTCCACTGCATTGGCACGCATGGAAAATACCTGCTGTGTTTTAAAAGGAGTGTCTGGAGACGAGAAACGAGCAGTGTGGAGAAGGAATTAATGCATCATGTGTGAACTGGTCTTTTTTTCCTTTCTTTGTTAATGGACCAAAAAAGTACCCTTGACAACAGATGGCAAATGAGTCCCACTGCTGACCAGGGGCTCCAGTGAAGATCATGGCCCATTGCACAGGAAGGATGTATTTACTTCCAGAAGATCTTACAGTCTAATTTAAGCCAGGAAACAGAAGGAAGGTAGATGAGGAGGAGGAGTGTGGGGGGAGAAGAGCTATGGCCTCCAGGAAAGTCATTAGGAACACATGCCTCCCTAACTTCATGTCTTTTAAAAGTATATTTTATCTCTCTCTGTTGGGCTTTGAACCTTTCCTAGTTTGTTTAAGCTATTGCAGACTTGCTGACTTAGGGAGTAAATAAGCCTTTGGGATCAAAGCAGCTGGTATTGTCAGAGGTATTGAGGGTGACATCACACATTAGCAGAAGGAGAGCTGAGAATAAAAAGGGAAAGAAAATCCAGCTTGATATTTTGTTCCCTTTTGCTTTTGACCTCCATCCCAGCTCGATCCTTTTCACTTGAACAGATATTAATTTTCTTTGTGTTTATTCCAACTGTATAAATATTTAATGGTCCTAGATTACAAAGTTGAAATATGAGATTAGATCCAACCTTAAAGATTAGTGCAGGATCTCTTCCTCACATTTGGATGACTCCCTACATTGCAGGGAGGAATATCTCCAATCTCTTCAGAAGGAGCATCTCAAGCTCTATTTTGAGTTCATTTTTCTTTTTTTTGGTCTTGTTTGAGGCTCAGAAGACACAAACACCTCGCCCACTCCCAATCATTCCATCACTATTTCCCGGTGACGTGCTGTGACAGAGTGTTGGCTCCAGGTTACTGGGGGGTCCAGGGCATGCAGGTTCACGAGCCAGGATGCTCTTCCCTGCCTGGAGCAAGCAGGCTCTGGGCTTGGGAACTGTGCAGGGCGTTGGGCAAGAAAAAATCCATGCAAATATGGTAAATGTGGGTAATGCAACAAGGCAGGGTCAGTGCAGATATGGTGAAGTTACTTGCACCAGTTTTTGTTATGCAAGTAGGCAGATATTTCCCTTCTCAACCTCTTTCACTCTTAAATAAGACAGAAGAGAAATGCAGAGTAAAGGAGAATCAGCCAGTGACTTTCAGGGGCCTAATGTGGAAAGTAAAGGAGATTGCAGTACTTAGGTCTCTGAAAATCAGGCCATGACTTTATAAACCTATATATCAATTTAGGTGCCTACTTTCGAGTCCATGGAGTGGAAAAAAGTGAAAGAGCTTAGTTATGATGATGCAAAATGGCATAGAAGTTGGTAAAAGTTTGGGATCCAAGTGAAAGCCTGTGGGATATCAGATACAGTCTCTCTTTTGGGGACAGTGGAGGTTTACCAAGGCACTCAGCAATGCTGTGGAAGAGGCCATCTCCAAGGTCCACATAAGGCTCTCCTACCTCTGGGTACATCAAAGGACCAAAGGAATAATGGAAAACAGTAAAAATTCAGACACCCAGACACTCATCCACTGCCCATGGACAGAGCAACCCAGCTCAGCCACAGCTCACACCAGCAGAGCTCCATCTGACAGGGAGCTGACAGCACTTAAGGTGATTAATTAACTAAATACATCAAAACCTAGAACAACAAAAGGCACCTCAGACAACATGGAAAGGGAAGGATGATCTAAAGAAGGGACCTGTGTGAACCCCTAAGCTCCAAGCCATGGAAACAGCAGGTTTTGCAGGACCTTGGCACTCGTGTAATTAGATGGTTTTGCAGCTCAAGTGATGTCAGACCCCGTCTGGATCCTCAGCTTGTCCTTTAAATCCAGTTCTGCCCTGGGAACGAGTGCTGCAAATGCCAAAGGAGCTTAAAATATTCATTACCAAAACTCATCATCCCAGCCCCAAAACGTTCATGGTGATTTTTCTCCCTTGGTTTTGCTGGGCTGTGGGGAGCTGTGCTATGTGATAAGCCACAGCCAGTCAGTATTTACGGAGGAGTCACAAATAAAAGTGTAAAGGACTGTCCATTTTCCTTATCTTTCAGCCAAAACCAAGCCTTCAAAACTTATGTGCTCTGTCTGAAAATCCTTTTACCCAAATAACATTTAAATCTGAGTCTCACAAGTGTGATTTCACAGCATTAATGTGACACTGCCATTAGCATGTGGAAGTGTATGTGACATTCCAGTGCACGTATTTATAGCAAAAATGGGACAGATTTACAGCTCCTGTAAACCACCAATCCCTTTTTATGGGTCTGCCTTGATTTATGCCAGCTGAGATTTTGAGGCAAACTCAGTAGTCTGGTCTTCAGCCCCTTCTTTAAATTAATAGTATCAAAATACATTCTCTAGAGAGTCAGAGTGAAGATGTAGCGACTTTTTCTTTTAGCTGAAAGATCTAAAATATTGCTGAAAAAATTGTTTCCAGGTATTTCAGCTGATAGGGCTTTTTTTCCCCCCTTTTAAAAAGGAAAGAAAAAGAAGGATTTATTTATTTCACTGAAAAACTGAATATATATCTCCTAGAAAATGCTGAAAAAAACCCCCCATAGGCAATTTTGGAAATATTTTTACTTTTTTTAAGAAACACTGCCAAACGAGCATTAATATGTTGTTTGAACACATTAATGTATTTTTGAGAACCATTTTAGAAGAGTCCAAGAAAAAACCTCCCTGCTGCTAATGAGAGGCTATTTACTGGCTGTTTCTGGATCACCTTGAGTTGAATTCTGTGTATGTTTGTTGTTTGGATTTGCTCAGTGTTTTAATTAATTCTGCTCACCTCAAATAGGCTCAAAGTGCAGCTTTCAGCAGATTCATTTTATTGCATCTCAACAGACAGGGCATTAATTACTTTGGCAATTAAGAAAAGAAGTGTGTGAGGAGTAAATACACCTTCAGTCCTTTTGGATGCTTAAAAAACCCTTCTTTTAAGAGGTGTTGGCAAAGCTCAGACCTGTGAGGGACACGACTGAGGAGGTCCCTGCAGCCCTGGGATGCTGCTGCTCTGCCTCACCCAGGATGCAGCCTCAGCATGGAAATTGCTGTTGTTATTCTAAAAAGCCAGGCATTTATGGCCATATTAAGAAATCCTTTAAGGGCAATGGAGCCCAATGGATTGACTGAGCCACATCAGTGTGTTCTCCAAACATGTGTTGGCTTTGGTGGGTAAATAAAAGCAGTTGGAGCCAGTGACCCATGAGCTTCTCCTCTCTCTTGTCCTGGTAGCAAAACAAACCATAAATATTAGAAATTGTGGAGTTTTGTCCTAATTATCATGAGATGGGCTTAACAACTGTGAAAATAAAGCTTGGTTGCCTTTTGATTTTGAGCCATCAGGCTAATGAAGTCTAGATTTCCATTGTTCAACTAAAAGGGTTTGAGAATGCAGGTTCCTACGAGTAAGGAGCATCCTCTGGGATTGCTCACAATGCTCATCATCAGACTCCTTTCCACCTGGGAAGGAGGCAGCCTAAAGGGGCAAATGTGAGAAGCAAACAGGCATTTTTGTTTCTGTAATTTAAGATAAAAACATTACAGGCACTCACCAGGGCTTTGGTTGCAGCTCAAAACCCCGAGTTCCCTCCAGGACGGTCCATGTAGGAGCAATCAGCCAAGGGGTGATGGAACAGAGGAGAGCCTGAACCTCTGTGTTTGGACTCAACACCTTTCCAGATAAATGGGGTAGAAATCTGACTTTTAATCAGTCCCACCCTGAGTTACTCTCTGTCCCATGAGAGGAAAGGAGCCTGCTTGACTCCTGGCTCCCTCCTGTCCCAAACTGTGGCCTGGGCTTGACCAGAGGAGCTATTGGCAATATCCCTTCTGGTCATTTACTCCTTTTTGCAGAGTCTGACTCTGTAGTCCAGATGTTAAGGCACAGCTGTTTACCATTTTTTACTGGTCAATCATGTGAATTGTCCCCTGGTAGGTTGTTGCCTTTGTTTTTGTTTTTTTGTTTTTTGTTTTTTGTTTTTTTTTTTCTTTTTTGAGTCTAACATCTTCTGGCAAAATATCTGCTTTTTTTTTTTTCCCCCCCAAATTCTCATAATTAGTCACAGTGCCTGAGAAAAGACAAGAAATGCTCCAGCAAAAAGATGTGTATGTCAGCTGTGGATTCCTCCCTGTCACCTTCCCAGCGAGGAGGTGTCTCAGCAGCTGTGCAAGAAACTCGGGGTTTCTGGGCTGTGTGGTCCCTCTGCTGTGTCCCACATCCCGGCTTGGATCTGCATCCTCATTTTTAGCCCAGCCTGGTCCCTCCCCTGGGCTCATCCTGGTCCTGCAAAGAGGTGCTGGAGCTCAGCATCCCCTGCTCCCTGTGCTGAAACCAGAGAGAACTATCAGGACATAAAAGGTGGGAGTGGGAGTTTCTCCAGGCTCTTGAGACCATTTGGGAATCATCATTTCCCAGGAAATACGTTTCAAATGCGGTCCTCCTGCTGATGTGCCTCCTCTGACAGCCTGTGCTGCCAGCTCCCTGACACCCTGGGGACATCCTGGTGCCACACAGATGGGACAAGGAAGTTGTGCTGTGGGTTATGGACTGAGCCAGGTAGCCCTGGCCATTTAGGAGGCATCACAGTCCTGGCAGGGGTTCCTGTGCTTGGGCTCCACATATTCATAGATCCCTTTGATAGGGGCAGGCTGCATTCTCCCTCCCCTCAGCTTTCCTTGCCTGCTTTTGGGATGCATCTCCCAGACATGGAGCTGCAGGAGCAGCGCTGCCTCTCCCCTACCTGCACACCCCCTGCACACCACTCGAACCACAAAGCAGCAAAGGGCTTCAAAACATGCCCTGTAAATGCCTGAAAATCCCCTGTCCTCTTGCAAGTGTAAAACCCCACGGATCTGAGCAGCTCCCCTGGTTTCCAGAGCATCACTCAGGGCTTTTGTCAGTGTTTGGGTTTGAGATTACTGACCTGCACCCTCACAGGCTCCCAGCAGGGCTGTGATAACTGAGGGATTTTGGCAACTCACTGGGAATAAAGTACCCCAAACGGGTTTGTTTTGGAATATTTCAAGTTGTTAAGAAAACATCAAATATTTCCACTCTGACATTCAGTGTGTTTGGCTGCCTATTAACAGTGACTAATTGAGTTCCTAGCAAAGTTCCTACCAGCTTTAAGGCTTCTCTTTTAAAGAGAAGCCTTTGTGGTGCTGTCCCTCAGTCACAGAGAGGACACTCTCTCTGTTTAGGCTTTTCTCCAGCATCATCTCAGACTAGTTAAGTGCAGGCAGCTCCTTCCCTCCAGGTTTAGGAATAAATCATAGAATCACTTGGGTTGGAAGGAACCTTAAAGCTCAGCTAGGGACACTTTCCACTATCCCAGGTTGCTCCAGTCCCTGTCCAGCCTGGCCTTGGACACTTCTCTGGGCAACAGAGCTTCTCTGGGCAACCTGTGCCAGGGCCTCACCATCCTCACAGGGAAGAATTTCCTCCTAACATTCCATCTAAATCTCCTCTCTTTTAGTTTAAAACTGTTCCTCCTTGTCCTAACATTATTTGCCTGTGTAAATAAAGTTCAGGCATGCAAAGAATTTTTCTTTGTCCTATAGTTTAATTGCAGAAAGTCAGATTCACATCAGCTTGACAGAGAGTAGAAATTCGGGTCTCCTTAACATATCTACATAAGATAATACATGTCTGAGATTTCTGTGTAGGCTGATACAGTTTTAGCCACACCAAAAAAGAGAAAGGTTTTGAAAGACTTCTTTTGGTGTCCTCTTCCCTTGCATCCCTAAAGTGAAAACAAGCAGATAAAATCAACCAGATGATGTTTGCACACTCTTCCTGAAGCTGGGAGTGGGTCTGGGCAGTGAAGATTATCTCCAGATCCCAAGTGCTCTAATGGCTTGCAGGGATGCTGGGATGGGAGCTGCCTCTGTGGCTGTGCTGAGAGCAGCCAACTTCAAAGCAGGGCTGGGAATTTGTTCCTATTCCATACAAATTGATCTCCCCCTCCACCGTGGGGCTGCGTGTGAGCACTGAAGGGTTCAGGGCACGGTGATACAGATGAAAGGAGGCTCTGAACAAATTTCTGGATTTTACTGGGACATTTCTTCACAGTTCCTCATCTCCTACCATTTTAACTGGTTCCTGAGCATTTACTCATCCTTTATGGAGTGTTAATCTCCTGTTGCCTGTTTTCCAAGTGTTTGTAGCTGCAACGTGTCTGTAAACTGCCTCTCTTAAGCAACGACAGCCTTGACTAAAAGAGTGATTTAAAAATAATTTCTTGATTAAAAAAATATTGTCAGACAGATGACAAACACGTGGTAGCTGGAGTTTACCAAGTCTTTGGTAAACCAAAGTCTGGTTTGCCAATAAGTAATAAAATAGTTCCAGCAATCCAACGAAATTCTGTGCCAATGTTGGGATTGTCCAGGGCACCAAGATAAAGGTAAAGATATTTGATTATTCTTTAACAAATAAATGGGATTATACTTTCTGTTCCAGGAGATGGGTGAGGATGGGATTTAGGAGAGTTAATTACTTCATTTAAATGAAAGGAGACAAGAGGCCCTGGCTGGTCTAACAGGCTCCCCATATCTGCCTGCTCTTCTCTTGGCTGCTTTTGCTCCTCATAGCTCTCGGCTGTGGGGCTGAGGTAAATTTGGGCATCCCAAATATGGTACTACTGACCCAGACACTGTAGTCATAGGGGTCAAACGCATCAAGGGCTGTCCAAGACATTTATCTTACATTTTATAACTTCTCTTTAGAACAGCTGAAAGTTTCTGTCCCTGCCCAGCTCAGTGTGCTTGAACCATGCTGGATCCCCAGCGAGAGCAGAGCCAGCAGCACGTCTGTGTGTCCTGTCTGTGTGTCCTGTCTGTGTGTCCTGTCTGTGTGTCCTTCCTCCTCACTGAGTCGTCCTGGGTGGTGCTTGGCCCCTCTGTGTGTCTCCATGGCTACAGACGAGCCTCTTTGTTCAGCCTTGGGTAATTTTCCACTTTCCAGACCTCCTCCCTGCCATAAATTAAGTTGGTTTGGCTTCCCAGCTCAGCCCCTGGTTGATGCAGGGATGTGTTGGTGCCTCCTGCTCCCGACTCCCACCCAGAGCTCGAGGTCTTCTCCAGTGTGTGGGATCTTCATGCCCACACCAGGAACGTGCCGTGTTTCCAAGCAGCCCTGCTAAAAACACAACCAGAAATCACCAGCTGAGTGTCACCTCAGTCCACAGATTGTCACACCAGTTTGTCTTCGCTTTTCAAGAGAGAAACATCAGACACCCCAGATGTGGCACCTCCAAACTGTCAGTAAATCATAAAGTCATGCTCTGTTCTGTGCAGCACCTTATAGCAAAGAAATTGCTAATAATAACAATTATTTAGCTTTTATTCCTTTGTTTTTCACTCTATTTCAGTTCTAATCTCCAGTCTAAAATCCCTGCCTCAGTTGCCTTCTCCAACCTGACTGGATATTTCAGGTGCTGCTGAAACCACCAAGTTGTTTGTCCCACTGGGTAGAGGGATTACTGTAAAAAGCAAAACAGGGGAACACTGTGGGCACACAAGGGAAAAAAAATCCTGAGAAAAATTATTGCAACGAACAAAGCTTCTGGTACCCATTAAAAGGTAATAATTCTAACCAAAGGAAGGGGGCTTTTCCCCATGTGAAATGAAATAAACATTCAGAAATGATTTGTGTGTGCGCTTAAATTTAAAGGTAGAATTTTATTAAGTATGTTGCTCAAAAGCCCTTTTCTTCCCTGGGCAGTTTGGCTACAATCTTCTCTTAAAAAAAGAAAATCCCTGCACAGAGCATGGGCTCAGAGCTTGCTTTGCTCAGCCCTCGCCATGCAAACACCACCCCGCTGGGATAGCTGGCAGCAGATTTTTCCCTTTTTTAATTATTGTTGTGATCCTAGTAGATGCACAGCGTTTCAGAGTGGAGTTTGAGAGTTTTTAAGCTAGGTTTGTGCTGAAAATAAATATAGGTAGTTATGGGACAGATGAGGGGTGAGGGAGATCCCTGCCTGCTGCCCTGCCATGGGGCGGGGGGATTTCCACACTGGAGGATGCTCAATATCCCACTCTCAGACCAGTTTTCCATTGGAAATGATGCTTCAGCTCTCCCAGCTTTGTCATTTGGAGGCTGGTTTAAGTCCTCAGAGTGTGTGTAAGCCCTGTGTAAGTGCCTGACCTGCACCAGAGCAGCAGAGCTGGGCTGTCACCCTGCCCTGGCTCTGGGGTGCCCAGGCTGTCCCCGTGCTTTGCTGAGGTTTTTCCCTCTCTAAACCATATTATTGCACATGAGGTGCCCAAGGCCTTTTCATATAAGTCTAAATCCAAAAAAATTCCCTGACCTATTCCTCTCAGGAGGTCAGGTTTCAGACAAAACTGTGTGTATGGCAGCACTTAGGTTGGATACAGGTTTTTGAGATTGCTGCAGCATTTTTTGTGCAATTATATTCAAGAAACTTTTACAAAGTAGTTATTTATGAAAGGCAACCTGGCTCATAGTTGTGGCCTTTCATCTTGCTGGCTCCTTGATTTAAAAAAAGGGCTTTTGTGCATCTTGAAACACTTTCCTGAGCAGAGAGGAGCTTACACTGAAACATGTGTATGCTGTGCTCCGAGGTAGCAAGGCTGAGGGCCCTGCAATTAAAAAGAAGGTATCATTTGTTAAAATGTTTGCGTTTGCTGAGCACAATGAAGACTCTGTGCTCTCATTTAAGCCACAAAAATAACCATTAATTTTATCCTGGCCTCACTCCAGGGCTAAAAATCATCTCAGGTCTGTGTCATTAACTCAATGTGTCATCTGAGGAATTGGTAGGATCTCAGGCTTTCTTCTTGCTATCCTACACAAATCTCTGAGTTTTAATATTCACATACATTCAGTGTTCCTGTCTGTGGTCCCATATTACAGTGTGCCCATTGGAGGCCTCTTCCAGTGAACAGCACAGTATTTTAATTGTGCACCAGCCTTCCTCTTATCTCCATTAATAATTCAGTTTCTCTCTTTAGTTCTTCCACTGATTTCCTGAGCTGACAGGGAAGAGTCCAACTTGCCTTTGCCTACAAACCCCTCTGGCACATGAGCATACATTGAGTTCCCTCAGGAAATTCCCCTGGAAATCCCAGCTGGGGGGGCTGGCAGTGTCACTGTGGTCCCAACCCAACCATCCTGGGTTCCCTGAAATGCAACATAACCTCAGAAATACAAATTTAGCCCCGCTGATCAGGATCCAGATGGATAAATTCAAGCTGGGGGCCCATTTTTGACCCATGTCTGATTGAAATGCAAAGTATTGTAAATCATTTTAAGCCACTCCTGCCTGTGTTTAAGCTCAATTATATGAAGTCAATTATGAACAATGGCATTTCTTTCTTCTTTATTCACTGCTGATTTCTGGTACAGGGTGTAAATGACTCTTTTATTGCCTTTGACACCAAAGTCCCTCAGCCACTACAGGGACATCACACTAATTGATAAATGCTGCTTGATTGGGGAGGCTTTTAATTTTATAATCCAATTAAGAATGATAGATATGCCTAATATTTGTGCCTACTGGACAGAACATATTATTCTGCTTGGAGGTTTCTAGGTTTAATTTTTTTTGAGCAATTGGGCAGAACCACTGCTGTAAGACAAACAGATGCTCTTCAGCTGTACTTTTCCATAAATTATTTTGTTCTGTGGTGGTTTTTTTTTTTTTTTTTGTTCCCCACCAGGCATATCAAGTTCAAAAGAAAATGTTGCCTCTCGCTAATGAGAAGATTAATCTCATTCACATAAGCAGCAGACTTTGTCAACTCTGTTGAAAGTTTGATGACCTTTAAGAGACAAACTTTTAGCGTGCCCAAAATAAATAATTCATCCTTCACAGATTTGCCCTCTGTATCCATCTGCTTAAATCTGAAGCGTGCTGATTAAAGCCTCTGAGTGCAATTATCTTCCTACTTCATCGAGATAAAAATCTCTATTTTCTTATTGTACTTCAAAGAGCAATTTCTCATTTAAGGATATTAGCAATTTGATGTACATGGGGGCCAGTTTTGCTCTGACTTCTGCTCTCCACAGCATTCTTCAAAATGTCACAAAAAGCCATGAATCCCTCTCTTCCATACGATTTCCTTTTCCAGCAGCGAGAGCTGAAATGTGTAACTAATCCTCTTGCAAAATCTCTGGAATCGTCGTCTTCAACCACAACCAGAAAACCCATCTCTGTTCTCAGGGATGGGGAGAAAAATGCCATGTAGGCAAGTGGCAAGGTGTGATTTACTTTGATTACTGCAATTATTGTCACTGCTGGGCTCCTTCCAGCTCTGAGGGCTGCAGGCAGCTAATTGCCAGGAGAACTCTTTGCCCCCTTCTCTCCCACTGGGCCGGTTTCTCACCCCACCTGTCGCCCTCTTGGCTTTCAGCCCGACTTTTGCAAATAATGTTGTGTGCAAATAACATCAGCTCGGAGCTGTGCTCGTGGCAGGACACTCAGAGGCAAACCAAAGCATCATAGAAACACAGAATATTCTGAGTTGGAAGGGACCCACAAGGATCATTGAACTCCAGCTCCTGGCCCTGCACAGGACACCCCAAGAATCCCACCCAGTGCCTGCCATCACCTGCAGGGGGCATGTTTGAAGCCTCCTGCAGTGCCCACATACAGGTAAAAAAGCTGGTTATAAAACAGCCAAGCAGATGGTCTCTTTTATTTCTACCTGTGAAAATAAGTACAGTCCTCTTGTTTCCCTGGGAGGAAGGAAACAACTCAGAGGACACCAGGCAGCTCTTGGTTTATTTGGGGCACTCTGAAAGAAATGCTGAATGAATTTTGCAGCCATTTCAGTGAATCCTTCTTGGCCCCACATGAAATTAGACTGAACTGGCACCGTGTCACTTTGTTACTAGAGAGAACAAATATTCCCTCTGGCAAGAATCCTACTTCAGGCTTGAAAAAAAATTTTGTTTTTTTTTTTTTTTTTTTTCATGCAGAAATTGAAATTGGTCTTAAATGCTCTCTGGATTTAATGTTTGTTGTTACAGATGGAACAATGAAAAAGAAAGAGGAAATAACAAGGGATTGCTGGGTTTTTAAAGGTGATTTACAGAAGAAAGGAAATCCTAGAGATTAGGAAGTTGTTTGAATACCAGCGACAGTCAAATAGGGAAATATTCCAAATCAGAGATTAGAGGGAAAAATAAAAATAAAAAGAACAAAGCCATGAGGAAAGGAAGGGATATTCAAAAAGAAAAGAGCATCCAGAGAAAGAAAAACAAAAAACCTCTCAAAACCAGAAACAAGACACCTGCCTTCCTGGCAGTTACCAGCAGCAAGGAAGACTCCACCTGCCAAACCAAATTCTTGACATCAGTAAATCACCATGTGGGTAAAGTAACAGGATGTTGGAAAGGAAATAATTTTCACTAATTAGTGTATCAGACACAGCTCCCACACACTGGGAGCTCACAGCACTGAGCAAGAGCCTGGTAGGTGCTGAAGCCAATCCCTTCTGGTCAATGAAAAGGAAATTTGAAGTAGTGGAGAAGGAGTAATGAAATCTGCTGGAAAAAGGAAGAGCAGCTCAGCTGTAAGAAGATCACCCCTATTTGCACCTCACATGTGCTCCTACTCCAAAATGCTCAACAGCTCAACCCAGAGAGAGCATGAGACAGAAAAACAGCAGCACATGGATGGGGAAATATGTCATAAAATTAAGCACCTAAACTGAAAGCTGAATTTTGAGCCTCTGGACCAACATAAAGCCTGTGATGTATGTGGAGGGTCAGTCTCATGGCTTTTGTTCAACGTGATTGGAGTGCTTAGCTGGAATCCCTTACACTGCCTTGAGAAGGTAACACGTGGTGTCAAGGTTGTCCTTGGTGACACTGCTGATGGCCAGTGATTTTAACTTATATTGCCATGACCTAATACTGTCACAAACACTTCTGGCCTGGGATGTTTGCTTGTCACAAAGTGAACTGAGCTGTGGGTAAAACGATGTGGAGAAACACCCCAGAGGCTGTGGCCATCCTGGGATCTCAGATGGAAGGTAGGAGGACACTTTAGTTTTGCAGTGTTTGAGGATCTGAATTGTTTGCCAGTGTTGAGTTCAAGCTTATTTGTGAAAAGCAAGAAAAGGTGAAAGAATTACCTAATCACAGTTATATACTAATATTGATAAAAATTTGGTGAAGGTGCCCAGCGAGAATCATGACTGAAAATCTCTGGTTCAGACATCCTTCAAATAAATGTGTAAAAAATGAAGCAGATCTCGAAGGTGTGTGTAAGGGAATGGTATTTCTGGACAAGATGCTGCCCTTCTGTGCCAGTCCATACTGGGATGAACAGGCAGGCAGCCAAGCTCTTTTGTTTTTAGGGATAAGCAATGTTAACCTCACCACACAGTTCTTGCTCCAGTGAACTTGTGGCTTGATGTTTTAATTGACTGGTCAGGAACCAGCCTGGGGAGGGTTTCAAGGGCCCTCTGTCCTTTTGATCAGTGATCAGAATGCCCCCAATGTATCCCATTCCTGCATATCATCAAAGCTGCAGAATGAAAATTACAGCCCAGTTAATACATATTAAATAGTGGATTTTTTAACAGATGGGAAACCATAAACAGTTTCCTAAGATATATAAACAAATTAAAGAGAACTTCCAGCTCTGACATCCTAATAGGCTGTGATGGATAATTTGGCATCACGACAATCTCTCTGTCATGAGAGGGAGCCTTGGGATGAAATTGCTCTTTGAAGGAGTTATTTAGTAGCTTTCCTGTCAGATTATCTGGTTTATGGAGGACAGTGAAAGGTCTTGCCAGGCAAGTTTATCTCACTTGGCTCCTGAGGCTCTGCCCTGTCACCAAGATCATTACCATGATACCATGACTGAGCTCTGTTCCTCTGTTTTTCATAAAAAACCACAATGTCTGGCTCATCTCCCACAAAATAACATCGATACAACAGGGGAAGGGCTTTAGTTGTGTGGTGAAGGAAAAAACTATTAACCTCTTTTATTATGGCTTGGTTATTTTCTGTAATAACGATTTCCCAAAGCAAAGTGTAATTACCTGGGGGGGGGGGGGACCAGACAGTTGTAATTGCCTATTACTCACCAGTAATTAATTACAATCAGTGGTAAGAATAAATCCTTGAAAATGAGGCTTCCCTCACGTATGGACAAGATTCTGTTGCAGGCTGCAACTCAAATAAGCAGTGATTCATGGCACAGGAAGTTGGAATTCATTAGAGAATTCCTGGTCTGTGACAGCCACCCTGTTTTCTCCAGACATCCAATGGTTTTGGAAAGATAATGGCTACAAACAGTGGTGCAATAGGTCCATAACCAGGATTTTCCCCTTTCTCCAGAGACTGTTGCAACAGTGCAGAGCTTTAGGTTGAGCACCCTTTGCACCCCTAATAATCCCTGAAGATGCTGTCTTGGGAATAACCTAGCAATTTAAAAGAAAATATTGGTATTTAATTAAACTTGTCAATCAATCAGAAATGAGTTTTCCTTATCAAGAGGAGCTGGATTTGATTTTCCCACTTGCAAACGAAGGTTAAAGACTCCTGCAGAATAAAATTTTAATTAAGAAAGGAGATTTGGATTAACATGTGAGGCAGAGAGAGAACGAAAGGTCCTTGAAAATCATCTGAGTATGATTCACAGGAAGAGAGGAACCTAAATATGGGAACAGATTTATTTATTTATTTATTTTAAGAAAAGAAAAGCTATATGGTGCTAAAGCTGATGGGTAGAAGAAGCACAGGAGGGATTTTTATGAGGCCAGGAAGCCTCTATTCAATCTACTTTCCCACTCTTGATATTTAATCATTTCAGATATTCAAAGTCTGGTCACAAAGTACATACATATCCTGTGGGGCATTAGGAAATCCTCAGGATTTGAATGCTTGGCTCTCATAAATTTAGACAGCAGAGGAAAAAATGGCTTTTCTGAGAGGTTTGAGAAAAAGATTTTCTGACTGCGTTGGTGACACACCAAGGTTGGTGTCTCAGGGATTCACAGAAAAATAATTTTCATTTTTATTTTCTTTTGGATTGTTTTATTTTATTTAGTGTTTTGTGGGAAACATATCTGTTGTCACTCCAAAATTCTTCCAGCTGGGGGATGTTGAAATCTATGTTCCGAATTCTTGGGCATTTCTACAATGTGCCCAAAAATACAGTTTTCCATGGAGCAAGCTGGCAAATATCATGAAATCCCATAAGAATGTACTGAATGGCCCATGTCAATGGAAAATTACTTCACATGTTGCCAGAGATATTTTAAGGCAGAAACGATTAAAAAGAATTCCAAATCCCAAACTCCCAAATAAATAATTTCCCATCCACTTATAATTTCTTAGTGTTTCCCTCTGAAAAAATTACAGGAATCAATTGATCCCATATTAGCAATATGAGAGGATGCTGCCAGAGCAGGCAGGGGTAGGTGTGCCACCAGTACCCTGACCATTGTGGCATTGGACTGGAAGGTTTCTGCCACGTTGAGGACTTGCTTTTAAACTTTCTTTTTGTAGTATTCTTCTGCTCAGTCACTGGTTTCTCCATTGACTACGTTGCCATCTCAAAAATCATGGGTTTTTTTGTAATCTGTCTGCCTGGACATATTTCTGGGTGTCTGTTTTGTATCAGTATAAAATTTGCCTGTCAAAAAGCTACAGGAAATATTCAGCTTTACAGCTGAGAAAACTGTTGGTCATTTGCTATGATCTAACCTAGAAGAAGGAACTTTTCCCTGCAGAAATTATGCTTTGAAGTCTATCAAAATATTTTAATGGTGTTAGTGGAGGCTTTATCTCAGGGCTGTTTTTTGAACACTTCCAGGGACAGTGATCCCACCATTTCCCTGGTCAGGGCATTCCAATGCTTGACCACCCTTTCCACAAAGAAATTTTCCCTAATATCCAATCTAAGTTCCCTGAGGCAACTTGAGTCTGTTTTATCTTGTCCTATCTCTCGTTTCCTGGGAGAAGAGACCAACCTCACCTGGCTCCTCCCTCCTGTCAGGGAGCTGTAAAGGGTAAGAAGGTCCCCCCTGAGCCTCCTTCCCTCCAGGCTGAGCCCCTCCAGCTCCCTCAGCTGCTCTTGGTCCTCCAGGCCCTTCCCCAGCTTCATTGCCCTTCTCTGGACACATTCCCATTCCTCCTACTAGATGTTTCTTCTTCATATGTAAACCCTGGAATTTAATCCCACAGCCTAAACAACAGCCATTAATCTGCAGGCACATACAGACCTTCCTTCTTGACTCACATTTACTTTCCTTTGATGATTGTTTTAGATGCATCTGTGTTTGCTTTAGGACCCAGACCAGAGCTATGTACTCTTAGCATTCACTGGGGCTCATCCTGAGGTCTTCCATGTGTTGTTTTCATTAACATCCTGGTTGTATCCTGCAGAAAAAAATAAATATCCAGTATTGGAAATACCACGTGGCCAGCAGGATCATACATCTGTGTTATACAGCCCAGCAGTGGGGTTCCCTTTTTCTGGGAACTCTTTATACTGGGAAAAGTAGTGCCAAGGCAGTGAGATTGATTTCTGTCACCAATAGAAACCAAACACTCGTGGTAACATTTCACAAACAACAAACAGCTTCAAGGGCCTTGGTATGGAGGTGACTAATGCTGGTGTCCCTGAGTCCCCACAGCTCCCTCCCTCTGGGAACAGGCACAGGGAACAAAGTCTGGATACGCTGTGCCGCCCTGAATGGGGTCAGGGACCAGGTTGGGCTGGTTATCCCACCTGCAAGTCTTAATTTTGAGTGTGGTGGTGAATGAAGATTAAAGGATGTAGAGTTTTTTTAATAAAATAACTAAAAGAACCTCCCTGCCAGTAACCTGGGAAAGTAAATCTGGGGGCACACACTCCCCCTGTTCCTGCAGTCAGGTCTTGGTGGTCCTCAGACGTGTGGTGGTGGCTGCAGTTGCCCACAGGCTCCCAGGGTAGTTAAACTCTCAGTGGCCACTGGAGCCTTTCTTATATTTTTACATTAATCCACTTTGTCTCACTGCCAGGATGATATACATTTTCCCCATCCTCGTTTTCCTCCTCCTGGCTGTTCCACCCTCAGAGTTTTAATCCCCCTGTTAGTCCCTGTGTTCTTTGTCTATATGACTGGACTCATACAAGGCTTTTTTGAGCGGTTTTGCCTCCCACTATTGATCCTTATCCAGCTGCCTGGGAAAAAAAACCTCTGCAAGACCACTGTGTCTGGACTTGCATTGCAACAAATGGCTCTGCACCACCAGAGAGGATCAGATCAAAGTGCACATCCCGGGCCAGGGCTCCTTCCCAACTTGCTGCCTGTGAATTAATGCACCGTGTATAGACACTGAGCTCTGCCTGACTCAGCCAAGATGTGGCATGTGCATCTCTGAGAACACCACATGTGTTCATTGCATTTAATACAGTCACATCTTAGCTTATAATATTAGAGATCAAACCCTTCCAGGTGAGCAGGGAGCAGCAGGAAGGAGCTGTTTGCCGGCGGTTTCCGCTCCCTGTGCCGAGCGGTGTCTGTTGTGCAGCCAGGGCTCGGATCCGCCGGGTCCCCGGAGCCTCTTGGCTCCACACATGGAAGGGGTGGGCAGGGCTGTCTCCTCCTGGCCGGATCAAAGCCCTGTGAACATCTGCTGGGGGGTCAGTGCAGCCCTTCTTCTCCACCTTGGCCCCAGCACGAGCTCCGTGCGCAACCACAAACCCAGCCAGGCATCAGGAGGATGTCCCTGAGATGGGAAACATAAGGATTTAAGTGACAGGTGTGGGTTGGGGGGAGCATTATACAGCCAAAACTTCAGAGCACAAAGAAGCACCTTTCTTCTCTGGGTGCTTGTATTTGATAATCTTTTTTTTTTTTTTTTTTTTTTTTGAGGTTTGAAATTCCCGCAGATTTTCCGCTTGAAGCACAAAGGGTGAAAGAACAGCACCTAAACAATCATTTTGTTTACTGTGCCTGTGCTGATGGAGAGGTCAAGGATCTAATTCACTGGATGGTGTGATGGCCACAGCTACAATGATTCCAGAAGTGGATGTAAGCTATTAACCATGCCGAGGTAGGAAATCCAGGGATCAGGAGTTAAGTGACTGTATTAAACATTTTATTTGAGGTTCAGATGCCACATGGAGGAACACAGAGCCTTGAAATGTCATCCAGACCAGCTGATGGCTTGGATGAGGCCAGGTTGGATGGGGCCCCAGGCAATCTGATCTAGTGGGTGGCACCTCTGCCCATGGCAGGGGATTGGAACTCGAGATCTTTAAGGTCCCTTCCAAGCCAAACCATTCTGTGATTTTATGATTCTGTGAAGAAACCAGTTTACACATCACTGGAACCATGTTGATCGCTCCAACAGGGAATGTGGCACTTCCAGGTGTTGTTGCAGGAAAGGAAAATAGCTGGTTGCAAGAGGCCTATATTCAGCATTTCTGATCAGAACAGCATGAAAAGAACAGATTTCCTCTCTCTCACAAGCCTGGAGAGAACTAAGTGGCTTTTGCAAAATGCTCACCAAGAAGCCTGCAGAGAGAAATCCAGCTCAGGAGAAAACCCACAGGGGAAAATCATGACCCAATAAAGGCAAAGGGATAGTAAAAGGAAGGTATATTTAAGCAGTGTTGCACACTCATGTGCCAGAGGCTTTTCTTCACTTCTGAGGCAGCAAAAAGATGGTTTTAGCATTTTCTGACATTAATTGAAAATGCATTAGTGGCTGAGAGCAAACATTAGCTCTTGGTCTTGAGAAATTTCCTTTGCCACAAACATAATTGCAATAAAAACTGTAACAACCAAATAAATGTTAGAACGTTTAAAAATCACAAAGCCTTCCCTGTTTCCTCTTTTCCTCTGCAACAAATTAAAAGCATGAGAAATTTCCCCTGAAGACACAAACATTAAGAAATCATTCGGCAAATGACTTTTTTTTTCAAGCCTGGCATCTCTAGCCTTGGGAGAGCTTTGGAAAGGTCACAGGAATTAGTCCCATGGACTGCCTCTCTTCAAGCCTAGGGGGGTAAATCTGTGGATCTGGGGCACGGTGGTTCTGGGCTGGCAAGGACAAGAAGGCAGATTGCAGGAATGTTGCCTGTTCTCTGCCAGGTGAGTTGTGCCACCTCCTCACCTTCAGCACGTGCACCTTTGCTCCAGGAGGCACCTGAGAGTGTGTTTAAGTCTCATTGCACAGGAATGTAAGTCCTTTTCCTAGAGATCTCTCTTGAGCAGTGGCCAGGAATGATGACACGAGCTTGTTGTACAGACTTAGGCAGAGACAGGAGCACACCCTGAGTGCCAGGAAGCCTGGGAGTGCCAGCAAGTCTGGCCCCTCAGGCTCCCGTGCTCTGAGGATGGACAGACTCTGCCCAGCAGGTCAGAAGGAGCAGCAGGTTTCACACTCTGCCTTCTCAGCACACAGCCCACAGCTCACAGCACCAGCCTTGGCACATTCCCCTTCAGCAGGACAAAATGGGATATGCAGGAGAGACAAGAACCAAGGTGTTCAAAGCTCACATTTGGCAGGCTACATGCAGATCGTGGAGCTCATCTTTAGGTGCCTGAGTTTAAAATAAAATCATCTCTATGTGTACCATAATCTCTTCTGAGCACAATAATTTCTTCTCAGAGGCAGAAGGTCCCTCCTGTTTGGTCAGAGACACTTGGGCAGATTCTGCATCTTTGTGCCTCTAAATTATCTCTCTCTCACAATAAACATGGGGATGTGCAGACACGTTTTTATCTTTACTTCTCCTGGGTGCTAAGCTAAGGGCCCAAGAGCACTGTGTTTCATGAAAGATCAAGTGTTGCAGTGTGAGAAATAAAATACCCAGCCCTAAGACATGGCTCATTGTCCCCTTCTTGGTGGTGGCTGGCTCTTTGTTGTTGCTGTCAGACATTAAAATGCTGGGTGTCCCTCAGATTTGGGATTGGTGTCCCTCAGAATCCCAAACACATGTGGGGTTCCCTATGTTAAGTGAAATTTTTATGGGGAAAATATTAAGATCAAGCATTATGTGTCCAGCCACCAGAAAGAATATTCTGTGCCCAGAAAGAAAAAAAAGGGTAATTTCAAATAAATAATTGCCAGACTTTGTATCATCCATAAACCCACACATTCTCCACGGGACAAGGGTGGAACTGCCATCCCCCTGAGAGTGACAAGTGTGGTCTTCCCAGGGCAGGCAAACGTGGGCCCAAGTTTCCTAAAAGTCATCTGTTTTGCCATTTATGGCTTAGTGTGAGCTTGAAAAACTGTTGCAGCTGTTTTCACCCCTGTGGACTTGCTCTGCCACATGCTCAGGGAGGATGGCCTGAGTGAGGCTGAGAGCCAGGGGTGAGCCACCAGGGTTGCCAGAGATGGCCACCAAGCAAAGCACAAGGTGGAATATTTTCCCATAACCCTCAGCTTTGGGATTCTTTCTCATTTCCCCTCCAGGCAGGAGCTGGAATCTCAGCATATCACGCTGGGTGTAACCTACAGAAACTCCCTCCCCAGCAGACAAGGTGATTCAATTGGGGTGTTATATGGACTTCAAAGCCCCCTGGCCTAGAAGGACCTCCCCTCTTGACTGAACAGAAGAAAAACATGAAGTAGAACCAAAAAACCCCTGGCCCTCACTGCAGACAGAAGGGAAATGTCACAGACTCATGAGTCACTGCAAAAAACAGGTAAATAAACAAAAAGCCCAAAGCTGCCTTTTATTTTCTGGTGGAGCAAGAGAGAATCAAGTGTCCGTGCAACCAAAGAGCAAAATGGAGTTTGAGCAAAACTAGTTTTATATCCATTCACACTAAAGAAAGGATTTAAGTTCAGCCAAGGTCTTCTAGCTCTCTAACAGCACTTAGATTTCCAGGGAGAACAAATACAGCTTTGCTCACATAAGAATAATAATGTCTCAGTCTTTTCTTGAGCAACTTTGCCACACATTAGCCAGAGGGAAGGAGTTAAAGCTTGTGATGGAAATAACTCTCATCAAGAACAAGTGCTCGAGGGGCTTAGAAATGTGATTTTATTAACTTTCTGTCAGTTTTCAGTGCAGGATAAATGTCCACTTAAGAGCATTAGCGATGCATTCCCTCAGAAGAGACATTTGCAGGACTTTGCTCTTCCCAATCATCTCACCAGCTGCTCAGTAAAAGAACACGCAGTTGGAAGGGCTGTGAAAGGATGGAAGAGGAGGCAACGTGCACCAAACCTGTCAAGGACTGTGTTTCAGCTCCATTTGCACCAAGATTTCAGGAGCTGATGCTCAGAGCAGGAAGGGGAACTGCACTGAGGGCAAGGAGGGGCTGTGAGAAATCCCAGGGTGGAGCAGGCACTCACTGCACAGTTCAAAGGGTTTGTTTTGATAAGGAGCCTTGTTTGCATGTCAGGGATGCAGCAGCTCACAACTGGGAGTGCAGGGTTTGACACAGCATGGACAGAGACAGATCCCAGCTGCAGGAACAAGAGTCAGGTGTGAGGAAAAAATGGTTTTAACAGACTGAGCTTAACACTGCTGAGTTAGAGCTTGTATCAAAGCTCACTGAGAGTCTGGACGCTGGGAGATAGGGACAGTCTGTTCATTTATTATGCACTTAACTGATTCATTTCCTGGCTGAAAGAATAAAATGGGTCCTGAATCCCACTGGGGGTTCTGGGTGCTGTAACTGAGCTCCATGTTCAGGACTTTCAGCTCGAAGACTAGGCCATCAGTCTGTAAAATTTACATTTAATTAATGCTTAATGCTCCCCACCCTGGGACAGGGTGGTGTCCCAGGAACAAGGGTGAAATATCTCCTCACAGCATCTTTGGAAGCAGGATCTGGGACGTAATGTCAATGCACCTGATGACCTCCTGTGCCACAGTCAGGAGGTCTTCTCTTGATACCAGCTCCACGTCCCCATCTCCTCTCAACAGCAGAGGTTTTGTATTCCCGGATGTGTATCTAGAAAATAATCCATCCTTGCTAAATTTCCAGAGGCCCCACTGTGATGGGAGAACCAGGGCTGTGGGTACAGGACAATCCATGGTCTGTCCCCACACAGGGACCACAGAGGGAAAGGAGGTTTTTAACCCCTCAAATTCCCTTCTGCCTTGGTACAACACTCTGCTTTTGAAATACTCTTCTGACATTCAAAGCCCTTCATCTGTTTATTTTTAACAGCTAACATTTTCTGAACTTAAATGTCATCTCAGCTGGATTCCCAGAGCTTAAGTCATTCTGGTCCCATAACCACTCTTTTATGCTTATAGCACATATTTTGAATTAGCTAAATTAGATTTCACTGGGCTGTCAGTGACTGTCAGTTGTGATGCTTTTGACTTCCAGTTGCAAAATGTGTGCAGGTTCAAGGGGCAACAGAGTAAGAGGATATTTAGAGTGTGAATTAGACTTTTAATAGACAAAAAATACTCAGAAGATGGGACTCACAAATGACTTTAGATATGCAGCCATAATTATTACATGCATTCAGTTCCTGTATACATATATAGGGATTTTTAGGAGGCTGGTTTCCATGGTAACTTCTTTACTGCATGGTCCATATGTTGCTTCTGAAATTCTTCTTTCCTTGATGGAAAATTACATCCATGGACAAGGATGGCATTCGTAAATCTCCTAAAAAAGCAGTAATTTTCCTTTTCTTCCTAAATGTCATCAGCTGTGTAATGGAAGTCTTTGAAGTTTTGATTCTCCCCCTTGTCAGTTCACCCAGCAAGAGATGTGAACTGCATCCGAACCTTCCCTCTCTGCCTCCAAACCTTTGCCTTGCCTTGCTGGAATCCTGCCTGGCTGCAAATTCCCTGATTTTGTCATGGGTGAGTGTGAACTTACTTCTCTGGGCATGGATGCATTCGGACTGGAATGGCTTCACACAGCCAGAGGGCAGGGTCAGATGGGATGTTGGGAAGGAATTCTTCTCTGGGAGGGTGGGGAGGCCCTGCCACAGGCTGCTCAAAGTTGTGGTTGCCCCATCCCTGGAAGTGTCCAAGGCCAGGTTGGAGCAACCTGGGCTAGTGGAAGGTGTCCTCATGGTGGGGGAGTTGAGACGAGATGATCTTTTAAAGCACCTTCCAACCCAACTCCTTCTATGATTCTATGAAAGGAAATCAATATTTCTGAATGCAGAAAGGAAACTGGTTCTAAAAATTGCTGTGGAGCAGAATTGTTGTCTTCCCTGTAGCTCAGTGTGTCAAAGGTGTACAAGCCCAAAGAGCTGGGGAGCAGAATCAGCTCAGCTCCAGGTGCCTGCACAGCTGGGAACACCAGCTCTGCTCCCAGGGCAGCAAATTAGAGCCACCCATAGGCACACCAGTACTTTTTGATGTGTTTTTTTGTTGGTTTTAAACCTTCAAACAGTTCTTTCAAGGTTTTAGCATTCCTCTATTCATCTATCGTGGATGGGGAAAAAAACAAACAAACCCAAACCCAGCTACCTGCACTGTTGCAACCAATTGCTTGGCCTGATCTGTTTTTGAAGATTAAGACAAGGGATTAGGAATCCACAAGAGAAAACTCCAGCACTGGGGCTGATGGAGCAATTCCCACCAGAGCCAGGAGCCAGACTGGCCTGTCTGGTGTGTCCACGCTCAGACTGTGCCTCAGCATTTCATTGCTGCCACCAGCCACGAGCACAGGCACATCTGTAAAATATGGATTTCACCAAGACTGGATTAGGGGTGGATTTAACTTTGTGTATTTGAAGTTCACCAAAAACCCAGAGATATTTAAATGCATTTTTAACCTCATTTTTCCCAGCAATTTCTGATTAACAGCTCTGGCTTGGAGGCAGCTGCCTTTATATACCTAAAGAGTCCATGAATGTTGGCTTTGCAGAAACCTTGCACAGCTGCACTTCTGTTTTACATTGGAAAGGTTTGACACCTCAGCAGTATAAAGTTATAGGTTTTAGCCCTAAAACTTCCCAAATGCAGTTTCCATTATTAACACGATTGTGACAGCCATAGTTTGTTTATATTGCCTCACCTGGGGCACATAAACTTAAAGGACTGAAAATACCTCCCTGCAATAAAAGAATTTTATATAATTGCTACCTCTTGCTGTAAGGGACAGCTGGCCTTTGAAAGTTGGGAACTCACTTACGTCACTGAAGGAAAATGTAAGCCTGGGGTCTAAATGACTGTAATTTATGTTTCTGAAGCTCAAAATATAAATATGGTTTCCAAAGGGCAAATACCTTTCCAAACAAACTAATACTCATAATTCATCTTGGAGAGTGGATATGTCTACAGTCTCCTTACGGGAGGCTTTCAATGGCTGTGGTTGTTTTCTTTTGATACTTATTTTCTTATTATCTCTGGTTTGCTATTCCCAAGGTTGAAATTTCTACTGACACTTTCCTAATTCAGCTGTTTTTAGTGTTTCCCATCCACATCCCTGTGCAGTCATCAGGGACTCATCCCAAAGATGCCACCCATTGTCGGGGGGTGCTCTGACCAGTCCAGGCCACCAGGTACATGTGGCAGTGTCTGGTCACCAAAGTCTCTTTTCAGAGTGCTAAAAATGACTAATTTCTTGTGGCTGGAAAAAAATCAGTGAGTGGAATAGCCAGAAATCACCCTACAGTTTTTGTGCTGAGGATTTTCTTGTCACTCTCTCTCAGCATGTGTCTGAACATCATTTATATATTTTGGTTTTAGGGCCCCATTCCAAACAGATGTTGCTTGTTTAGCTGTTTAATTTTTTTTTCCTTGTTTTTAATTTATAACACTGAAAATCTCCCCGGAATGGACTGACAGAAAAAATGTTTGTTCTAGTCTTCGGAGGGAAGCACCCACCCATGGTCCATGCTTTTATGATTTACAAATTCACCAACATTTATTATGGCATTGCAAAACAACAGTGACAAAAAGAAATTCAACCACAGCTCCCTCACAGCAAATTCCAGGCTCTGCAAGCTTGTATCCCATCATCACAGGGGAGCTGCATCCATTTGGATGGTTTATTTCCAAATCTCATCTCTGGTATGGAGCCAAGCTCTGCCTTGGCTCCATCCAGAGTTTGTAATTTGCTTTTAATATATGTTCAGATATAGCCATGACATAAAACCAATTAATCTCATTTTCATAATTTTCAGGAGTTTGGTTGTGCTCAGTGGAGAGGAGCAAATGGTAGATTTTCTCAGTCTTGGGTTGTGTAAGTGTGAACACTGAAATCAGGTTTCTACTGCAAGGAGATCATGTCAGGTGAATCCAAATTTCACCTGAGCATTGTGTGGGTGAACTGGATTCCTTCCTTAAAAGCACTCTTTTGGGCAAAAGTGAGCACAACTGCAGACAAAGCGTATCCAGCTAAAAAGAGGCTGGATATTCAGGTTCTCCTTGCATTTCACTGGAGCTTGATTAACCCGGAGTTTGGGAATGCTGTGGCTCACCAGAGACCAGCTGTGGGACAAAATGTTCCTTCTCCATGGAGGTTTTCCCCTGTCATGGGGAGATGTGGGCACACACACGCAGAGGGAGGGAGGCAGGTGGGATCCTGGCTGTGACACAGGCCCTCAGCATTTCACAGGCTGACCCTTGATGATGGATTATTGTCCCTCCAGAGCCATAGTTGGGAGTATTGAGGCGGGAATTTGGGAAAAACACAGAAGTGGCTTTAGCAAATGTGTTCAAGCCCTGCTCCCCAGCGAGAAGGGGAGCCTGAACGCAAGCCCAGTCCTTCCTTCCCAGCACAAGTGCAGCCCCCGGGATGTGCCGTCATGTCCCGGGAATGTGCTTCCTGGACACGCTGCATCCACCTCCCTCCGGCTCCATCCACCTCCCTCCGGCTCCATCCAC